>NC_086238.1:14672500-15023750 GCF_036321145.2 Pelmatolapia mariae | reverse complement strand
GCAAAAGTAACTCAGATGGGAGGACCTATTTGGAACATAGGTAACAGTATATTTGATATGGCTTGATGAGGGTAACTAAGACCTAAAGAGATGCTAATCAGCTTGTGACCTCTCAAGAGGATTATTTTGTTTGTCACAGACTGGCTCTACAGATTACTCTCATTTGCAACTGTATTAATCACCAGAGGAGTGAAGGATTCAGGTACTTTGTGGTATTTTCATCAGTAAATTCCAAATAACATCTCTTTATGCCCCACGGAGATATCGTAGAGCAGGTCAGCAGCTCAAGGGAACGGCTCTGCGGCTGACCGTACCTCCCTGTGAGGTGGAGAAAAGGAGAATTTCCCAACAGGGATCAATTAAGGTAGCACATAATTACAGCTCACCCTGACAGATACTATTGTCAGAGGTGCCACTCATGTGAAAGCCCGCATCGCAGCTGCAGTGCTGGGCTTGGTTCACTTGGGCACAGCGAGGTCTCCGGCTGAACGCTGGATCGTTCATGACACTCCACTCGGGGGGCGCTGCGATAGAAAAAAATTAATTATGAAATCGTAATGCCACCTAGGGTAAAGTCCTGAGTGACATGCTAACACAAACAAACCAAGGGACTCAGACATTCCTTCCGTGGTACTGACCTGTCTGCGTTTGGTGCTGGCAGTGGGAGCCACTCCAGTTTTGGGGGCAAGTGCATTTGTACTGGTTGACCCCTTCCACACAGGTACCTCCATTCTGGCAGGGATTACTTGCACATTCGCTTACATCTGTGGATATAGGAGAGTATTAAATTAACTACAGTCAACGTGTTGAGAAATGTGCAACATCTTCACTAGCCTCTGATCATTTTCAGGGAGAAAATCCTTTACAAATGTTTCCGTGGCTCCATCGAAACATGCCCGAACTGGTACTGCTGCGAATGCCTCTGATTGTAAGTAAGACTATATCAGTGTCAGAAATGGCCATTAATATGAAAATCAAGGGGTGTGATTGGAGCCTGTCCCAGTTGTCAATAAACATGAGATCAGGTACTGTACACCCTGGACAGGAAATCATTCTCTTACAAGGCTTACATAGAGAAACATCAATTAAGATTGGCTAATTTTGAACCTAACATGCTTGTCTCTGCACAGAAGTTGGAGTACCCAGAAAGAAACCATGCAGGCACAGGGAGCACATCCAAACTCCAAACTTTGGTGGATGAAACCCAGAGTAGGAGATGGTGCTAACCCCTGCACCACTGTGCATGCTGAGCTAAAAGCTGAGGATACTTCAAAAACTTCCCAGCAGTTTGAATGTAGTCTTGAACCTGTATGATGTCAAAACAAGTGGATGCATTACTCTGACTCTGTGTGATGTCAATAAAGTAATAAACACTAAAGGATATTGTGCATATGTTTGACAGAGAAAGCAGGATGGCATTGATTGTGGCGTTGTGACAGCACCACAGTTTGCTCTGTCTATTAAAATTAGGACACAAGTGGAAGAATGGCATGTCGTGCCTTATGAAGTCTAGTTGGCTCCGAGAGTTTTACAGATGTACACATTTTGAAGCAGACTGTGCTCTTTGAACCTCAGCACTGAGGCCACAGTATACAGGATAACAACCAGTTCCTCTAATTTTTATTTGGCTTGCCCAGGAGCAACCACAGGACCATAACATGAAAAGGCCCACTGCACCGTGCTAGATATTTTTAAACTCTTCTTAACTTTAAAGACTTTCAAACTCTATCAAGATCAATTTTTTGGTATGAGTATTTTTAGCCATCAAATACGCTGGACTGAAAAGCACGAACTGGGATAATACTGTGCAGAGTCGGGCACTCTTGTGTTGTTTTAACCATGAATGTGAATAAACGTACGCACATGTTCAAATGTGCCACTTGGAATTTCTGGAAGAGAGCCACCGGTGCAGGCTGAAAGGGCTATCAAGAGCATGCCTGGCATACTTCTGCGCAATCAGACCATAGTGTGGGTATAATGACTGGACTTAACCCGGTGCAGTGGGGCTACTGTTGAAGAACCGAGGAAACATGAGCGAGGGGTGGGGGTGTCAACTTACAGTAGCCACACCAGTGCTGTCTGGCAATGATGGGTAGAAGCCTGCGGGGAAATGGACCCACAGTGGAATGTAGTACAGGTGTTTTTCTGTGTTCAGAGACATTTAATGCCATTTTAACGAGCGCTTCATTCAGCATGCCGAGGAGCTCCACACACTCTGAAGAATGGCTCTTTTCTTTGCCTGTTATCTATGTGTATCTGTTATCTTGTGCTGTTTGCTTTCTGAGCTGATGTCTTTTTTTAAGCCAGTCATTCATACAATGCTAAGACAGGGTCACCCTAAATAGATTTTTGTGGAGATTTTTGCTCAACAGTGAATAATAAAGCAAATAAAACACAAACGGAAACTGATGTTTTTATATGGAAGAAAGATAAAAACATCCTTTAGCTGAACCGAGATGGCATTCTGCACCTGAAACTGGTCTAACTGGGAATTTGTGGGTAATAAATATCTTCTAATCTTAAAAGTCTATAGTGAAAGTGAAGCTCACCTTTACAGGTTATGTCGACACCGGTCCAGGTGCCATTTTCCCGGCAAACTCGCGTCGCAGAACCCACAAGGCGGTAGCCCGGGGAACAAGTGAAATGGACCTCGTGGCCAACAAAATACTTTGACCCGAACTTGGTTCCATGAGCAGGGGCTTCCAGGGAGGGGCAGGTGGTGGGTGCTGTGGGAGAAAGAAAAAGGGAACAAGAGGAAGGCTGGTCACATGTGGAATAAGCCTTCCAACATCCTCTGGCATTCTCTGCCTGAGGATATACACGTGTCTCTGGGCAGTGCAGAAACTTCATGGGAAAAGATTGTTCAATGCCTCATTTACAGTCATCGGGCAAAGGAACAGCCATTTTTATGAGTCAGAAGTGTACCAGCACTCAGATGTTATGCTATGTATCGTGCTCTGGAAGGTATGATGTATAATACCCTAATAGTATATAATTGCATTACATAATCGTAGGAATGGATTACATTTTTAACTTTCATGAGATTTATGTTCTTCTTAAAACTTGAGGAATTGTGGGAAAACTGTTTCCTTTTCTTTTTGTTCCTAAACTGAAAACATTTCAGTTTCTAAGTCACACTTGGCAGATTGAGTTGTGTACAGATAATGATTGTATTATTACAACAGCTAGTTTTCCCCCCATTGTGCTGTTATCTGATCAGTTTCTGTGTGATATAGCACATGGCCATAACTCAGCGATGATGTTAACTCAATCCAAAATTTGACATTTTTTGGTTTTATCTCAGTCTAAGCATTTAAAGCTGGTGTTGTGATATTCCTTCCTTCCTTTTTTATTTTGCTGAGCCTTTACTGCTGTAAATGCAAAACAGCTTCTTTCTGTCCTGCCAAGTATTCTTCACAGAGCTATGAACTGCGCTGGTCCATCACTAGCAAATTGGTGTCAGTGTCTGTTGCCAAATAACACAATTCCACAAATCCACTTCCCCTGTCAAGTACCCAGTGCTGTAACTGAGATGGCCTTGAAGTGCTAGAGAAAAAGTATAATTCCATAATACAAGAAAGTACGTCTGGCTCCCCACTGTCACTCACTCAAGAGGAAAAATCAAGTTAAAGAAAACAAACTTTCTAAAATGTTTGAAATTTGATACTCTGGAATTTTCTCCTGACTTTAACATAAAAGTACGCCGCTGAATTATAAACAAAACAAAAAACACAACAACAGCAGTCATATCATGCATGCATATGAAACTTTATACAGCATGACATGCAAATGAAAGGACTTTAGTGGCATTACAGGATAAATGCTGCCCTACTTATAGTAACCAACCACATACTGTACTCTGTGTTTAAGTGGCTGGTGGGGCACTTGGACATCTTTCCTGTGGTTTAAACAGTCTTTTATCAGGTATGTTAACTTTGAAGCATAATAGATGTGTAATTGTTGGTAAAAAAAAGAAAAAGAAAAAAAAAAGAAACGCAAGTTTTATTAAATCTGTTTTCAGTCTGATTTTAATCAATTTCTAAGTACATAATTTTAATATCTGGCTCCTGATTTTAGTCAGTGTTGAGACTGGTAATTTGTTTACTGAACACAAATTTATATGTCTCAGATTTGGTTCAGTCTACTTCATTTACAAGCAATTCCTCAACAACAGATATGAACACTTGCAATCCATGTACAGATGGCACTGCCTGCAGCATGTCCAGAGGAGGCCGTCAGGTGAAAAAGGAAGGTTTCACAGGAATGTGAAGCCCTATGAAAAACTATGTACACCATTACTGCTACCATGGGAATTAAGAGGGTATTTGATCAGCCAATCAGATGTACTGATTAACTGATCATCACCATGTGTGACCACCTCTATAAAAGCAGAAGTTTTGGCAGTTCGCTGGTTTGGACCATTCAGCTATGTGTTAATACAATTCCACAATCTTTCCAAGATTGAAAATGCCAACAAACCCTTAGGTCAGACAGTGTAATGCTGAGAGAAACTGCAGAAAACCCAAGAGCTACAACTCAGAAATTGGTTAGGATGTTTAGGAACAACCCACCAAGGCCCTGCGTGAACTGAAAACAACTGGAACACCAGCATCAGCATCCACAGCAAAGCCAGTTTACACTGCTGTGGAATGAGACGTGCCGACCAACAAAGAAACCCCTGCTCCACAATTGACACATTCAAACTCAAGTGAAATTTGTAGCTGCCCACATGGACAAAACAAATGCCTTCTGGAGAAACGCTTTATGGTCCAACGAGACAAAGATTGAACTATTTGGCCACAATGACAATAAGTGTGTTTGAAGGATTAAAGTTGAGGCTTTCAAAACTGAGAACACTGTAACAACTGTCAAGCATAGTGGTGGTAGCATCACGCTTTGGGCCTGTTTTGGTGCTAGTGGCACTGGTACATGTTAATGGAGAAGGAGGAATACCTCCAAATTCTTCAACTTCACCTCAAATTAACAGCTATCCAGTGGAAACTTGGACAGAATTAGGTATTCCCAAAGCCATGATCCTAAACACATCAAAATTTGGGTTTGAAATGGATAGCAGGCTAACATTAAGCCTCTGCAACGTCCTTTTCAAGTTCTGACCTCAACCTTATTGAAAATTTGTGGACTGTGTTTAAAAATCGGGTCCATGCCAGGAAACCAACCAATTTAAATTAGCTGTACCACTTCTGCCAAGAAGAGTGGTCAAATATCCAGCCAGAATAATTCCAGAAGCTTACTGCTGGTCATCAAAAGCATCTGGTTGTGGTGCAATTCGCTAAGGGACAGTTAAAAAATATTAGTGGGTATGTATTTATACATATTTTTTTTATTTATATTGATTTTTTTCTATGATATGTTAAATTCCACTTAACTACTCCAATAAGAGGTCCCTGCATTGCCATGTCCAGCTGAATCACTTGACTTTAGCTGAGCCATTGTTAATGTTATGATTTATGGTGCTTTTTTCTTCTATGTCTAAAAAGATGACAGCGGCAATAGTTATGATGATGATTCTGCTAATTCTGATAGCACTGTTCCTGTTTATCACTCACCAGACGACTGGTCTGCTTGAGGTAACTTGGAGACAGAGTTCTGAAGCGCTGCCAGTTTTGACTTCATGATCCTGAGCCCCTCGTTAAACCGCATCTCCTGGCCTTTCAGAAACTTCTCCATCTGACGAAGCACCCCAACCACCTGGTGCTTATCCATGCATGTCTGTTAATAACGAATGAAGACTGTGAGCAGAATAAAGACTCCTGGAAAAACATTTCGAAATCCAATGACTTGCCAGCAAAAACTGAGCGCAGGATGAAAGGTTACTTCAGTTTAATGGTTATAAAACGTAATACCTGAGTGATGAATAAACATTATTGTGCAGCTGTGGAGAATGAAGTAATTTAGATTAAACCCATGTTATTGGTGGACAAACAGTTATTATAGTCACAAAGCATTTTCACTGATACTAAAATATGTTATGCAACACTATGAAAACATTTATTTGAGATATTTTTACTATACCTGATGATAAGCGCCAAACTATATTTTATTTCACCCAAAACTATTGCTTTCTACTAGAATATATTCACTTATACCTCACAGCACTCTCCCTCACCGCTTTTCACTCTTATAACACAACTCTAGGGAAAGACACAGCTGGGCTAAAGCTGTGTGGCAGATGTCAGTGGGACCTAAGTCCAAAATGCTGTTCCTCTGTATATTTTGCATGGCGGTAGGAAGGCACATGCTCATTGGATAATCCCGAATGGGCAGACTCAAAATAGCATGGGTGCCACAGGCTGTTACTTTGGAGGGAACACTTGTCAAGCCATTACAAAGTTCCCCACAGAAAGTGCCGCTAATCCTTTCAGGAGGGTTTATTAATCACATGCTTACATTGGAACACCTCTGGGCAGCATACCTTAAATTCCTGCACTGGAATTCACGGGGCTTCGTACAATAACAACAAGGTTCAATACATTGAAATGCATGGTGTACAGAGCTCGGACCTGTGCAGCATTAAGACTGGCCCCTGCTCTATTATGTGCCTCAGGCAGAAAACAGGGGAAATGCCACCAGCTGACAAGACATGAGAAGATTCAATTGATTTTTTTTTTCAATTAAAAAACACGAAGTAGATTTAATATTACACTAAAATACACGGTGGTCGAAAACCTTCCAACCCACGTTTCTCACGCACAAACCAATAAGAAAAAAAACAACAACAACAACATTTTGGTGTCATTGTATGGATAGTTAAATTTGATTCTAATCATTTTGTTTCTGAAAGATGTATGAACATTTTTACAGCATTCAATGAGATTTTGCGATGGGATTATTGACCCAGTTTTTTCAGGCATAAAATTCTCAGCAAACTTCTGGACGCGCGTAAAGTAAATTGCTCCTACCTGAACGGTGCCATGACCACTGTGGATGGCTGTCAAACACAGCAAAAGCAAACACCTGCATCGGAAAGACAGTGCCATCTCAGAACTGCAGCCAAGTTAACAGGCTACCGTTTCCTATTGCTGTTCTCAGATATTTAACAGGCTTCCTTTTAGGCGATTGGATGCCCCCAGAATAGTGGAGAAGTTCCGTCTACTCGTTTGAAGAGTGTGGAAGATGCTCATCAGGTGCCTGAGACAGAGATGCGCCCGCGTCTCTATATCTGGGGTCTTAGAAAGTTTCGCCTCTGAGCTCTGCACGCCACCTAGGCTTCCTGCAGCAGGAATCCCTCCCACCGAGACACAGCCAAACACTTTTCTTTCTTTACCTCTCTCATCCCATCATACAACATTATCTGTGCATTTGGCAAATTGCACGATTATAGTTAGACTTTTATATTTAGTTATAGCCGCGTAAAGATTATTTTTCCTACAACCTAATAATGAATAGCCTTTTCAGAATAATAATTCCATTAACAGAATATTTCTAATGGGTTTGTCAAATATCTGCATTATTAGGTTAATATTTTTACTTAACGTGCGACTTTTCCAGTCTTTTGTGAGTTTGCTGGCGATAATAACCGGACGCACAGTATGTTTACTGGCTCGCATCTCTACGAGCAAACTCTTTAGTCTTTACGGGTCGATTTGTAGAGTTAAAGCGACATCTGCTGGTTGATGACGGGACTGCACACGCGCGTGAAGTCCCACTACGCGAGCCCGTTCGCGTAAAAAAAATATTAAACGACACAAGAAATGCGTTTGTGCTTATAAATCGACAGATATTTATCTTCAGGTGTTTTAATTTTGTTAATCAGCGTAAGGTATGATGGTTATAAGTGCATAACACACGCGACAGCAGTGAAAACAAAGGGAAAAGCGAAGTGCGATATGCATTTCATTGTTGCAGATGTTGAAAGTGACCGACACTGCGTTTAACCAATAAGAACGGCAGCTCTGCTTACCCGTGCTGGCTTTGACCAATTGCCGGGCAGAGTTTGCTGTGTCCATGTTAGATAGATCCCGACAGAAGTATAAAAACACCGAGACTACATTATCGAGGAATGTGCTGCAGAACTCAGAAGCCATTTTGAGATGATGTCCCTGTTGAGAAAGCCTATGAAGATGCTGAAATCAACGAACATGGTTACATTTCTGTCTGTTTCTCCCAACGTCTCCTCTATTTCACCATGGCAGCTGTCAACCGACGGGACATTAGCAAAGCGGGGTATCAAGCTGCGCTCACAGAGTTAAAACGTCATTGATATGAAAGAGGAGAGTGTCTGTTTACTGTCTCTGTCGAGACATGTAACACCGTGAGTCTTTTCCAGTCTGAAATCTTCCAGCATCTCTCACAAACCAACGTCTCCTTGAGTGACTGAATTAATTCACTCTTGTACCGGGGAAAAGGGAGGCAGATCCGTTCTCCAATGGCTTCTGTGAGCCTTGTTTCCAGTCCCCCAGCCCCTGTTCTTGACAAAAACATGACAGACTCTGAGCTTGCAGGGGATGAAAGGTCGAGTAATATTCTTGTGCAATTATTAATACGCTCATCTGTGCGTTTCAGTTTCAGTGCTGTGGGTCTACATGCTTGTGTTACTGTTTTCTCTTTTAACCACGAATTGCGGGATATAGAGACATTTCACTTCTTTTCCCCCCCTCTCTTAACATTTTTTTTGCATGCCTCTTTGGTGCAGTTGAATGGCGCTGTTCACACAGCCTCGATTACACATCACCGTGTCGATGAGACTCATTCATGATCATTTCCATGCAACATAGAGACCTCATCATTCTGTTGTTGTAGCTCAGGGATTCATGGCTTCATTGTTGCCATCTGCAGGAGACTATGCAAATGACTATGATGTAAATGCCACGCCCATCCTCATACTGTACTCCCCCTACTGGGCACCTACCGGTATTGCTGAAGCAGGGTTCACGCAGAGTTGAGATGATGTGCTTCTGCAGGATGTAGGCCATACCTGTGTCCTTGTGATTTGCTTTGCATTATGTTCAAAAACAAGTCAAACACTTTGGTTTTCTGTTAAAAATCTTTGAGCAAGTAATTTCACAGATTTTTTTCACTGTAGAAAACCAAGTGAACCAGTTGCTCATGTGTTAGGTTGGAAAAAAACTTGATGGCTCAACTTCTAGCCTGGACTTTGAGCATCTGTTACCTCTAAGTTTTTAATTCTTAAAATGGGCAGAAACATAATTTCCAGTGTGGGCTTCGGGTATGATTGAAGCACCTAGTGTTGTTTATCACTGGAAAATGCACTTTAATGTAAATATTTAACATTTACATAGTTGTATTAGGTCCTTATAAATTGCCTTCTAACACTGATGCTACTATTTTTCATCATTTGCTTTTGGTCCTCAGTTAGATGTGCTGTACAGGCAGTTACAACAATAGAAAAAGGTGATTTGAAATAAAATATTTAACCTGGCAGATGTTTTTCATTGAGGGTGACTGGTGACCTGTAAAGATTGTCCCCCACCTTTTGCTCTGCGACAGCTGAGACAGGATCCAACAGCCCTGTGGCCCTAAGCTGGATAAACCGTTAAGAAAATGGCTGGTTAGATGGATGTTTCTTGTTAAACCTGAGGCCTGTTCTGCTTCAATTAACTCAAAAGCCAACTTTACATACACAATGTTAGCTTTGGATTAATTCAGACTGAGGAAGAGGTAGCTAGTATCTGTAAAAACTGACCTAGATTGCTGGATTGGATCTGTTTCATAATGTTTTTGTTCCACCCTCCCATCAGCACTGTATTTTTAAATCACCTGGAATTATTTACAATGAAAAGAATGCCAACACTGAAACATTTGCCAGGATTTTGTTTCATATTAAAAATTGATTAGAATGCTTAGTCTGTATTAGTATGTTTAATTTTAGTTGTAAATATGTGAATTACAGCAGATAAACATCAAATTTTTACATTTGGATGAGATGGTATAAACTACTTTAGTGGTGCAACTAAATGTACGGTATTTACAAAAAGCCACATGTGTATGAAGTATAGCCTGGTCACGCTGAGTTATGAGTAATGCTCTGCAAACTAATAAGTGATCCTCTGATTGTAATGATAATCATCTGTTCCAACATAACATTTAATGCATTCCTGTGCCGAGCACTGGATACTCACACAAGCTTTTCCCGGCTATTTTAATCAGTATGTCAGAATAAATAATCTTTTGTAGAATTCTTGCAGGAGTGTTCGAGCGTTTCAGCCAGAACTCCAACAGTGTTCAGCATATTGCTTTTTACCTGCAGTTACTTTACTTGGACTTTGTAATAGTTATCCTTTGTCACAAAATTACAGGGGAACAAATGTGTGGCCTAAATCACGCCTCATTTATCGGTATAGAAAGCATTCACAAGGGGTTTTCTTGGCAGATAGCGTCACATGTTTTGGTAAATTTTTTACATCAGGTGCCCTACTTAACAAAACCCGCAAGGGAGTCGTGGCTCCTCCTGGGATCAAACCTGATATCTTTTGGAAATTTGTAACAGAAAAAACAGCTGATTATTCCAAATCATTATTTTTTTGGTTTGATTAACTATAGCTACAATTGGTGTATTATTTGTAAACATTTAAAGTATGTCCAAAATAGTGTCAATAGTGAGTATTTATATTGCTTTTATCTTTCCAGAGAGGATGGCGAACTGGAAGATGGAGAAATAGATGATGAAGGGATTGGAATTGAAGAGGACAACAAGGAGGCCACGGAGGTGAATGAAGAGAAGGAGAAGGAGAAAGAGAAGATTAGAGAGAAAGAGGAAAAGGCTCACAGACACTCCAGGAAAAGATACAGAAAGACCCGAGAGAAGAGGAGGTCTAAAAGAAGGAGACGTGACAGACCGAAAGTAAGATGCTACTGTACAGCTTGTTGTTGCATTAAAATATCTCCTCCTGCTCTTGCAATTAGAGCATAAATGTGAACTAACCCATTTAAAATTAATGTTATGTTTCATTTTTCTTTCATTCTGTTTACCCTCACCTCAGCATCACTCCCCCTCAAGCAGCTCCAGCTCCGACAGCTACGACTCTGACTACGATCGACCGGAAAGGTCCAAAGGCAGAAAGGGCCTGGGATCTAATCGCGAGTCTGATGGCCAGTCCTCTCAGGTGAGTTCAGAACAGCTCGCAGTGTTTAAATTCATGCAAACATTATAGTCTGACATAATTCACTCCCTCTGGCTTGACCACTAGCATTCAAAGGGAGGCAACTCACACAGGTCCCCACCGTACAAGAGCAGCGATTTTGACAAATACAGCGACTACAGCGACGACAAGTACGACTACGATGACGAGGAGGATGATTATGAAGACGACATGTCCGAGTATCAGCAGTTAAAAGATTCGTCGAGTCAGGGAAGGGGGCGGCACGCTAAAGAACAGATGAACAGAGGAAACATGAGGGGGATGAAGCAACAACAGTGTACGAATGCTTTTTAAATTATAAACACAACAATGCGATAGGCAGAGATGTATCGCAAACATCTTTAAGGGTGAAGAGAGTTTGCTCATTTTTGTTAAAATGTAATTTCCAGATGGGCAGAGGGGAAGAGGCAGAGGGAGTGGACCAGGGAGAGGACGTGGGATGCTGAACAAGAACAAGAAGCTGAAGGGTAAACCCTGGGGAGGACGCGGACGAGGTCGAGGAGGAGAACAGGGGATGGAAGACATGGCACAGGTATGTGAGCTGAATATTTCACTGTACTTTTTCGCTGGTTTCAATTGCACTGTGAATAAGCTGTTGCTAATTTTGTGTCACAGGAAGGAAAAAATTTTTCCGGTTTCCAGAAGAAGCGGCCAATAATGAGCAAGGAGTTTATCAATCAGCACACCGTTGAACATAACGGGAGGTACATCTGCAAGTATTTCCTGGAGGGTCGGTGCATCAAGGTACGGCAGCGTTGATGCCCTTTAATTTGTTTTTATAACGTAAACCTGCTTTTAGTAAGGTAATAACTGTCCTAACTAACTTAAAAGATTAAAGAAAAAAACATTTTGTGATGTCTTCATACAGGGCGAGCAGTGCAAATTTGAACACGAGCTTGTTGTACCAGATAAGAAAAAGGAGCTTTGTAAGTTTTATCTTCAAGGATACTGCAGTAAAGGAGATAACTGCATTTACATGCACAATATCCTTCACTAATAGTTCTTAATTATATTTGTGTAATTGGATTGCATAAACTGCACTCTTTAATTATTATGCACTCCATACTGTATATAAATACCACTGTTTTGCACATACCAACCTCTGTATATTTTATATATCTTATTTTATTGTTTACTTTATTTCATTTGTAAAACATGTATATACATACTATATACACACTCAAACACACACACGTAGAAAAACATATTTAGTATACACATTCAGTAATGTATATACCTTTACATATTGTACATATATTTATTACTTTTTAGATTAGCCATTTTTATATTTTGCTTGTTTTACATTATTGTATTTTGCACAACTCTGTTGCTTGTGAAGCTCGCACACAAGAATTTCACTCACATGTACTGTACCAGTGTACCTGCACATGTGATGTGACAATAAAAGTGATTTGATTTGATTTGATTTGATTTCTGTTCCTTAACCTGTGATTGCACATGAATACCCGTGCAAGTTCTTTCATACGGGAGCCAAATGCTATCAAGGAGACAACTGCAAATTCTCCCATGAAGCTTTGACCGACGTGACCAAGGAGCTGCTCGATAAGGTAAAACGAAATATAGTTGAAGCTCATCCTTAGTTCTGTCAGCGGTTATCTTATTTCTTCTTTCCCGTGTCTTTATTCAGATAATTAATACCGAAGAGGAGAATGCCCGGGAGGATGAGTTGGAGCTGGAGGATCTGAGAAAACAGGGTATTTCCCCACTTCCAAAGCCTCCTCCTGGGGTTGGGCTGCTGCCCACTCCTGGTCAGAGCAGTCCTACAGATAGCCAAGCAGGGAAGAAGATCCCCTCTCTTTTTGAAATCAAGGTTCAACCAACTGTAGACTTGGCACAAAAAATCGGTCTGAGGTAACTGGAGTAATCTGTAATCAAAACCAGATCAGACTTTAAAAATAATTTTGATTTTCTCCTAAGCCTGAGTGCACTCTGTTTTTCAGTGGATCCAACTACCCTCAGAATCAAGGAGAATGCGCAGGCGAGTTTACTGGAGGTTCAGAGGACACACAGAGCGGCAGTATGGTGCCTTCAGGCTCTTCTGCTCCTCCTGTTCCTCCCCCCGGATCACCCGTTCCCGTGGGTCACACCGCTGCGCCACCGATGCCACAAAGCCCACCAGGGCAGCACCTGCCGCACGGATTTCCAATGCAGCCGCCGATCCCATCCAGTCAGCCGCCACCCTTCCATGGAAACCGACCTAATATCAACCCACAGATGAATATACAGAGGCCTCCATTTCCCCCTATACCAGATCTACAGATGGCGCCAAATCTCTTCCCCTTTCCATCTGCAGGTCAGAACCCAGTAGACTTCCTTAGCAGCTTCCTCCGAAACCAGACCATTGGTCAACAAGGAGGTGAGTTATATAAGCATATAATTAATAAGCTGTTCTTATAGGTTAACTGCCTTTTACTTGTTACTGACTTTGCAAAACTTTGTGTCTTTGTTTTTTTCAATTTGGTAGACCCTAGTCTGGCTTTCATACAGAACCTCCAGCAACAGATTGGTGCAGAGTCACAGTTGCAGTCTTTACCACCAGCAGTACAGAAAGCCATCCTTTTACACCTGACACAGCAGCAGCAACAACAAGAGTCAAATCCACAAGGGAGTGAAGCACAGAGAGCAGATGGCCAGGATGAAAATGCAAGCAGAGGCAAGTGTCCAGGGACAGCTTTATTGAGTTAATTAAGATTAAATGAAACCCAGGGAGCAAGATTGGAACAAAGTGACCTATACAACTCAGAATTATCTAAATAAGTGCTTATACACAGATAACACCAAAAAGACTCTCCTTTAAACTTTCTACCTCTACTGGAGAAGCTAAAAAACAACATCCAGTTTTGGAGGACACTCCCTATCTCATTGATAGGAAGAGTGAACTCAATAAGGATGGTCTTTCTCCTGCAATATCTGTATTTGGTCCAAAATATCCCAATTTTCCTGCCCAAAGCTTTCTTCAAAAAGCTGGATGCCATTATTATGCCGTTTATATGGAACTACAAAACACATAGAATAAAAAAAAGAACATCTTTGCAAACACGGATCCCTTGGAGGACTTGCACTACCTAACTTTATGCATTATTACTGGGCATCAAATTTAAGAATAATTTCCCTCTTACTGGATGATACAGTGTTACTCCCCCATGGTCTGCAGATGGAGCGGGAGGACGGCCTTCCTTATTATGTTGGTGGAATGTTACTTTCTCCTACTCCCTTGACAAGTGCATACTATAATTATTACCCAGTGATCCATACCATTTTGCGAATTTGGAAACAAATAATTAAGCACTTTAAACTGAAACCATTATCAATGAGTATGCCTGTTACAGCTAACCCCTCTTTCCTTCCATCATGTGCAGACGGTGCTTTCAACATGTGGCATGAACTGGGAATTCGTAAATTAAAAGACTTGTATTCAAACGATACCTTCATGTCATTTCAACAATTAAAAGATAGATTTGGACTACCGCGCAGCCATTTTTTTTAGATATCTTCAACTACGAAATTATATCCGCACACATTTGCCGCAGTTTGAAAGCATGCCGTCTGACACCTTGGATAGATGCCTTAGTAATAGCCGGGGGTTCGAACGGAGAATCTCATTATTCTATAACTCACTACAGGAGATGAGTGTACCTTCAACTCATTCAATTAAAGAGGAGTGGGAAAAGGAATTTGGGATTTCCCTATCGGAAGATTTTTGGCAGGAGGTCTTACGCAGCATAAATACGCTTTTTATTAATTCCCGTCATTGCTTAATTCAGTATAAAATTGTACACAGGTTACATTACTCAAGGGAAAGACTTCACTGCTCTCCCCTCTGTGAAAAATGTATGACACATTATGGAAATCTGTTACATAGTTTTGCACTTTGTCCAAGGCTTCAGGGTTTTTGGTGTGACATTTTTACTTATCTATCTAATATTCTTAAAAACAAGATTGATCCAAATCCAACAGTAATAATCTTTGGGATCTCCAAAGAAACACAAAGCTTACAACATGCTCAAAAAGGTTTATGTCATATGCACTGATCATCGCAAAGAAACTGATCCTGCAGCTTTGGAAAGGCAAAGAGGTTCCTGTGTTAAAGATGTGGCTTGCAGAGCTTACAAATACACTTCACCTTGAAAAAATAAGATATACCATGAATGGCAATGTGAAAGATTTTGAACTAATTTGGCGTCCTTTACTTGCATATCTTGGGAAAATATAAGTTTTTGGCAGTCGGGGGATCGGGGCCCAGAGTGTTGTTTTTTTTTTTGTTGTTGTTGGGTTCACTTCAACGGACTTCAAGTCTACTCTAGATGCCATCTAAACCATCGATTAGTGGATTTTTTTTTTGTTTTGTTTTTTGTTCGTCTGTTTATTTTTTTATCTATTATTTGTTTAATTATTTTCTTTTTGTTTTGTCTTGTTTTGTTTAGAGAAAAAGGGGGCATAAGTTCTATTAACTTGTAACAACTGTGAGACTTGCTTCTAATAAAAGATATTTGAAACAGAAAAAAAGACTCTCCTTTAAATATGATTTATTTGTTTATTCATGTTTTTTTGCAGATGAAACTACAAACTGGTACTCGAGCGATGATGAGGATGGGAACTGTGTTTCCTCCATTCTTAAATCTCTGAAGAGACAGAATGAGATGCAGCAGTCTCAGCCCAAGACTGCTCCGGTGGCTCCAACACTGGGTGACCCCCGCCTCGTTAAGGAAAGGGCTCCACCCAGTGACCCACGTGTCAAGGCTGACCCTAGACAGCGACCCCCAGATATGAAAAAGGAGCCAGATGGCGCTTCGGATCCGCGGCTTTCCAGAGACCCCAGGAAAATGAGACCAGTGGAACCGAGCTCATATCGGCAGCAGAGCCATCCTGTTCATCAAAAGCCTCTTACAGGAGAGGAGGATGACGAAGGAGAGAGGGAACTCAGGGACAGGGCTGTTGTCATTCCTTTAGATGCCAGCCCAGGTGTGGTCCTGAGAGACCCCCGATGCCAGTTAAAGCAGTTTAGTCATATTCGTGTTGACATTCTGCTCCAGCGGCCTGCCTTTGCTCAGACAGTTGTGTGGGCCCCTGAGGATCTCATCCCCTCCTTAGTGCCCAAACAGGAACACTCCATCAACCTGCCTCTTCCACCTCTAATTGCTGATGCTCAGATGAACCGAACAAGCCTGCCCGACCACCCCCCAGTCTCCAGCCCTCCGCTATCTGATCCCAGACTGGCAGCTGCACGTTTGAAGGAACGTATGAGCCGACTGCCCACTGGTTCTCTAGAGTCCCGATCTTCTACAGAGAGACCTGTAGACCCACGCCAGCAAAAGTCTTTGGACCCCAGACTCAAACGTACAGCCAGTCTGGACTCCAAGCTGCTGGGTCCGAAAGAGCAGTCCTCTGGGGCAGGACTTTTGGACCCCAGGTTACAGAAGGCCAGTGCCAGTCCCTCTTCTCACGCTGCCCGAGCCAAGCCAGAGCCAGAGAAACTTCCACCTTATGCTCCTCGACTGGCGTCCTCTGGTGGAGGGTTGGAGAGTCCCACTACGATCCTGGGAGGCATCAGCCTGTATGATCCTCGTTCCCAAACCGAGCAAGTTCAGAAGGAGCAGTTTGAGCCTCCTAAAAAGGCGGGGATTCTTAAACAGGCAGCTAAGAAAGACAGCACTCCAGCACCGTCACTATCACCAACCCAACGAAGCGGCTCGTTCGAAGAGGCTAAAAGCACAGATACTGCAGATCACACTCCAGCTTCCACTTCTCCCACTGTGCCTCCTGCCTCGCCTGTCAAACCCCCTGCTGTACATAATCTCCCCATCCAGGCTCTGGCTGGGCTAATCCGACCCCAGTACACTGACCCGAGGCAAGCTAAACAGGGAGGACAGGGCTCTACAGGAGCACAGGAAGAGGCAGAGGACAAGAAGGAGCAGGAAGAGGAGGCGGCTCCAGAGAAAGAACCGAAACAAGAAGATCCAGAGGAGGAGGAAGAGGAGGAGGCAGATGACAGGACACTTAAAGATGTGTTCAAGACTTTTGACCCCACTGCTTCCCCTTTCTGTCAGTAAACACCCAACTGTTGATTGCAACAGATATGTTTATTGATGACACATTAATCTTTATTTAGCTTTACATAAATCTATTTATTTCTTTATATGATGCTGTAGAAAACCAAACACTACGCCACACATTTATCAGTAAGGAGATGATGCTCTATACAGACACAGAGTATAGTTCCCTGTAACTATGTCATATTAAAGCTCAGAGGCATGTTTTGAATGTGTGTATGGTAAGGTTTCTATTGTGTAATTTTTACACACGTTCTAAACAATCAGAGGAAATAAAAAGATGTGAAAGTTTTACTAAAGCCTGACCCAGGTGTTGTTAAGTCAGCTTGGGGCTCGTTCCACTGAACGACCTGATAGTTTATTTCACTTTCCACGCAGAGAGATACTAAGTAATCAAAAACACAATAATTTCCCAGGGGGGGGGGATTTTTGTATTTACATATTTATTCACGGACACTTTCATATATTGAGATCTACTGTATATGTTGATGCCTGTCTTTATGATAAGGGATTTTTTTAAACCATTTACATTTGTCATTTTTCAGTTGCTGATGCGTTCGGGTCAGATAATCAAAATGGAATATTTTCAATGTGACTTTTCGATTAGATTAGTCTAATTTTCCCTTTTCACACTTTTGAAACTCTACACCTAAGCTAGCTTGCAGAAGTCTTTGCACTAAAATAGACAACTTCCGTCTTTAGTGACTACATTGTTTTTTGTTTCAGGCGGTCTGAATCTTTTGAGGATGTTGTAACCTTTTCTAACAAACATCGCTGCTCCTCATATCTCTCGAAGAAGCTTGTAAGTAGCAGGGAAAATGTTACGTGTTTTCCAACACGCTGTCAATCAGTATAAGAAATCGATAAAGTTTTCCAGTGTATTATACAGAAAAGTAGTACTATCTTGATAACACTGCAGTTGTATGTATATATGTTACAAATGTGACCTTGATGACTATTTTTACTGTTGAATTTTGTCGAATATGAACCTAAAAGAGGCTATAAATATACATGTGCTACAAAGAGTGAAAGTTGTAGACGTAAGATGGTATATTGTTTGGTAATATTGGTTTGTTTAGGTCATAGTTCTCCATCTGTAATTTGAGGTATTCCTGTTTGACTGAAACTAAGCTATTTCCTTTTTAAAAAAAGTTCTTTTCATGATTCACATTGTAAATGCTTATTTTGTATCATGTGTACAGTGTGTTTTTTTTATGTCAGCGTGGGTCGGTATGGTGGTTATGGTTGTCATAATATTTTTACAACACATGCCAGTCGTTTCAGTGAGTTTGTTACAAATATCTGGAATAAAGACAGGAAACAGCACCAGTTTTATTTCAGAACCATACACCAGTGTTGCAATGTGTCATTTTAGTGTGCAAAATACACTAAAATACATTTTAGTGTATTTTTTTTTTTAACCACCAGCTCTAATACAATTCATGCAGCTGATTTCTCGGAGCAGGACACAGCAGGACACACAGCTTATGCATGAAACATTATTTTTATGCATTATTTTCTTCCTTTTTCAAGATACAGTTGTAGCTGTCTTATACATTAACCTGTGGGGCAAGACTTGGGGCTAAAGGGTGCGCTGATGTCTTCCTCAGTCCCAGCTCATCTGTATCTGGATTAGAGGTCTGCTGGGCTCGATGGATCTCCAAGTTTCTCTTCCACTGGAAACACAAACCTGTAGCCTCTGCACCATCCGAATTTGGCTCAGGCTGCTTCAGACCCTGAAATCAGAGTGCAAGTGTTCAGTTTTAAGGAAGCAATTCATAGGACATAATAAAAAGATGCCACTGAATCATATATTTGTAGTCCAGAGTTGCTGCTTGTGCTTGTGGTGTTGGATTTACTTTAATGCATGCTGTTTCTGCAGCTCGAACCCCACGTAAGACTGTCTGGAGCAGATTTTGTGCATTCTTTACCAGGATCTCATCAGAAGATTTGCACCCAGGAGTCACAGCATTGACACTTTGCAGACAGAAGAAAATACTCATATTACATTTCTTTTTCCCCCCCCTTTTAACAGTTTTTATTAGTTTTCAGTGTGTGATTTCTGCTTGAAATTTCCTG
Organism: Pelmatolapia mariae; assembly: GCF_036321145.2. Lineage (NCBI taxonomy): Eukaryota > Metazoa > Chordata > Actinopteri > Cichliformes > Cichlidae > Pelmatolapia > Pelmatolapia mariae. The sequence continues at coordinate 15,004,480 of NC_086238.1, read as the reverse complement.
ACCTGGAAATGATGCTGAGCTGATTTGTGATGGTGAGAATCTGCTCAACAATTAGCGAGAGTTCAACTGTACACTGCTTGTCGAGGCTGTGGTTGGCAATAACTCTGATAAACTGGGTAACTGACTGGCAGTTTGAGATCACATCTTTGGCTGCAGAGACAAAAGCCTCTTTATTCTAAAGAAAAAAGAAACAAAGATTGTAGATTAGTGTGCCTGCAAATCTAGTTGATGGTTGTGAAGGGACCTTTAGTGTGCATTACCGCTATTGGGCCTTTCTTCTTTAGATACTGAGTCATGTAACATACTGTGTCGGCCATCTTCCTGGTCACCTGGACTATTCTGTTGTCCTTGGGATCCCAGCTGTTGCTTTCTTGCTTTAGAAAAAGGGAGGTGTAGGTCAGGGAAGAGACTTCTTGGCACAAGCCAGATGCAGCACTATCCTGCAGAGAAGAATCAGGACATGGTTTATTGCGACATGATGGCTTTATTACACAATAAAATCTGATCAATTATGCGATACTTACATCTTTTTTAGTATTTCCAGGTCCATATTTGGCCACAGATGCCATATTTATGTTACTTGTTGCAGCATCTACATTTTCTTTAATGCCTTTCTGGCTTGAATTTATTGTTGTGTCAGAGGTAAATTCGACTTCTTTGACTTTAGTTGGGATTTTAGCCAAAACTTTGTTAATATCCTCAGGTGCTCTCCCCTGTAGTCCAGCCTTTATGTACTCTTTAACCTCTTGGTGAATCCCTTCTTGCTTCCTGATCTCTTCCACCACGTAATGAGCTTTTGCTGACCAACAGCGTATCTGCACATCCAGACTGAGTGTGTCAGAAATGTAGTGAGTCTCTAGCATGAGCCTCGCCCTGCAGATTATATCTGAGATCTGAAAAGACAGGTGGTCGTTAATGGACCTCAGATTGGAGCGAGCGCGTGGGTCATGGATGTAATTTAAGCTGTCCTCCACTCTTCTGGTTGCAGATTTTATATTTTCAACAAGCGTTTGTGTCGCATGTTCAAACTTTTTCTCCGCATCTTCTGTGTTGTTCTCTCTGAAGTGTTCAGCAGCAAAATGAGCAATTGTGAGAAGATTTTGAAATGTAGTATCGTAGTCCTTATTCACTTTGCTTAAATGACCAAAAAGCACTCGAATTTTAATCAAAAGTTTTCTCTGGAAGAATTCCGATTTTGCAAGGTGCACCACGCCTGGCATTAAATCAAATTCTTCTGCAGCTTTAAGGTAGTCCTCAGTCAGATTTTTCAGTTCACCCTGGTATCCAGTTAACTCCTTTGATTTATAAGCACTTCTGCAGTTTATGCTGGTGAGCCTGGTTGCCTCTTGGATTCGGAGCGAGTTCTCAGACAACACTGAGAGCTGTTTCTGAGGGTTCAAATGGTTCAGTGCAGTCGATGTTCCCAAAATCTTATCCAGCGAATTAAGCAAAATCTGAATGGAGAGACTCCAGAGGATACAAAGTGCCTCTAGCTGATCTGACCGTCCTTCATATAAGGAGGAAAGCTCTATCAGTTGCCTTGTGTTGTTCTGTGCTTTGGTCAGCTTGCTGTGTAAAACCCTCAATGTTTCTTGACCATCACTTTGTGTGCTTAAATCTGACGATGTCAAGAGTTGGACCACGTCAGCACATAAAGTCATTGCTTCATTGAGTTGCTGTGCAGAACTGGCTGCCATATTTGGTAGATTCCCTTGCAGCTCATTATAAACAGTGGGATACCAGGTCCCAGCTGCTGGCAGCAAAACCTTTCGAATGTTATTAATAAGGTCAGAAAACTGTGTGCTGTGCTTAAAGATGCTCTCTGTGCTCATCGCTGAGCTCATCGCCGTCTCTTGAGCTGTCTGGACGAGCAGCGGAGTCAGGGACACCAGCTCGGCCCTAAAGATTTCCAAAGTCTGACAGTCAACTGCATCGACAATGACCAAGGCTTCCTTTGTAGCTTGGGCATAACAGTTTGACAGCTCAAGAACACTGGTGCAGGCCTGGTTGAGCAGTGTCACGTCTTTTCCTTTAGTCACAGTTACAACTTCATACAAGAGGGGTAAAAGGTCAAATTCGAGAGGCTTGAGAATCAGTTTAGGCTCATCTGAGACAGCTGGGAACGTTAAATCATCGCTGTCAACTTTATGGTCTGGTTCTGCTTTTATGGGTCCCTGATCTGTGTGCTTCTCCTCATGTTTGGTTTCTCTTTCCAAAACTTCAAAAAAAGGAATATCCGAGCCTCTTAACATATCATCCACACTCAGTTCACAGCTGTCTTTGACTGGCAGACATGGCTGTGTGATCTCAAGCTGACGAGCCCCCTCTCGCAGCGGGCTCAGGAGATGCGGATGCTGTTGGCCATCCAATCCTGATCTAAGCACCTTAAAATGCTCAATGACAGTGGAAACGCTGTCACTAAATGTAGAATATGCCTCCACATTCAGCGTGGATCCATTAAGCATGCTTCTGACTGACTCAACTACTTTGGCTTGAGATGACTGAACCTGCTTCAGGAGGACCAAAAGGCCGTTCCTGTAGATGGGTTCGTCACTTCTATCCAAATGCCTCCTCACTGAGTGAATCGCCAGCTTCATGTGACCAATCAGGTTTGCTGTATGTTCATTAAACTGTTCATAGCTTTGTTCTCTGTATGCTGTGTCACATCCATGGCGATCACTCACCATCTCATTAACAGCTATACTGGTGAACTCCCTAATGTCCATCACGTCACTGAAAGCATCCTGAAGCTGCTCAGTCTCCTCTTCCCATTTCTGACACACTTCATGAAGCTTCTGAGCAGTTTGCATTGAATTATCTGCCAGCTCCAGCGAAAGGGGAGCGATTCGAGCCCTGAGTCTCAAAAGGCATGCTCGGGAATTTTCCACATTCTCTAAACTCTTAGCATCGAGAGCCATAGCTGAGGTAAAATTGGCGACCTGGATTAGTCTGTCAGTGCAGGAAATTAAATCCTCAACTTCCGACTGAATAAAGTTCAGATCCAGCTTTGTAGAGGAATCTAAAACCAAGATGTGTCCTAAAAGTTGGTCAGCTGTGGAGGAAGCTGCAAGAAGTGTGTCCATGACTTGATACAGAACTGTAGTCATCAAAGTTTTGTCAAGCATTTGTATTTGCTGGAGCAGGAAAGTGCAGGTCTTCTCAAAACTCTGTGCAGAATCCTCTGAAGACTTTAAAATCCTTTTTATGTCAGACCAGAACTGCAGGATGTGACGACAGTGGAAAACCCCTCTTTGCTGAAAGTCTCTGCGAGACATGTTTGCCACGACCATGCAATGAAACACAAGATCTCTGACCAAGCAGTCAAAGCTGCTGTCTCGGATTGAGGAGGTGGAGGGACTAGTGAGCAGTTGTAATAGACTTTTACTTTTCCAGGTATAATGCCCACAAGGCCCCAGTGGTCCTCCATGGCAGTCACTCTGGAGGGTTGCTGTAATGTCACCAACAGTATTCTGAACTTTGTCCAGAATGTACCTCTTGGCTTCTTGGGCTTGCTCATTGGTAGGGTGTTTGATGGTTGTACACATGGCTGTGTGCAGCATGGAGACGCACCTCCTCAGGGTGTCCAAGGAATCGAGGAGTTGTTTTGTTTGTCTGGGATCCCGTAAGGAATTTGCTCTCTCCATTGTCAGTCTGTTAAAGAGGAGAAGAGCCTCAGAAAACATTTGGAAAGATTTAAGAAGAGACTTGATATCTGAGGAGGAGCCAACTTCAGAGAGACACTCCAAAACCTGATCAGCAGCAGCTATAACTTTCCTTACAGCAGCATCATCATCCACCAACAGAACCTAGGAGCAGAAGGCAAAAGTCACTGTGTTACTGCTGCTCTACAGCTTACTGTACCTGTTTAAGAAGTATGAAAATGCAGTGTCAGACTGTCAGTAAATCAATAAGTTAAAAAATTTTGGCCATGATTGAAATATTTCAACAGCTTTGACAGAATACGACAAAATGTAAACACATCCATCTATAGGCTTTGGTGAGCCTCTTTGGTTTTATGCTGCATTTGGCTGAAAACCTTCAGTGAAGTGTATGAACAGCTGCCCTTTGGATCGCCATGAAATTTGGTTTCTGAACTTCCAAACTGTGATTCAGATTCAATGCTAAAATCGTTATAATGCTCGGAATTATATGTTGCTATGCCAGCTCAGACTTTGAAAGTGAAACAGAGGAGAAAGTTTCTACATTGTCATGAAATTACAGATAAAGTCACTGAGTAGCTAACAGGAAAGAATTAATGTTCTTAAAAATTAACGATGGAAAAAAACTTTCTTTACACAACAACACCAGAAGGCTAAAGATGATGGCTGAGTTGCTGAGATTCTCCACATGTGAAGTAAAAACAGACAGTGTGGGAGTCTTCTGTTGTTTTTAAATAATGTCAACATTTAAGAAACCTCTGAGAAAGTAAAAGCAGATGTAGCTGCCCAAGAGGAATCTAATGAAACCTTTAAGTGCTTTAACCTTATTTGTTTTCTCTCTGCTTTAATTTGGGTATAATTTTTAGGACAGTTGCAGACAGCTTTTTTTTTTCTTTGTCTACTTTACCTTGACTACTCCGAGGAAAACGTTTTGTGTAGCAGTGATGAGCTCCTCTCTGTGCTCAGTTAAACTTGGCTGGATACTCAGTTTCTGAGCTGCCAGCAGGACATGCTGCCCACACACAGCGAATGACTCTAGCAGGGAGGACATCTCCATGTGAAAAACTTCATCCTCCGTCTCACGTATTTGCCTAGAAGTAAAGAGTCTGCTGTTCATCAGATAATATATACAAACACAATTCCAACCAAGTTGGGATGCTGTATAAACAGTAAATAAAAACAAAAGGCAATTATTTACAGAGCTCAAAAATCCACATTTATTCATAATAGAAGACATAAAAAAATAAACTGTTTAAGCTGAGACATGTTATGAAGGAATATGAGATCGTTTTGAATTTGATGGCAATAACAGGTTTCAAGAAGTTGGGACAGGGCTGTTTACCACTGTTTGCCCATCATCGTTTGATCGAAGTTTCTCTTTATTTTGGGAGAAAAATGATGGAGGATCATAAAGGAGAGTGATGCACATCAAATTAGAGCTATTCATGAATTATTCATTAATAATGAAATAAAATATTCATTTATCAAAGTATTTATGAAATAATTGTTAAGTCTTCACTAATAATTACACCTTACTAAATGATTTAATAGACAACAAAAGGTAAGTTAATAATTCTAAATGAATTATTAAGCCATCAATAAATACTTGAAATGGAAAAAGAATTTATTTAAAAGGAACAGTGGAAATGAGCCATCTGATTGGTTAAAGAGAAGGGCTAGCCACCTGGATTTATCTGTTTTTTCCCAGTAGTACGGCTACTGCTAAGGAGAGCTTTAAAGGAAATGCTGGTGGTACACAAGGATGTTTTAACTTGATCTTCACTTCCTTAAAATGTCTTAGATGATTATATCAGGTATAAGAAGAATATGACGGGACCTTGCAGTAAAATGAAGCCCTAATCCTCCGCTAACAACACTAACACTAGCATCACTGCCCCACACTTTAACGCTAAAAAAAATCTCCTGCCTTCATTAAAAAAAAACCCCATAACAAAATAAAACAAATAAATAAAACAAAAGCAAAACAAAAATGACTCAAGTTGTCCAACCTTGTGTCTAAAGTTGCAGTGCTGTGTTTGTAGAATACCCCGTATGAAGATTAGACTGGCTTCTATGGAGCAGATCTTTGAAGTCCTCATGTGGATTGTTAACACCTCCACCCAGTTCAAAAAGCCATTAACAGCTGCTATTTTCTGAGGTCCCCTCCACCCCTAAGAGTCACCAGAGGAGCCTGTGTTTCACTACCAGCAGACCAACATATTTATTTTCATTTTAATTGTTTTGTAATCACGTTTTTAAAAAACGAGTTAACACAAAAGACATTACATTGTTGTTAAATGGTTTCTTCTTTAATTATGAAAGTGTTTAAATCACATATATGTACGCTGTTTGTTGGGGTTGATTTGTCCACATTATTAGTCTATATGTTCCTGCCTCTTATTTTTATCCAAAGTCGGGAAACCCAGCCACTCTAAATCTGGCATTTTTACAAGATGAATTTAAGTGCTCAAATTAATTAAAATACATTTTCCCTTTTAAATAAACAAAACATATTTATGTCACCGGCCTGTTGCCAGTTTATCTAATTAACTGTAAAATGTCCCTTGAGTACCACTTATTTTTCCACTGTTTTCCACTGTTTTGTTGCCTTCATCCCAGTTTTTTGAGACATGTTGCATCCATAACATTCAAAATGAGCTAATGTTTTTCCTGAAATCGTACTTTTTCTCAGTTCAAACATTTAATTTGTGTTCTATGTTCTATTGTGAATAATGCCTGAGATTTGCAAATCTCTCTCTTATATCCTCCTGAGAGCCAGCTTATTCATTTAGATCCCGTGTAATGGACATTTGGTTTTGGTCTATATCTTGTGACTTATTTGAGCTACCCTTCTGAGTCCTGATGTCCCCAATAGAGGACATCCTGGCCTTTCCATTGATACCTTATGTGTTTGGGTGGCCTCTTTTAGCTCCAAAGATGCAGGAAATTACAAGAAAAGGTTAAACTGAAAGATACTTTTTACCTCTCTGCAGGCTGTTGCTTCATTTTAAGTATTATACATTATGATTTTCATAACAGTACATACCTGGAAGCCACTGCTGCCATGTTCTCAGTAGCTTTAGCCACAGTCTGAGCTGCCCCCTCCAGCTGGCTGAATTGTTCAGGTTCCTCTGCTCTGTCACACAGCAACACCAGGCGGCATATATGAATTGCAATTGGTGCAACCACCTGCTCAACTGCTACAGTCCTGATCAACCCATGATCTAACAATGAGGACATAGTTAAAAGACTGATTCTCTCTGGTGAAAAGACAGCGAGTACCATAAATGTTGTTGTATTCCTGCTGTATTTAGCGTGGTAGCTTTTTTAATAATTGATTTGCTCACCACAGCAGCTTGTGCTTGACTTCAGTGTTTCATAGCAACTGGTGTCACCTGATCAACAGCACACAGCTTCATCAAGCTTTAATGTATTGACTGATTAGTTGCCATATTCTTTGAGATAATGCTTTGTTAGCAAACCTACAGTGTCTGAAATATACTATATGGTATTGAAGAGCCAGTATTGTTTATGTGACACTTCGTCACAGGTGTGGTTGAACTTTTAAAGAGAGTTTTACGGTTTTCTGGCACATGGTCAGTGAAAGTATAATAGCAAATTATTAGGATCTTCAAGAAGATATGGGAAAACTCTTAGCAAAATAGAAAGAGGACATTAAAACATTGAATATTGTACATAACATGTTGTTTCTGACCAGGGTTCCTTTAAAATGCATTCACGTTATTTTCAGTGCTTAAGATATGAGCTAATTTGGATTTTTTTATACTTTCAGGTTAAATGGTACTCTTTTCTAAATCTCATGATATTACACCATCATACTGTATCAATACATTTGTATAAAAAGTCATCAGCACCCAACGAATCCACCCTAGCCCTTTAAAATAAAGATAAAGTTTTCTAGCCCAAAAGAAAAAAAAATCAATGATATTTAATTCACAATGACAAAAGATCAAAATATAAATATATATTTGCCATTTTGGGGATTTTTAGCTGATCAGAATGGTCATTTTCTGTGGACTGGTTGTTATTTCAGCTCTAATGTATCTAAGAACATCTACTTATACATGTACTTAGTGTAAATGATCAGTGAAAAGTTTATTAAAATATTCTTTTAACAGTATTTCCCCCCAAATAGCATTTTCTAAAAACCTGAACAAGCAGTTTTGTGTTTTTCCCCATTGTTGAATTTTGCTTGGTGCGATTGAAGACAAGCTGCCAGCAGAGAGCACCATTCACCACAAATAAGCAGCAAACCAGCCAAACACCAACACGAGCCACGTTGATAACAAGGGACTTCATTCTAAAATTTATCAACAGATAAATATACAGCTTGAACATGATTTTAAACATCAAACGTACAGCACACTATAATGGAAATGATATTCAGTGACAGTAGTATACTCAGAACAAAACCCCAAATAACGATGCGATTAAAGGTGACAAACATAAAAACAAAGTATAATCATCACAGTTAAACTTTACCAAAAAAAAAAAAAAGTCAAGTGTTGGTTTCTCTGCATTAATACATAGCAACGGTTTAACAGATGCAGAGGGAAGGCGTGGATGTGTACAGTATACGCTGTATTACCAGTGGAAGTAAATGGTGTCAGAAGATCTATACAGCACATTTTAGAGCGAAGCAATCATAGTGATCAATAAAGTGACGATAAAGTTTTAGTTCTTTGGCATTGCACGTTTAAATCTGACTGGTCTACTAAAGAAATTACCAAAAGGTACTTTATACTTATATACTGCATATCTATTTTAATGTAAATCTTATCACCCAATGCTGATTGTTAAAGCTTTTGACTCTTAAATTGAATCTTTTTTGGAGCATAATTAAAGTTTTTGGGCTTTTTTTTTAAGATTACATGAATTTATCTGTTTGTTCAACTAGATAGGGTTGCAAATGTGCAAAGTACAGACACACAAAACTTTGCAGTTAACATCAAAACAAAGTTCAAAAATGGGTAGGGTATGACCTACGAGTACTGAGCAACAGGTGCCAGAAGCAGAGGGACCAAGGCACCTGCGACTCCCATACTACCACATTTTTATTTTCTCACTGTTTATATATTTATGGGGAGCTTTAATACAGAATTTGCTAATGTCTTATTTCAATCACAATTAAATCTATCATTTAAAAGAACTGACAAGCCTGTAGGGGGGAAAAAGGTTTAGCAGAGAGGAGCTGTGGGTTCGTATGGTGGCGGATTTTTCAGGGCACTGACATCCCTCAACCCTGGCTTAAAAGTAACTTTTCCCAGGAGCCCCAAAGAGCTTGTATACTGTATGTGTAGTGATTGAGTGCAGCATATTCTCACCTATTTTTAGGGCATTACTCATACCACGAGCCCTTATAAATGACTGTAGGTAGACGCCTATTGCAGTCTTTCATCTAGCTGTGGAGAGCAACAGTATCTCATATTTCACACTATAATCCAATGCCTGATAACATAACAGTAAACTTAAAAATGGTATGCTCCGGTAAAGTCTGAGAAGGTTTTGGAAATAAATCGCGATCAGGTATTTCAAGAACAATAGTAAATCCTTTTCTGCCGTATTTCAGTGAGAATTTACAAGACATTCAGCTAAAATATGTTCACTTGAGCCTGGGAGGTTTGGCCGTCCATTATCAAAGTCTCCTTGCATACCTGAGCAGTTTTTGCTCCTACCAAAAGCAGCTTTACGTCAGATTTGCTTGACTATACATTCCACTTTCAAAACTCATGGTATTTTGAAACATTTTAAAGAATAAAGATTTAAGTTTAATCTATGAAATAATAGCTTTTGTATATTATCATCTACCAGCGAATCAGCTGAAAGCCAGACCAGAACAAAAGGAATGATCTTTTAACCATCTTTTGCATTTTAGGCATGGTTAACAATGGAAACATGAAAAAAGCGGTCATCATGAAGACAGAGAGAGCCCTCACAGTGTGTCACAAATGGAAACACTAGTGCATTGCATGGGGACAGTGTGCGGGTACTGTAGCATAGAATTAGCTCTGGCTGATTAGAAATGTGAGGGGATGGGCAATCAGATGTGTAAAACAGATTTTCATCAGCCAGCAATAGTACAGAAAAGATACAATCTTTCACTCCCAGCATCTGGGATGAACTGAATATACAAATGATTCCAATCATATACTCTACTGGACATATCTTTGGCACAAAAAGTAAAGCTAAGGGGCCAAGGCATTCATTCTTATCAAACATCAGTGCTTTTAAGAAAACATACCGTAGATATAGTATGTTTATAATGGCATTCAAAACCCCAACTCTTTTCAAAGCTCACTTTTACACAATATGGCTTAAAGTATATGTATAAAAATAAATTTGCTATGTAACACAGCCCTGAGGGTTTTCTTGTCCACCAGTATTCATGCTGTCTCCACATCCCTGTACGGATGTGAGCCTCCATCAACAGCTCTGCTCTGCTGGCTGGGTGATACCTCCTTTGAGATTAGCTGAATTCCACAGCAAGTGTCCGCTGGCAAGCCACCTTGTCACCTCAGAAGCCTGTTTCCTGGACTCCCTCCCTCCTCCCCCCAAAAATATTAAGTCTCCAAAAAATATGGAGAATATTCTTCTCTTCCACATATGGAAGACTGAAGGGCCCAATGCCACAGGGGGCGGCTGGGCTGAGAGACCCTGTGCTATTGGATCTTTCGCAACCGAATCCCTAATCTCACTGGCTCCTCTGGGATTCCCGTTGTAAGTCTCAGTGGTCTTTATCCATCCAGTCCCAGCTTTCATCACTGTCCTTTCTGTTCTTTTCAGCCTCAATGATCTCTCTGTAGCGTCGACGGAAGAATCCCATCTGTCAAAGAGTGAGAGGAGTAAGAATTTAAGTTAATAAGCTGCATCTGTGGTCGTATCTGACTTGCAAAAGAAAATATTCATTTCAGTCAGCAATTACGGATCACATTCACTTTACATTGCTGCATAACATTTTCAGAAACATACCAGAACTTTTTAGCATATACCTTTTCTCTCCAGAGATTGTCATTTTTCAAGCAAAACATGACATAGGTAATTCATAGCTGTGACCTAGAGTTAAACCACTAGCTGATTTTATCGCTCCATATTAGCTTATCACGTACATATATTTTGGTACAGGCAAATATGTCTCAAATATAACATTTTTGTCATATCTGATACCCTTGCTTCCTCTCTGAGCAGAGAGGTGTGAAGATAACACTAATTTTTTGTACTGTAAATACGTTTCCTGCTACTTTGACCTGCTAAGGCCGTTAAGCTAGGTATTATATTCTCCTGTGAAAGAAATATACCTGCTTAAGATACAATTTTACAGTTCAGTTTTAGCATGAAATAAATAAAAACGTGTGTTAAAGTTGCTTTTAGATGACATGACGAGTGTCAGGTTAGCTTTTTCCTCTTGTTTTTAGTTTTTGCATTAAGCTTACGCTGCTGATTTGTTAGCTTAGTGCAAAGTGTTGCTCAGTGTTGCTCTTTTTTAAAAAAAGGTAGTAACAGTTATATCTTTGTTATGAATACATTTCAGGAATCTTTTTTTTTTAAACACTAGCTAGTTATTTTGCAGCTGTTTTTCAGTATCACCCTAAAAAAGTATTTTGGCTGTAGCAGGAGAGGTTTGTGAGTGTGGACGCATGACACTAAGACAAACTGCAGCAGCCTTTTTTTAATGCTAGAAAATCAGGATTTGCGCAACACCATTGTCTTGCTTATCTGCTGGATTTGGTTTGACATAATACGTAATAGCAATGCAATTCACTGGCTAACTCTCAGGAGTGTCATTGGATGGGCGGCCAATTGGAGAATTTATTTAGAACGGCTCTTTCTTTCAGCAGCACTTTTACAGAAATTACATAATTTTTGTTAAACTAACAACTCAGACCTTGAGTTCACTGTGATGGATTATATATCTAAGTTACAGAAATGTGCAAGTTAATATTTTCTCCCACAGTGAAACAGATGGAAAATAATGGATCTATGAGGTGGGCAATTTATTTCAAATAATAATGGATTGAAATATGGCCAACAGTAATGTAAGTAAAACCACATGAAACCACCACCAAGGTTTGACAAAACTCAAGCATTTACCTTACTGAAACATTTCTTTAGGAATGTAATACTGACTACCAATTTAAATTTCATGAAAGTATAAGATTCATTTACCAAGTGTAGTATGTATGAGATATGACAATGTGGTAAGACCAGTAGATTCTTGGTGTATATCTAATCAAAGCAGCCACACTGGCTTGCTGCCTCTCTCCCTACGACTCCATTCATTTATCTGTATTTGGCTGCTGAAGTTTATTGATACAGACCTGTGCTCTCCTCAGGCATTTCCTGAAGAGAGCAATACAGGACATGTGCCGCTCTTGTAAGTGGGGTTTATTTTGGCAGGATCTGAGGAACTGGGGATCGGGGGGGGGGTCAACATTTCAAGGCTTAGTTGTGGTATTCCCGGTGAAAGATGAAGCAGTGAAAAAGGAATGGAGTTTTCTGCTAAAGGGGCCTCTGGACAGCAGTGTGATTGCCATTCCACCCTCTTTAGATTTTTCTTTCATGTGAGTGGTGTGGTGTTAATTATTGTCCACTCTGTGACTTGTCCTATTCATGGACAAATCACAGAGTGGACAAAACAAGCTTTCTTTCTTACTTCTTCCCCCTAATCTCTGGCTGTTTCTGTACAACCAGATACTGCGCTGGCATTTAAGTGGAGTGTTGTGACCAGTGCTGTACGCTGAAAAGTCTCGATCTGTGTTTATGAGTTGGTTTACCTTCCAGAGCAGCACAGCTAACAGCAAAAAGATGAGGATTCCCACCAGCAAACTGATGGCGATGATCCAGCCGACTACGTAACCCCTTGGCTCCTGACTGTGGAGAGCCTCAAACACCAGCTAAAACACAACAACATCACAGTGAGTCACACTGAAATGTAACACACAAAAATGCACATTAAGTCATGTGCTGCTAATGATGCAATCTGGTGCAAAACAGCAAACGAGACACATCTGATTTCAGAGTGCTTTGGTTCCATGGTTTGATTCAAAGGACCAACATTTAAAGCAAAAAAAAAAAATGCTTTCAAATAACAGGAAACTGGTACGAAGGCATTTTTCAGGACATAGATATTGGTTATACAAACAGGAAGCACAAGTCAAACTTAAATTAGATTCTAGATTCATGGAGTGACCTTTGGTCCACATGGAACAAACATTATGAGCAGGTTTATTCATTTGTAACAGCTGATGCTCTCAAACATATCTGCAGTCATAAGTGAGCATTTTTGGACATCTCAGTTAGTCAGCCCTCTTTGGTCCAGACTAAATTATTTTGATAGCCATACGATGGAGAACCATGACATTTATTGAGGATGTGATGAACCCAAGACTTTTAATGTAAGCAAAAAAACCCAAACAAACAAACATAAACAACTGATAAGATTCACATCAGCCTGTAAGGAACATTTTCATGCTATCGAGCTAAACCAAGATAGTGACTTTGATATATGATGGTAACGTTAAACATCAGCAAGTATTTGTCTTATTAATCAGAGCAGATAAAAACAATGCATCATCTACTCCCTTTTTGAATTTTGTGTCATGCTTTTAGACTGGCTAATTCTGAGTTATTGCTATTCAGGGAGCCTTGGCAACTCTTAGCTTGGTTCTGGTGTGATTTAGAGGTATCTGAGCTCTTTCCCATGACATGGAGGAACGCTGACCAGCTGGATAATCTGTCACTGACAACAAATTCATGCTTATTTAAACCAGTGCACTCTGGCTTAAGTACAAAACATTTGAAGTGGTCCTAAGTGACAAATTTTGTATATACTGTAATTAAGTAAACACACAGCACTTCTTTTGATTCCCTTTCTAGCAGCAGTGCTAATGTTTATTTGAATTTGTAACAATTACCATTACATTTAAAAGGCCATATTTCTACTTTGGACAAAAGTTGATTTGAAGCTATTAGATATCTCTGTACTGCCTTGTCCAACAAAATGAGCTTCACTGGTTAAATTTACACTGTATTAACAGTGTTTTGACTGAGTGAAATATTCCATTACTCTGCATCACAGCAAAGCCTGCTGTAATATTAGCATTCAGGCTTTAAATGGAGAACAGCAGACTGCCCAATCGCAAAATCGATGGGTTTATTTACTTACTAATGTTCACAAACAAAGACAAGTACTGTGTGTTCACACACAGTGGGCCGACTGAGGGACTCTGCAGCTTTAATGTCCAGCGTTGCACGGGATTTAAACACAAATGTGGCATGAAACACCAACTGTGAGCCAGCCAAAAAACAAAGTGGACAAGTGAAGAACAATCTCTCTGTTGAATAGTTTCTCACATTAACACGTTCCCGTTACCCCACGCTCAGGAATGTAACTGTTGTTATGCATGCCAAGGCGTTTGCGTGTACAAAAAAGATTAAACCTCTACTGGTCATTGCTCTCTGACGCTGAGTTTCTCAATTTAACTTTGGCAGTCCCTTAATGTGAAGTTCATTTACCTCTGTCCTCAATTTCTAAATTTGTAAGTTGCACACTTTCTTGCTTTAACAGCCTTATATGTGCATTCTTAGTAAAGAAAAAAACCCCAACATGTGGATTTATGTGGATTTGTTTTTATTTCACGGGTGATAAAAAAGCCAAGCTTGTTGTCTCGCTGACAGCCAGAAGGCTTGCTGTGAACAGCACAGCCTGGGACCACAAATTATATTTGCACTGTGTTCTCTAGCTAGCTGGGATCCTGAGGGAAAAGGTAAAAATGTTCACTAAAATTCACCGGAGTACGTTTCAACGGAATGAGCACACTTGCAAAGTGCTGAAAGAGCAGCGTGGCTTGGAGACATTCATACCAGGTCTGAATTTTCCGAGCACAACTGGAGCTCAGGGTCAGCAGGCCTGCAACCCAATCAGTGCTGTAATCTTTTCCAGAATCCCACTGCAAGCATGCTGGTTGCTAAACGCAATCAGCAAATCCGATCTGCTAGGCCATTTGATCACTCAGCGTACAACAATGGGGGGAGGGTCTGTCCTTGTGCACATCTAAGGGACCCCCAAAAGCAGCTAATAGAAATACCACTACACAGTAAACCCACAATGACCAGCTGTTCCCTGCACTCATGTCATTTGTGACAGATCTGGAGCACATCAGCAATTCAAGGGAATTGTGACCGAGCTTCTAAAGATGAACATATGTATGCTTTTTGATATATTTTTGCAGGGAAAGCACACAATCCTTCACCTGTAACCTCTGGATGGGTAGAATCTCCAATAAGCATCTGACCTATGTGACTCCTTTTGAGCACATAGGTCAGCAGCAGCAGTTCTGTTCTGCCTGCTGCTTTTGGCAAGATGAAATGTGTGACGGCTATTAATCCAAAGTGAGGCAACACGGACAAAGACACAAACAGTTCACTGAAATTTGCTAAAGTTTATAGATGGTAAATGGACTGGAACTTGTAAAAAATGTTTCTACTCTGATGGCTCAGAATGCTTTCTTTTTACATTTTTAAACAAGTCTTATTCAAACATTCACATTTTTCTATACCTAAGGTCTTTATCTAAGATTCCTGCGCACACACATCAATAGATGCATCGGGGGCAACTCTGGTTTCAGTATCTTGCTCGAGGATACTTCGACTTTGAGTAGCCACCAGCCTTCTGATTGGTAGATGAACTGCTTTCCCTTCTGAGCTAAAGATGTCCCATTTTTGCCAAATTTTGGATTAACCTCCTAAGACCCGAACTCTTCCACGGCATGCATTTTTAATTTCTCTTTAATTTTTGGTCACATTGGGGCCTGATGAATGTAAAAACAAAGAATTACCAGATTTTTTTTTTTACCTTATTTTTGTTTTTAAGAAAAATGAGAGCCACATATGAGGATATTTGTTTTAAATTTCGATAGAACAGTAGCAGTATAATGTCCTCGTAAGTGGATATCAGGCTCTTGTAGAGCAAAATTCAGTATTTTGGTCTATAATAACCCAAAATGTGATGTCCACATATGTGGACGCCAGGTCCTAGGAGGTTAATATAGAGGTTTCTAGATATTCTTCACTGACATGATCACACAGTGATGGTAAATTCATGGCACACTCACAGAAATGTCCTCTGGCAGGCCATTCGGCACCTCCACCGTCCTGTCATTTACTTGCACGTTGCCCCGTGTGACGAACTGGATCACAGAGGAAGAATCCTGTCGGCGGACAGATTGTAAATTATGGACTGCTTTAAGAATCACAGCAACCTGTGAATGAATTTATTACCCTTACTGCTTGAGCCTCACCGTCTTTAAGATTTCAGTGTTGAGTAAAACTTTTATATCTATGCTCAAAGCTTCTTCTTTTAACTGTGGACCCAGGCTGCAGGAGATCGTCATACACGCTCTTCCAGGCCGATCACAATCCTGTTAAAAAAAGATATTTGAAAAGCAGTGAGAAAAAAGAAGGACGTGTGATAAACAGATGTTACACTGACTAAAAGAAAATAAAAACAAGAATCCTCATAGGGGGTGACTCTCAGTGACCTCTGAAAAGTCAAAGTGCAACATGAGGGCTGTATATTTACCAAGACTTTCCGTCCTGATTTGGTGAAGAAGGCAAAGATGGAGTGAAAGATGCTCTCTTTGTCCTGGGGGATGGTGCATGGTGTTGGGTTCCTATGAGGGGTGCAGTTCCCTCGACCGTTGGCCACCTGAAACACAGTTATTTAACAGGCATGTGTGACATGGGTGCAGAAGAAAGAAAGCGTTTTTGCCAAGTTTATGCTGCAGACAGGTTTGGGCGTGACATCGAAAACGTTGACGTATGTATTTTTGTCACCTAAACCGGACCTATCTCGCTATTGTTAGGAGTCTCCAGGGCTCACAGGAAGTTCTCTCCAAGAACAAGTTGGAACCCCTCCCAAACTGTTTTCCCCATATGGAGTGATTTAGAGGTGTCTGGTTTACTGCCCAGCCCCAAGGCAGCACTTCCCCTTTCCTCTCTCGTCAGCTGGACCTGAAGCTCTAGAGGTGGAGATCTCCACATTGTCTGTTCTGCTAGAGTACCACCCAGCAAGTCTGAGCTTTTATTGCAGAATTTTCCAGTGTCCTGTGTTTCTGCTGCATTTGCTGGCATGAAGAGCCATAGGCTCCACCAGCAGCTGCACTAAGTTTAACCTGGTGAAATCCCCCAGCATCTGGCAGGATGGGAGATTTTGTGCAGAAAAACTGCAAAAGCCTGAAGCTTGTATATATCACGAACAAATGGAAATGTGTGTAAAATGTAAGAATACCTGACTATAAAACATAACTGCGCTACTGTCCGATGTGCCACAGGCTGCATGCTTTGTTAACAGCTTTATGATATGTGGTTCCAGGCTAGGGATGGTACGGTGCAGTAGCCAGCCCCTTCAGGTGTCCCACTCCCATTTCGTGCAAGCCGTCTGAGCCCCCTAAAGTGATTCCAGATGGCTCTAGGAGGGTGGGATACAGTCAACTCTGTCTGCCCATTCACAGTCAATACAATTAATAGTTTGAGCACCCCCATGATCTACCTGTATGAAAAGTTTAATGCAAGGGTTAAGAAAATATTTCAACCTGGTAGGAGTATTGTGTTTCTTTGTCAAAATGCAAAATGTTGTGAAACAAAATGGGCGGCCAGCTTCAGTAGCAATGTAAACATTTTTGCTTCAACTTTCACTGGTCCTGTGGTGCCCCACACTAAGCAAACTGCCCATGTCCTGAACAAAAACCCAGAGGTATAGCAGCTCTCGGTACATAAAAGAATGCTCTGGAGTGGATACAAACAGCTGTGCCATGAGGAGCAAAACAAGCAAGACTGATAGGCTTTTGCTGGATAAATGAGTTAAAAACGTGGCTTCCTGCAAGTGAATAAACTAATAAATAACAATTTGGTCTGGATGAATAATGTAGATGGACTGCTGCTGGCATCCACCTGTGTTTCAATGATGTGGAACATCTCAGCTCCGTTGCCAGTCAGCCGGTTGGGAATCCTGATGTCCACTCTGGAGCCAGGCAACCTGCTGGGGCCCTTGTTTATAGCCTGGAAAGACATCACACAGAAAGAAAAGACGGATAAATATACAAAGAAACATTTTTAATACATATTTTGGTATCTATTCTCTTCCTATAGTACCTGAAAAGTGAGATTGAGAGGTTGAAAGTTGCAGTCCATGTCTTCTAATTGGACAAAGCGTGAGTCTTCAATGGAGTTTCCATACACAAAGGAGGTTGGTGTAATCACACTGCAGTTCAGGAAGGTGACGAAAGATAATTTATTAACATGGAAACAAAATTATTTAAATGACAAGAGACAAAATTATGTTCTAAAAATTTTCGGTTTGAGTCGCGCTCGGCTCGACAGAAGCTTTTCCTTTATCAGCAGACATATTTGTCCAGCTTTGTTCTAAGCCTCCCTTCACATTAAAGACAGCAGCCTTATCAGATGTCAGAGTTCTGGCAGATTTGGGCTGTTTTACATCTCTCTCTCCCTCCTCTGTGAAGCAGAGCTGTGATAAAGCATTCGCAGATAAAGCTTTTCAAGTTGATATCCTCCATACTGACAAACACTCCCTCGCTTCCTGTAAGCCAACTGATGGGCAACCAGCTCAAGTCGCTGAGATAGCTTTACATTTTGCAAAACAGTGACTACACTGTTGTGGAATTCATATTTGTCTCGTTCTTACCCAGTGATAGTGGTGTCGGTCTCGTGAATCAGAGGGATGGAGATATCCAAAAAGTTGTCGGAGAGATTGTGCTCGGGATTGGCGCTAAAAGAAACACAAATCATTGATAATGAATATTTCGCTTACAATTATTTGTGCAGATCAATATTTAGATTTGCAGTAACATTTGAGCTTCTTACCTTTTGGCTTGAACTAAGAACTGCAACGTGTCATTTTCTCCAGAGAGCCGAGTCGTGTCAAAAATCACTGCAAAATGATACTGCAAAGACAAAAAACCCCAGAATAATATGGGGTGTCATATTCTCAACTATGAAAAGGTTTTCAATGCGATAAAGCATGTCTGTCTGTAAGACACTGAACTATTCCCAGCAGGAGGCTGGTTACAGAGGAGGTTAAAGCACGAGTACTGCATGCAGTTAATTCTACCTTAGTTTGAGCTACCTTAGTCTGCGCTCTCATGAAAGGAAATCCCACTCGGCACTGAAGGAAGTCCAACTCGACAAGCTCACAGGAAATACCCTTCTCTTCCTGCAAAAAGAAAGATAGAGAGAGTCAGTGGATGCGATAAAGACAGACTGACTGGAGACAGAGGGGGTGACACTCACGGTGACCAAAGACACAGCGAGGAAGGAGCACTAGACAAGACGCAGACTGTGACGCAGAGCAACTGGTTCTGATAGTGGAAAAAAATCGGTAGTAGCTTTTGATGTTAAAACAATGGCGACTGGAAGACATACCTGCCAGCATTTGGGGTGTAGTCAAAGATTATTATTAAAAAATATAAACAAACCGACTCAAGTGTCTTACTGAAGCTGTAGATTAGGTTAAACAAAGAATGCACAAAGCAGTGATGGCACACACATCTTAGCGGGTGGGTAATTGGAAAACGTCCAGGCTGCGTGTTTGGAAGCTTGTCTAAACAATATAGAGCTTCACCGGCTGCGCTGTATAAACACTCAGGCCTTGACCCTTACGAGGAGTAAGAATTCCTTTAGCGAGAGTTCACCGAGAGGCTGTCAGCTGAGCTCATGTGCTGGGAGAATGAAAGAGGGCAGAGATGCTTCACAATTATAAATCTAAAAAAAGAGACAGCCTAGCGCTCCTGGAAAAGAGGTTTTGGGTAAGTCATACAAAGCATCTGCATGCACGGGCTGTTGTCCAGTTAGAGTCTGTGTTTATAACACTTTTCCAAATATGACAAAGGAAAGAAGTGTGAGGGTTGTCTGTGCTGACATATTAAAGTGTAGAAATCCATCCACGGTATCATCCCATTACCCCTTATTCAGCAGTTCTTAGTAGCAGCCCAGGGTGTGGTCGTGCCCTACATCTTCATTAAGTCAGCTTAAATAAGCAGCGCTGTGCTCTGCGGTTGAGACTACGGTGACCCCGGGCAACTGGGGACGAGGACCCCAGCATAACTGCCAATAATGGAATTTCCTCTACTTCCTGTATTCCTCCGTGCTGCTGTGCAAACACTGCCTGTCCCGTGGGGCTGGGCAGGATTGGGAAAGTCAGCCTGTTTACCCATCACCCACCTGGCAGCCCTTGAGAGAGAACAGAGCATTCGGACATATTTTCAATTCTCTTCTCTTTCTCTGTCAGCAACACATACATGCTGGAGTTCTTGCAAATGGTAGGGCCATTAAACATCACCAGGACTGTTTACCCTGCTTTAGTGTCAGCTGAAGCATCTACTGGTGCAGTTCATCAATGTGGATGACAATACACAGGAGGCCTGTGTCCTGCATGTTCTGCGTGTCTCTTCATGTCTTCTTTGGTATTTAGACAACTGGATTTATATTGGTTTACTTTTTCCACACCAGTGTCATCACCTACTTTTTGCTTTCCACTCAGGTACGAAGATGAAGAGCTACAGTACCTCGGGCTTTCACAGCATGTGTAAAGTGTCACTTCACTGCCAAGAAAATCAGTGATTCATATATTCTTGGGTCTGAGGGTCCACTGAAATTCACACATTTCTTTGCTGGAACTTCTGGGCTTTTCACCACAAAGCTGACTTGGTCCAACTGTTAAATAAGCCGAAACCCACCATGGCAGAAGCATTCAGATCCTTTCCTTTAATGAAAGCGGTCATACCTCTCAGAATGACAAATGTGTGCATTCAAAATAAATGAACGAACTGAACTTGAAGTGTTAAAGGTAAAAGCAGTAATTATGTAGAGTGGTTTATATTAATACAGCAAACTCTTGGTGTATTCCCATATTACTGCTTACATGAAACAATGATTTTGAGTACATTTTAATGAACTCATCATGTTTAAATTTTACTCCCAAACTCTACAACTGCAGCTTTTCATTTACACATGTGGACAGCTTTGATCATTCTTTGGTTATATTACGATGTACCGTATACAAATCTTATTCTACACGAACCCATAATTGGCACCCAGTCTAATCTCAATGTAGTAGTTTAATCTAACAAATCAGTAGTTCTGCTTTGTGTGCAAGGCTTTCTGTAAAGTAAAAAATTAGTAAGTTAAAAATGTAGCCGAGTGCTCTGAAAAATACAAAGACACGAGACATTTGTCACGGGTCCAGCTAAAACTGACTCCTTAAAATATTTCAATAAAAAAAAGAAAAACAAAACAAAACAGAAGCCAGCAGAGCTCCTGAAACCAATTCAGCTCCACAGTTTTCTGACAGCTTGTGTTGCAAGAACAACAGAGCCATAACCCACTCCACTCTTAAATATGAGGGGAGTACAAGTTCACGCTTTGCTCACTGGAGAAAAAGCCTAAAGGGAGGGTTAGGAGCTGACCTTTACTTCGCCAGAAAGGGGTCACATCATCACCTCAGACTTCTCCAGTAGTAATTAGAAGTGTGTGAAAGAGCATACAGCGGTAAATCTTCTCACCGGCCTCGTTGTCATCTGCACGTACTGTTCGCTTCCTGCTCCCTTTGTGCAGCAGAGAACTTTGACTTATCAGGTTCCTGAACAAAATGAGGCTCCGGGGCTGCTGGTAATCTGACACTTAAAGTCAGTCGCTTTCATTAGATTAACTTTGAAACCGAAACAGACTCACTGTTTTTCTAATATTTGCCTGCAGCGTGTATTCTGTTTAAATTCAATTTCGCCATTGTTGGGGGTTTTAAATCCTACCACAGGTTGTATCTTTTACCGCGATGGCCTCATCCATCACAGGGATGAAAACCCCCCACAAAACATCCAACTGAAGATAAATACAAGGTCCATTTTGGGGGGGGGGGGGGGGCAGAAACCCCTTCCTCATGAATGCTGTCAAAGTACACCATCTGACGTGGCGTCTCGCTCAGCTACAAGCAGCCTTTTTGACAACAAGTGAGCAAACAGACGTGAGCAGAGGCAGAGGTGGACACTGTGAAATCGATCCGCAAGAAAAATCTCTCAGGTTCAATGTGGGATGGCAGTGGGTAGATATTTCTTTAACAGCGACAGAATGCTACAATCATTAGAAGTCAAACTATGTGAGGAGCATCACATCCCCATGAAGGTCAGGAATAATCCTCACTTTATGTACACATATATCTAATTAAATGTGGCCCTGCGAGAGTAAGAATAAGTCAAGCTTGTGGAAATACAAATGTGTGTTGTGCCTTGTTCCCATGCATACAGCTCATTTGTTGATGACATGGTGTGTCTGTCTTAAATGAGTCAGAGGAGCGTTTGACAGCTCAGCCAGAGGAGCTGCCCTCTGACACGGGACAGCTGCTGCTCCTCCTGCTGGGGCTCTCCGGTTTTTTATGCTTTCATCTTCACTTCTACCTACACAGCTCAGGCAAAGCTTTAAGCTCCCCAGTCGTCACGCAGATCTGGCTTTCCCACTGTTTAGACTGTGTTCCTGACATATAATCATATAGTCTTTTTAAATAAACAGTCCTCGGGAAAATGTACATCACAGCGGAACACCAAGGCTATCCATCTAATACGTGTGTGCAAAATATGGTTTTGTAAATCGTTACGGCCTCAGCTTCGCTTGTACGTTACTAAAGCGAATAAACAAACTGTCAGATTTTTGATATAAATATGTGAACCAGAGTAAATAAATAGCAGATACTTCAAAAATCACAGACCTTCTGCCAGAAGTTGATGTAGAAAACTTCCCTGGAGAAGTTCAAGTAGATGTTTGTGTCATAGGCGTCATCGCCAGCGTTGGAGATGGTCAGGTTCAGAGAGACGTTCTTCACTCCTCCAAGGGCCAGATGGGGTTTGCTATGCAAGCTGGTGGGTGCACAGAGTAAACAGTGTACTTCAGCAATTAAAAACAATCACTTGAAGAGCAGTAAGTAAAGCTTTATATTAAGTAGCCATTTTTCTTTGAAATTTTTAGTGTACAAAGAGAAGTGCACCTGCAGGAGAATAGCTGTTTGTTTTTGGAGCACAGCAAAGAATATATGCAGACAAATGAGTTGTTAGGATGACAGACATAAACTGTTGAGTAGAGAACAGGAGATAGATAATAATGGAAAGGGAACTCCCTAATTATGGAAAAAAAAAACCTATGGATCCTCTCCAAGCATGCGTCAGAGTTCCACTACCCACACCCTCATGGCCTATGATGTCAGCTCGCTTCCTTAGTACTGGAAGAAAAGAATGAATCTGAGCTACGAAGTAAAATGTTTTTACCCAGAAAGCAACAGTTTCCCATGAAGCCTCAGATCCGCGGCACAGTCGTCTGACAGGCAGTTCTTCTCAAACCAAGTCTGAAAAGGAAACAGTACAGTACACAGTTAAGATGACCTCATGCCCTGAACACACTGACTCCACATTCAGACTAGGGGGCGGTGTTGCTTTGCTGTGTGAGCTATCCAGTAGTTTTGCATCCACAAAGCTATCTTTCCCTTAATTAGTCAGAGGATGGGCTTTGGTTTAAATCATGAAGGGAAATTTAAGTCAAGCGTTAAAGTCTGATGCAAAGTTGATGAGTTTCAGATAAAACGGATTCTGTAGATGCTGAAATGCAACTGCCTCGCTCTTTCAAGAAGTGCATACACCAGGGGAAACACATGTGGTCCAGGTTAGAGGTGCTCGCAAAGAAAATAAATGAATCAGTCTTTTTGGACTCCACTCAAGAAAAGCTAACACAGGCAATAATAAGCTGGTAACCAACACCAAATCATTACAACCCCACATTGGAGCCATTTCCTTCATTCCTACTGTGGTTTGCAGGAAGACACTTCTGTCTTTTAATATCATGTTTGGCGGGGGTCACTTTTAGTCAGGAAATGAAATATATCATAAATTGAGCTGGTAGGAATTAACTGTCAACCTTTTACAATAAGAGCAAGGCACACTTAAATAGACAGAAAAACATCTTATAAGTAATATTTTACTGTATTTGTGTAATTTGTGAAAATAGAATGAAAATTACAGTGAATGTGGATTTAGTCTGAACTTATTTATCGTACTGTTACACAAGATTTCATTTTAAGAATGACAAATCCTCTGATTCCTGCAATTTACTTTAATGATGGGATCGCCTTTCTTTTTTTCAAAGAAGTAACTCAGTCAGTTATCGGTTTTGCCTCAAGATCCTGCTTTAATCCTGCAAATATTTGAAAAACACACAGTGAAATAGCTGGGATGTTCATGATCCTCAAAGGCAGGCTACTTTAAATCCAACGGCTGATAATATTTCTCCATAAAAAGTCAGCATCAAACTTTATTAGGTGTTGCAGATACTGCTGTGAAAAACATGAATTTTACTCTTCAGGATTCGTTTAAAAGCATTCCCCTTCACTTCACACTTAAAAAGCTCTCCGTACTTCATTCCTCGCTGCAATCTTGTTCCCTTTCCTCCATCGCAGCACTGGAGTGAGCGCGGGCAGGTCTCGCTCCTGGGGTCCTGTCAGCACGTGGGTCCCCAGGCTGTAAGCCACCTCGAATGTGATGGCTGTGAACACGTCCTTTACGTCCTTCTGTGGAAAGCAAAAACAAGGCTAATGCAGGGGAATCTGTCCAACCACAGACACACTAAAACTAAATGTAACCTCAGATATATAACTGTCATGCAGCTGTCTGGGTGATTGCAGTAATTTAACATCTTTCTCCGATTAACGCCTGGCGCAAAGACACATTACACTGCAGATTACCGGAAGATCACACAGTCTGAAAATGTCATATCGTAGTGATCAGTCTGCCAGGGCTGCACGCAGACACGAGTACACTGATAAAATCACGTGAATTGGTTTGTATGGATGGCTGACACATCTCATCAACATCAATTCATCATTGGCCATCGTTAAGTATGACAAAAGTGCGACCACCACTGCAGATTCTAAGCAAGGAACTTTTTTTTCTTAAAAAAAAAACCCGCTGGCACTGCCTCTGAGAGATATATTGGCATTCCTGGCGACTCCATCTGAGACCATAAAAGAAGTGTTTGATTTGGCATCAGGTTTGGAAACAACACAGACAGAAAGAAAACAGAGCTAAATGTGATCAAATCCTGCATCTTCATTAGATGACAGCACTGAAAGACATACATGGGAAAAGCTGATACTGATGTTGGTTTTTCATCTCTTTGTCTACTCAGCTCTTTGAAGGCAGCTTGCCGGGTCTGGCTCTGGTCTCGCTATCTAAAAGCCGCAGCAGAAAAACACACACACACACACACACACACACACACACACACACACACACACACACACACACACACACACACACACACACACACACACACACACACACAAGAGCTCCAACTGCAACCGGTGACTGATGTCAGCTAACACAGAGCCAAGCCCACAATGTCAACACAAAGGGCTTCCCGGTGTCTTCCGGTGGCCACTCGTTCTTTTGCACTTTCTCTCTCTTTTTGTCCACCCACCCATCCTCTTTCCTCAGGCAGGCACAGGGCCAGTCTGGGCTTTGACATGAGGCATCACCAGTGCCAAACCCACCCAAATCATCAGCAATGAGAGAGTTATAGCAGGAAAGAGCAAACGTTAGTGCAGCGCATGACAAAAACAGATGATTTAAGGCTCATTTGGGAAACGGTGCCCGGCACAGATAAAGACAGATAATATCGGAGCGTTTTTAATTAATTTCTGCCATCGTGTGCTTGGATCTCCTGCCAAAAAATAAATAAATCTGACTTCGATTTTATTTTCTGGATTAAAAAACACAATCATTTTCTTAATTATAATAAGTTACTCAGGTAGCAAAGAAAGATGGCGTCTTTAAAACCTTCATTCAGAAACAAGATTTTCAAATTTTCATCTCAAATCCACCATTCAGTTCATTCTTCTCAGTGTTGTTCTACTGGCAGGTCACCTAAGCTGGGAGGTAACAAATTTGTGACACAATTAGTTATTGCAGGATATGTATGAAGCACTGGCAAAGCCCTCAGTGTTAGCAGCAATTAAAGCCGAATGCATGAAATGGCCCCTTTCCGCTGGCCTCTGAGTGAACTGACCCCCTGGGAGATAACTGCTTGGGTCTCCAGTCCCAAATTCCCACTGCTTATCTCGCATTTTCACAAGCCACAAGGGAACTGGAGGACGTAATGGCTAGAAATAAAAGTGGGGTATTTTTGCCCAATGTCCTGCCTAAAAGTGACCTCTGTGTGCATGTAAATATTAAGAAACATTCCAATGAGCTTGCTGTTGTCAATCATAACAGAGCATCTGTTTTTGTAGAGATGTAGGATCGCTTAATCGTTGACACACCGGACCAAAGACTGACCAATTGACTCGTGAACTCCCAAGACTAACAGCGCACTCACATTAGAAGAACCAGACTCTGTTTGGTAACACTTGGCCTAAGCTTTTATTATCCCTGGATCAATGCCGCCAATTGCCCCACCCGGATCCGCACCCCTCGCTGGGCCATTTACTCCCACCTGATCCTTCTTTTAGTTCCTGTATTTATGGAACAGAGGAGCTCCTGAGGTCTAGCTGAAAAAGACAGTGGCTAGTGTTTACCGCCTGCTACCTATATTATTATGGAAATCGAAGCAATAACTGCTCCTTACATGCTGGTGAAGTTCAGAGGCAGACTTGTGAGAGGCCATTCTGCCACTCAACAGGCTTGCACTGTGTTAAGCCTCATTTAAACACAGAAGCCGCAGGGAGCGCCACGGGTCTCAGATCAGATAGAGCAATGACATGAGTGGAATTTCTGATATTTGGAGCCCAGTAATTCGAGTTAAACATATAGCTCTGAATGAGCCCTAACACTAGTTGCTCAGAAACAGGGTCTAGCATTGTAATCATCAATGGCTACCACACAAATCCTCATTATATGGCTCATTATATGCAATATCTGTTTCTGTTGGATTAAAAATATTTTTGTCCCTTTCTATCTCCTGGTCTCAGTCTGTGGATGCTGTAGTGAGTTTTTAAAATTTCCCACACAGATTTAAACCATGTGAAAAAAAATCCATCTCTGGAGAGAGAACTGCCAAAAAAAGGCTAAATATTCTGCACCGTCACTGAACAGAGGTCTGAAACTTTTGATCATCTCTGGGGCAAAATTACTCATTAAAGGTTCCAGTCAATACTGTGGAGATGCCAAAACTCAGCAGGAGGCAGCTGTTTTCCAGCAGTACTCACCTTAACTGTAAATTATTGGCTGTAGGATGAAAAATCGGCACATTAAAGCAGTTTGCTTCTTTTACAACAGGCTCGATACAAGTGCTTCCTGGTTTATTATTCATATGTATTTAATTCACAGGACACAGATCAGCTTGCTATGCTGCATGTTTTGAAAGAAAACAAGTTAAGCTGAACACTCCCTCGCTCTGGAACAAGACTTCTGCCAAAATACTATTTCTGTGCTCCGGTTCACACTCAGGACCCATTTATTTGGCACAACAGAGCATAACTCACACCTTTACCAACCACTCTTTTCCCTTGACATTCATTCCTGCTCCCCAAATGGATTTTTCCCACACATCCATAACGTAAGCATAAAGTACAAAGCTTGCATGATTTTAATGAACATGGCTACCGTGTGAATTAATCTTAGCCTTAAACTCTAGTGCTAGAGCTAGACTTTCACATGTTAATCTGATCAACAAGATGGCAGTGCACCAAGCTGCCCCATTCATGCTCACGGAGCAGCTCCATCATGGTGGGTGCGGGGAGGATGACATCAGACTGCAAAAGGCTCTGATCTGCACTTTAAACGCCTCATGCTTGGCTGAAATGAAGAGCTCCATTCTTAGCCAAACCATTCCCTCAGAAGCATATAGCTTAAGCCTGGTCATGGGAAGCCTTTATTAACTTGGGAGGGAAATGTGAATACAGCACTCCTTTTAAGGACAATAGATGTTTGGATGACTTACAGGTTGAGGCCGTTTTATTTGAGGGCTAAATGCCAGGGAACTTTTTTTTTTTTAATGGAAAAAACCTTTTTTTCTCCTTATGTGATGAATGGATCCAACCTGTTAAAGGTAAGGGTGTATGCTGAGACACTAGGAGACAACGTGAAATTGAAAGTATTTATAGTAATGTCTGCAGCATATGGCAGGCATGCACTTACGCAGCTTATCCAAGCGTGCCCTTTGAAAAAGTCTAGAAATAAGACAATTACAGAAAGTTTTAGTGACAGAAGGTCAAAGTACAGCAGCTGCTCTGCTCAGAATAGGTTAGCAGATGTTGAAAGGCCTGGAATGACAAACTGAGTGGGAGTAGGGAAGAGCATTGTCTGGTTGTTTCTGCTAGAAACCTTTGGAGGAGTCAAATAGGAGCAGCTTCAATCTGTCTGTGAAAATCATCCTCATGTGTCATGGCAGAAAGATTAGAGACTGGACCTGTGGAATCATCATAATTCCTTAAAAAGGCAGACCAGCAGTCTTCACTCTTAAACCGGAAGAGATTAAAATCACACATCTCTTACCGTATAACAAATTTGACAGTGTTACTTGATTTATCTGCAATGAACACTCACATCCACAAAAGCCACCCTTTACATCCTGCTAAAATCCCCCAAACTCTTCGAATTGTCATTCCCAGAGGCAGGATATTCTTTAAAAATCTAAATAACTTCCTCCAAGGACATTGTGAAGGACTTTACAGTGGGAGTAACAGCAGACCTGTGAGGTTTCTCACCATTAAGCTTTTATTGTGGTTTTCCTCTAATTTTGTTACTTTAACTGTGCCTGAGGGCACCATTGTTCTCTCATTGTCTCGTCACACAGTTTCTATTTTCCTTTAAAGGAGATTTTGTATGTTTTCTGCATTATTTTGAGAATGAATTGATTTTTAGAGTAGGCCAAAGAAACTGAAAAGTTGATACTGTGAAGATGTACATGGTGGTTGAATGCTCATCTAGTAGACCTGACCTAGTAGGAGTGATGTTGAGTTGTGTTTCTGATCACACGGTGTCTAGAAAATCAAATGTGCCCTTTTCCATTAACTATTGTGGTTTGACATTTGGCCAGATACTGAGTCAGTGACATCATTTTCTTCAAAGACGTCACTACATATGGCCGATAATATAAAATATAATAATATAATAAAATGTCACATATTAGAAGGCAAACCTAAAAGCTAATCCATGCAACAGTTGCAGCGCATTTTTATCACATAGTGTAGTTGCGTTTGCGCCCACTTGATTGAATTCAGACCAATATTCACTCAGTCTCAGCTCTGTGTTGTTCTTCAGTAATTCCTGCAGGAAATCTCTGTAAACGTAGCTGTTTAATGAGCCACTTCTGTCTGCTGGAACTGGTAGAGTACTGGTGGGTTTTCGAGCTTTTAAGCAGAAAGAAGCTGCCCACTCTGGCCAAAAGCAACACTATGAGTCTCAGTGAGAATAAACCAAAGCAATAAAATCATTGTCCTACCTGCGAAACAATGAACTGAAGCGAAACAGCTCTATAAAGCTGAGGGGAACTGCAGGTTCAGGTGATAAAGTTTTGTTGCAAGTGAACCCTTCGCATTGTTTTTTACATTCTTCCATTGATATATCGGATTTAAAAAAAACTGTCGGCATGGCAGCTTTGAGCAAAAACGTGTCGTCTGAAATAACAATATGAATCTGTGAAACTAAACATGTTCTTTGCGGCCTGTCTGGTTTACAAAACAGAAAATGCTCTTCGGCTGTAATACCGTCAGTCTGTCCAAAACCAAATGATTCAGACTAATCTGAAAATGCCAGACTACCAGTCATTCAAAATGTATGCAGCAGGCCTTTGAAAACAGTTCCCATTCAAAATGAGCCATGTTTACTCCAACCAATGGAAAATATTTCACTCTGTCTGATGTTAGTTGTAGAGGCAGCGATTCTCAGATGCAAATCCAGCTTCAGGCACCAACATGATTTATCACACACTGCAAGTCCACAAGGTGTTTGACACCAAAAAGAAAGAAAATCCAGACTTGCATCAGACTGATGACACAAGAGCAGTTCATCGTACAGAGATAGTTCTGCTTTTTAAGTCCATGATACAAACTAATGTGTGGATTGTGTAGTTCTGGTAATTAGGAGTAAATTGTGCTTTCAGTAAACAGGAGTGGCCTACTGTGAACGTTTGAGCAAATAAACTTCTACTGGTCACTGTGCCACTTGGACAACATGGAAAAATTATGACAGAAGGGAAGTTTCCCATCAGAATCTGTGGTACTGTTAAGGTCCTAGACTCATGAAGTGTTCAATCTCACTTTCCACTTGTTTGATTTCATGTTTTCATGTTTTGTTCAATGTCCAGTTTCTCATTTCAAACGCCTGACAAATTCACCCTGAGATTAGATAATCTTTAATTTCAACCCTGCTTTCACCCTCAGTTTTAACAAACAGAACACTGAATCCTGAGCGCAAATTTGGTCCGCCGCTGTTTCTGTGAAAACATAAATGATCCAAATCCTATCCTTTAGCTAAGGCTGAGTGACGCTAGACGCTGTGGTGCATTGTAACGTCTCCCATGAGCAAACACGTATTTCCTCCAGGCTAAAACAGATAAATAGTATAACTGGCAGGAAACGTATACCATCTGTCCTGTCATGCGTGAAACCACATCACGAACAGCATCAAGACATACTTGTAATGCTTTCATGACAGCGTGGAGACAGGAAACATTCATTTGCTTTGAAAATGCTGATCAGAATCCTTCTCTCACTAAGTAAAAGAAAATTCCCCTGAAACACTCACCTCTTTGCTTCAGACTTCCAGTAATTCAACTCCCTCCTAAATAAAAAAAAAATCCCACGGGTAAGGAGCTATAGATCTTGCCTTCAGGAATTCGAGAATTTATTGCTTTTTAAAGCAACGTTCACCTAAATACAAATTACAGAAAACTTTTATGCTCTCGTATGCATCATGAAGAAGGCATTCAGCATTTGACCCTCAGACAGTTAAAGCCACAGCTGGGATTTATAAAGGAGGAGAGAAAGGTGCCTCGCTTCCCCTGTGGAAATTCGCAGATGGAATTGGTTTACTGCTCAAACATACCAAATTCATCAGCATGTTATTTTTACTACATTCTATCAACAGCAACTTGATTTAATGCCAGCGCTAACTATAGCTGCATTAGAGTAATATCTGGATTTGAAATCTAGCCAGCCACCTATAAATACACAGATGTTTTCCCTCATATCTCGGTTCGTCCTTACTCGGCTCCCACACTGTGACACTCTTAACACATTTTTTTTTTGTTTCTGGTCTATTTTCAGCATCACTACTACATCTCATTTAAGCACTTCGCAACATTCTTGAAATGTTGGAAGCTGGAAGGCGATGCAGTGGAAATCAGCAGCTGAAGAAGTAAATAAAAATGGAATAACGTGTACTGGTGTATAACTTCTTCATTTCTCTGCACAGAGCTCCTGTCACCATCATGTCCGATTATCTTTAATCCCTTGGCTGATGTCTATTGTAACCTGAGTGACATGTGCAGAGTCACCACAAGGACACGTCCTGAGAAGCAAAACAAACCTAGCTGAAAAAAGGAAAGAAAAATCCCAAGGAGATCCTTTTAAGGAAGCTTAGCCAGAAGTCAAACACAAACGGTGTGTCCTTAGCTAGCTTTTAAGTCTGTACTGGAGAATAATAGTGATGCTAGTCACAATATGGAAAAAAAGAGCAAGATAAATATGAGTTTATCTCTATCCAAATGAGATATTACAAAGAAATACTGTTTTAAAATGTGGCTACTTGTATTTATATATCTGATATATTATCTGGAGGCAGATAACAGAGCGATAATAGAGTGGGAGTCATGAGGGGATTGGCTGGCTGGAGAAATATTGAGAGGCATCAGAGGATTTTGTCAGCTGGTGATGCTGGTACAGTGTTAAATAGCTGTAATTAACATTAACATGTTTTTTTTTTTTTTGCTACAATTGATTAAATAATTTGAAAGCTGTACAATATATGCCAGAACTGTATAGAAGGTTGTGTTACACAACCAAGCCAGTCATTTCGATGGTTTGGAGTTTAATACTGAACTCAAAAAGCAACTCAGTTTGCGTGCAACATCACCAAAGTAAGGAAATCCCATGTGACTTCTCCAGTCTCTTTAAAATTGAGACTGAAGAACTCACTTGGATGACTGACAAAACATTTCTCGCACTGAAAGCGCAACATCCACATGAACAGAATCAACTTTCTGGGATGACACTAAATGTACAACAGAGAGAAGCATGGACAAAAAATCCAAGTATTACTGTTCAAGTAAAAGTTTGGATGCTTTATTGTTCAAACTGCTATTTCATCCAAAAATAAGGCTGCTGACAAACTGACAAACCTATCAGATACAGGTGATAGTCACAGTGAGAACTACAAAATTTGCTGGCTCTTACACAATTCTTGAAAAACTATTGTTTATATTTCGATTGTTGCTGTTAGATGTTAGCCCCCTTCCCCTAAAAGAGTGCACAAAGTGTTTCTACTTTATGGACGTGTTTAGAGCTGGATAATATCCAGACTTTGGCACAACACTCACACAGATGTATATGCGATCAATCAGGGTTGCAAACATAAAGACTGCCATGACTGATCTCGGAGAGGTTAGTAATGTTAAAATTATATTTGACCATTTGCTCAACCCTGCTTCGTCCTAAGATTTTACATTGATTGTCATGCAATTTTTAAGAGCTGTGCACTGTTTTCATTTCTATTTGTAAAACAATTGCATATATGTTTAAGAAGCAAGCTGCATTTAATTGCGTTATGTGTTTTCTTTTTACTTGAAGTTATTGTAAAGAAAACTAGTTTTCTTTACAAAAGCGATGTTAATTTTAGTAGATTTTTTTTAAATGATGTAGTACAAATTATATAATTAAGAATGTGTTTTTGATGTTTAAACTTTATGAAAAACTTCATGAAAAAAATTATGTAACGTACAGAGAGATTAACGTCCTTCGAGATCCTGATTAATCTCCTTTGCGGATAAACAGGAAACGTGTTATCTGTATTCCTACGCATTTAATTAAATGAAAAGCACAACTGCTAAAAGGCTGAGGATTCGTTTTGCTAATTTGGGCATCATGTTATGGCAGCCTAAAAGACACCACACTGTAATAATGGGTATTTATTGAAAAGGGCTGTTTCAGTCCCAGGAGAAAACATTGCTCTGATGGATGAGATACCAGCAGGGTGGAGCAAC
This sequence comes from Pelmatolapia mariae, assembly GCF_036321145.2. NCBI lineage: Eukaryota > Metazoa > Chordata > Actinopteri > Cichliformes > Cichlidae > Pelmatolapia > Pelmatolapia mariae. The sequence goes on along the minus strand of NC_086238.1, from coordinate 14,971,556 downwards.
TCAAAATGTGCTGTTTTTAAAACAGCAGTGTGTTTGAGAGTGCGTTTGAGTCTATCCCATCCTGGTGATAGAGGACATCTCCAGATGCTTCCTGCAGCTGATTTCATCACTGTGTTCAAATCTGAGGCATTTTTACTTCACTGTTATTGTTGGAACCATTGTTTTCTGACAAAGCCGTGATAAGACCGCAGCACACACACACAAGTTTATCAAATCCACCTGATGAACGTACATTACAGTCTGTGCTGCATATAAACAACCGTCTTGAGTATATATTTGTTCCATTTCCTTTTTGGCAGATCCTGTCTGTTTACACAGGAAGGGGAATTTAATGTTGTCACCACCAGATGTAAACAGACACTATTAGCAAACAGCAGGGAGAAATAATAATGGCAAACCTGCTGGGTTATTAAAAAAAACAAAACAAAAAAAACGTCATTAAGACGTATCACAGCATCACAGGCTGCTCTTACGAAATACATACTCTATGTTTCCTCTGTGGTGAAGTCGGAAACATGGCAGGAGAAACTCTTTCATTGTGGTCAGACTTGGCCACCCATTATGTAGCCTTGCTGTGGCATCATGTGGCAGTAACCCGGCCAAAAGACTGCAGAAGCATTTTGCCCGGCGTGCTTAGCTGCCAAAATCAACAAATCATCAAATCTGCCCAACCTCTGGTCGCCTTGATATGAGTAACAACGATAGATTTACTATGGCAACAACACAGAGTAAGTGTAACAAGCAGCCATCCCAAAAATAATACCTCGCTTGAAGCTCGCATACACACATATGAAAGGAAATTAACAAGAACTCTGACTTGTTTTATGGTAACAAACGTCTGCCGGCTGTGCTCTCACAAAACAGCCCTGCAGAAGAACTGTAATGTTCATACTGGCACAGCCATGTAGGGAAATCCTGAGGAAAACATTTCCCTGAGCTAAAATTATCCTGAACAGCTCTTCTATAGCATTCAGTAAATGCTATTATCATTCAGCTGAAATCATTTATATGATGCTGCCCATGACAATTTCTACTTGATTTATTGTCACTGCACACAGCTTCAGTGTTTTTTGATTTTTTTCCATTATATACTTAATAAATAGGTGCTTGACTTGCTGCCAAGTGTAGCGGAACAGCTGGATTTGATTACTTTCCTGATATATGCTTCCATTGTATCAGCTCTCTTGGCCTGAGGTAAATGAAACGAGGAGACCAGTGTCAAGGGAATTGCACATTTCTGTTGAACTTTAAAGGGGCAAACAAAGCAGGCAGTGTGGCTGCAGCTCTGAGTTTCCACGTGCCAAACTTTGACTTTGTCTTTCTGGACACTCTTTGAGATGCAGCCACAGGAGCTCCTGGTTTGTCTTACTCTGTTTGTCTGTGAAGAGCAGACTTGGGTCAAACAGTAGGTTCAGATGACTTCACAATTGTTTTGACTTACATTGATTTTATTGCTATCGTTAAATAGAATTAAGTAAGATGTCATTCACTCAAAGGTGTAATATACAAGTACTGTTACTTTCCAGGTCTTCTAGGATGCAGACTCATGTCTAGTAAACCACACTTCAGTGTGTGTCTGGAACTAGTTACAGTAAAGTAAACCGAGTAACTAAACACGCACATCAAGTAATACATCAAGGCAAAGTGTGCACTCGGGATCACTAATGAACCTCTAATACATTTCACTGCTTTTCATACAGTCTCATTGATATTCTTGTTGGCTGCTGTTCACGTTCGATGTTGTCCTAAAGGCTGTTTGCTGAAATGACAGGCCTTTGGAATTTAGCCAAATGAGATATGAATGACGTATAATACAGCACTAACGAGCAGGTAAATGGACTTTTAATTTAATTCTGTAACTTCACTGACCACCATCAGTCCATCTACTTGCCCTTAAACAGTCACTGCGCACAACACGAACGTAGGGTCATGATTATCATTCAGTCGACCGGAAAGGGCGTTGGAGCATTTAGCTTTGACAGAGAGATGGCCGTGCTTTAGATACCCCAATAATAGAAGCAGTCACCAGAATGTAGTTTGGCCGACGTTTAAATATTGCAGTGGTGCCGAGCAAATGTTACTGCAGGACATGAGATGTAGGACACGGTGTATATAGGCCAGAGGAGAGGGGGCCAGGCAGGATACTTTACAAGCTAAATTAAACAGACAACTGTTACAGGCAGGGCTTTAGTTGCCTATTTTAACTCCTCCTTGGAGCCTGTGATGCATCTCCAGTGCTACACAAAACCACTCATGACCACAAATGGAGCTGACTTTTGGCATGATTTCAAGGCTCACGTGTGCTCAACGGTAATGGGACTGCTGGAGTAAAAACATGCACGATGATGGATATATGGCCAACGATGTAAACAGGGAAGAACTGCACAAAATATAACAATGGAATAATTAAACTCATATATTAAAACAACCAATGAATCAAAGCCACTTGTGTATAGCCAAACACTATTTAAGACAACCGATGGGCACTGATGACCTCCATTCAACAAAGAAATGTATTCACAGCATACATGAGTTTATTACTTTCTTAAATGATAATAGGAATTGATTAACCCATCATGTTTTACATAGATATGCATGTCCTGACATTTTGTACAGATATTTGTGGTTTACAAATGTCATATCTTAATGATGTTGGTGATAAAAACATCCATCTATTCATCCATCCATTCTTTTCATCCTTATCAGGGTCGCAGGGTGGCTGGAAACCCAACAATCGTTTTGGTCATCCATTGTAGCTGACCATTTTGAGAAGAATATTTTTTCTTTTCTGTTTGTTTGTTGAACCACTTAACACTGATTTGTGAATCATTCAAGCATAAAAGAAGCACCCAAGTCAAGGGATGAATACATAACAGACAATTTAGTAAACAAACAATTTTAAATTGTATCTTTAGGGACTTTGTTACTAGCAGCCTGATGAAAAAACACAACTTGCTTCCATCTCCTTAGTTGATTCTATGAAAGATAACACAGATCAACAGGAATAAAATCGCATAATTCCACCAACAATGTGATTCCCAAAGAGCTATTAGCCAAAAACTTAGCATATCTTGGCATGGTGTAAAAAATGAAAGACTAACTACAGCACATGAATAGTATCCAAAAGTCATGTTGTTTAAAAACATTAACAGAGGACCTGACACAGGATGTCATCTGATCCTTCAGTTGATCGATCTACTGTTCACTGAAGGTTTATCAGAAATGGTCTTAGTGGAAAATTGACTGTCAACAAGCCATTCTTCAGAAAGGGAAGCAGAGAAAAAAGGCTATGTCAATTCCAAACTACAAAAGAGATGGACTGAAAATCAGTGGCAACACTGCCAAAGCAGTAAAGGTATACCTCGATAGAACAACACACAGTGGGGGACTGTCAGTCATTGATTGGCCTCCCCAGTGACTGGACCTCAACATTATTGAAGCAATGTGGGAGAACAGAACAAAAGGAACACCCAACATCCAAAGAAGAGCTTTGAATGGCTTCAAGAAGCCTGAAGAACTTTTCTTGAAGTCTACTTTTTAAATCTTTTTTAGTTTTTAGTCTTCATAAGTTCAGGCTGAGTTAATGAATAAAGGTGGTCATACCAAACATTGACTTTCAAGCTCATTAGAATTGTGCAAACTCTGTTTTTGCACTGTTTAGTCCTGTTTTTCCTGTACTGCTAGTGGATGCTACAAGCTAGCACTGCTACCCTAGCAATTCAAAACTGGTCCCTTTGGGGACCAGTTTTGAAAGAAGCAAGATACCAAAAGAAGCAAGAAAGAAGCAAGATACCAAAATAAAAAACCCATGGTTTGAATGGAGCAAATGTGTTTGTCTTGCTTTTTAATGTATCTGAATGAAGAAACGTACCTGTTTCCCAAGCATTTGCACTTATTCTTGTTACAAAGGTTAAATGTGTAGGTGTCCATTTGTGAATAATACTCCAAACATTCAAGCTGTTTTACTACTTGGACTCTGTCTGTCACAATAGGCTGAGACTCTGTGCAGCAAATGTAATGTACCAAGTGAACATAATTGAACATCAAACTGAAGAATTTCTACTAAAAGTTGGTGGTTTGCTTGTTAAATGAATCATTTCCATCTCATGCACAGCACCTCTGGTCATGTGAACTTCCAATCACTCATCAGTCATCATGGCTGATTTCCCTCCCTAAATGTGAGGTACAACTCCAGCAAAAGCCAGCATGGAGTTTATTTAGCTAAAAATAACCAAACAAAGGCCATCTGGAGGGCTGGTATGTTGTTAGTGATGCCAATGAAAACATGTTTAAAATGATCAAATTGAAAGTAAGAGGAATTACGCTTGAACAAGTTAGACACTGAACTATTTGCTTCTGTACTCTGTACCCTCTGAAGAACTCTTGTTATGCTCCTGTGTTCTCAGCACGTCATGATTTATTGAACACACTATGACCAGCTTTTTTTTTTAACTTTACTTGACTTCAGATGGTCAAAGCTGAAAGTGTGTGCTTCATGCACATTATGTGGAACTAAGACAACTTTAACAGTGTATTATTCAGTTTCTGAGCTCATTTTAAGGAATTTGATGTATAAAGTCAATAAATGGCTTCAGCACATGGTCAGCAGCTCTAAACGTGAGTGTATCTCGGAATAACTCAGGGCCTGCTTCAATCGGCTCTCATGCATCAGGGCTTGAGCAGCCAACCCCAACCTGAGGGTTTTCCATCAGGAGCACCAGCGTGCAGTTCCAGTTGACACAACAGCAGCCCAGCACCCTGCTGTGACGCTAGTCTCACTCTTGTGTTTTTACTGTACGTTTAAGCTGAGAGAAGGGTGGGGGCGCGCAAACCCTCCACCCCTGAGGATACAGTCGAGGAACCAGCTGGTTTCCATTAGCATACCTCTTCTAGGGAATGGGAGGATTGGCTCATGTGGGCAGACACATGAGTAAGATAAACGATGCGATTGGTCAAGCACACTAGACCCTCTGTGAGAGCGGAGCCAGATCACCTCTGATTATGGTGATTCTTTAGCTCTTCTCCCAAACATATAATGTATGATGACAAAAACTCATGACAGATAGTTATCATGCTAAGTTCTAATCTTTGGGCCCCTTTACTTTTTATACATATTTAAGGTCATTTAGCCTGTAAACAGTCTAGCTAGGTTGCAATTTGTGCACCACACCTTCACAGTCCTGTGTGGCTTTTCACCTTTGGATAACTTCGGGGGTTTCTCTTGTGTGTTTTGCAACCAGGCAGGTGGAATCTGAGGCCATATTCATCAAAATCTATAAATAAATAAACAAACCAAAGAGTGGAAGTCCTTTTACACCTCAGTCAAGCCAATCCAAATGCACCATATGTTACCCCAAAATACACTTTCCACCTGCAAAGTTAAATATTTGCCAAACATTAAGGTATTAAAGCATGAAAATGATTTGTCCTCTGGACAGGAGTTAGAAGAGCAGAACAATACCACTCTTTGTGCAAGGCTAGAACCAGAAGACATTTAAACAGGTGGAAACAGGTGGAAGCAGCTAGTCTGGTCCCTGGAAAGACTGCTAATGCTGTGATCAGACCAACATCAAAGTGCAGTTTTTATACAGCGCCTTTAATTCACTAAGAGCTGCAAAATAGACGCCGTCCTTGAAGCAACATCTGGCCTGATGGATGGCACTTACACTACAAGTGTGTTTGTGTAACAGCTAGAGAGATGGCAGAGATAAGTGACAGCCTTAGGTTAGAACTGAGTGATGATGCAGTCGCCCACCCATAAGAAGGTAAATGTCAGACTCAGTCTGGGCAGAAACACTATTTTATGACTCCTGTTAATGTTATGTGTGCTGAACCTCGGTTGAGGACAAGTGAAAATTTAGTTTGAAATGTTAAGATTCTCCTGTTTGCTAAACTATACAGGCATACTGAAGAGCTTGGATAAACACTGGGCTCACTTCACTGAGTAAACCCTGATAACTGTGATAAGGCTGTCTTTGGAAAAAAGGCAAAAGTCTTGCTTCTACAACTCTTCGGTGTGCTGTACGCTCATTACAGTCTGACTAGTTAAAAGCATGAGAGGAAAGCGTGGTAATGACAACCTCCCTCAGTTGGCAGCTCGGCCTCCCACAGAGAAAACGCCTGGAGAGCACCATTAAGAGCGCCAGTGAAATTTACAGGCCTGCAGTGGGCCTCCGTATTAGCGGAGGTGAAACATGGATGGTGCCCTCAGGATGAGGACCCTCTTTGTGGATGTGAGACTAAATCACACGGGAACACAATAACGGGACTATGCGATGACAAAGGAGACTCTGTTTCCTGTTTCTGTCAGTTTCTGCAGATACACACTTGAGCAGCATGGTTTCAGGAACCATCAAGCGACTGACTGTTACCTTTAACCTAACCCAGCAGGGTGACACAAATAGCTTCCCCGCAGATGCCCGTTGATCCGTGGCCTTAAGCTACAGCAGTAAATTCTCTCACTAAGAAGAGGCATGTGATGACCCTCACTTTACTACTTTATTCTTTTTCTTTTTTTTTTGTTCGGTCTATGCAAACATTTTAGCTGGAAATGTGTGGACTTTGATGGCCTAACCAAAAACTACATAAATAAATAAAGACAGAGGAAAAATAGACCACAAAAGCAGATCACTCATATCACAAATCAACACTACATGGTGGGAGTGCTCAGGGTCATGGGAACTTAACAGAGATCAGCCGAGGACACAAAGAGCAAGTGGACTACCCAATCCAAACACAACCAGCGCAGGACCACACATACAACCCAAACTTACCTTAACGTAGGCGGTGTAGCGCTGGCACTCCTCTCGGTTGATGTCCAGGCTGAGCTGGTGGCTCATCTGGCTGATCTGAGATCCACTCTGAGCAAAGTAGACCCTGGAAGGCTGGCCTTTCAGGCGCTTTTCCACATCAGCCGTCAAGTTATACAGCAACTCTGAGAGGAGGCAGAAAACACTGTAAACATAGCATCAGCTGACGATAAATAGAAAAACCAGAAGTATGCAGGGTTTGGTTTTCTGGTAACTGCCATTAAGACATGAGAAAGAAAAAAAAAGTGTTTATTGCAGTGAAATTAAGACAAGTAAGAGGGAAGATGGGAACATTTTTTGGTCAAATTATATGATGGTGCTTTAGCTTAACAGCAGCACTTTGTTCAATGTTGTTTCAGTAGATTTAATGTGATTTGGCAAAATGGCTTGCTCCTGTGATAGAGCCTGACTAAGCACTGCCACTGAAGAAATCAGGAATCTCATCAGTGACGATTTAGATTTTGAACGTTCAATTTTTCATCCACAAGCCGGAAGATATTAATTGGAGCTGGGCAGAAGGTCTTTTATTAGTGTCGACTCATGTTAACAGGCTTTTGTGATGATATTTCAAGAGTTTGCAGTTAACTGACATAAGAATTAATGAAAAAATGTTGAATTTTCCAGCTGGTGGGACGGTACTAATCTTATTATGAAAGAAAACCTAGTAATAGCTTTCCTGCTGATTCCACACCTGGCTTTGAGACACAGAACAACGTCAGATCTGTTTTGAAATCGTAACCTGACATCACCAGTGTTTCTGTTTCTTTGCCCTTTTAAATCCCTTCCTCTCAATGAATCAACTTCATTCTCTAGTAGTTTCGTGAAGAGGGTGTCATACTGGTAAAAGAGTGGGCGGGGTGGCAAGCACACCCAAGTCGGACCAAAGCCTACTGTTTCCATCGTCCAACAGAGGGGACGCCATGACCTCACTCCAGAGGAGGCGAATGAAGGTTTCGTTATAGGAGTCACCAAACACACGGTGCTGCACTTTCCATGGTGTTTCGCCAGACGACTAAACAGAGAGGCTTTATTCCTGTGAGCCAGGACATATTCATTATGTAACGACAGGGTTCCTGTTCCCCTGGGGGGGGCTGTAAGTGACTACACCCAAACACTGGAACAGGACTGCACCTCAGCCGTCAACAGTCACCCCACCCAACAGCCAGTTAGCAAATGTTGAAGGGTAAGTCATAAGCCATAGTGACACTCAGCCTCGGCCAATGGATGTGATGCTCTAACTCAAAAAGATAACACATTACATGATGGTATGTAATGTGTGGTATAAAGTGGTAAACACTTCCTGTCTTAGGAGTAGGTGTGGTTTGGAAAATTGTGTGATGTTATCCCCTCTCTGCAGAGATCAACTGACAAAGTTGATGTGGTTGTGCGTCATGTGATGCTACTGGCCAACACGTTCTCATCCCAACGCGTAACATGTGGGATGAATAGCATGTGACAAATCGTAGGTATGTTACGTGTTCGGAGGCATGAGAGCTGGATGGAGTGAATCTATACATGTAAATATCTTTTACGCTCTGATCATGAATCGCTTTGGAAAACTTTACGTGATAGGGTTAAGGTTATGGTTAGGTCTGGAATGGAGGGCTGGAGCCTCTGCTTGAAGCGTGTGTTACTGCCGCGAATGGCATTCGATTGGATTCAATTGATAACCCAGAACGTCTGCCAGCCGGGAATGAGACTGGCAGAGGTAACCAGGAACATATCTGTACCATGCCATACAAAGTCTGTGCTTCTAAGTAAAGACTTGCCTCCAACAAAGTTAATTTTCTCCAGATTTGCTCTCCTGGAAAATGTGAAAGCTTGTTTTTGCTGCTGAATGTTTTTCTTTGCCATTCATAAGTCTAAATGTCAGGTTATTATCCCAAAACTTTGAGTTCGTATATCAAAATCTCTAGTTAGGTATCTGAAAGTTTTGAGTTACAATCATAACATTTCAAATTATTATGTTAACATTTTAATTTATCTCAAGATTTCAGGTTAGGTATCTAAAGGTTTTGACTTACTGACTTAAACTCCTGAGGAAATCAAAATTTTGAGATACAAAACTTTAAAATTTGAGATAATAACTCAAAGTTTGGAGACGATACCTCGAAATTTCAACTTACTAACTGAAATTATGAGATACCTAACTCAAAATGTTGAGATAATAACACAAAATTATGATCTCTGGATGGAAATAAAAAAGCCTCCTAAACGGGTGAAGCTGGGGCAAAATCGATGTGACCAAAATACAGAACGATCTCTTGCTGTGTGGTGAGTTAGCAACGTCATTTTAATCAGCGCTCCATATTTGCATTAACGAATGTGAATTTCACTTTTGCGGTGATAAGAACATATCTGCAGGGATGTGAAACGGTTGTTACTAAGCAACAACAAAATACTGATATTACTTTGGCACATAACTCCCTTAAAACCACAATTTTATATTTTTATGACATTTGGCTTTGCAGACTTTTTTGTTTTTTACACTGACTACAGTAGTACTTACATTCTTTAGGCTAAGCTAAGCACCTCTCATTCTTTGTGTACAGACCTGAGGAGACTATTAACCTTCACATGGATGTCTTTGACGGATCTCTTTCCTTATCTACCTTACTGTCCAGGTTAAATCTTTTACGGAAAGGTGCGGCAGCTGCGCATGCTTCATCACATCATTACCTATTTGTCCAGGTAGCTGTCTTCCTCTGAAACGCATGCAGACTGTGACGTTGAAGCAGTTCATGTTCTGCTGGCTCTCGTGGCACTGTGGCACAGTTATGTTGATAGAGACAGGCAGGAAGATGGAGACATCCACTGTAATCACAGGCCGCGACCTACGACCACAGATTCCAGCACAGGAACACAGTGTGGGATAGACTGACCATTAAAATGACTCTGAAGTGGGATAAAGTGGCACTCTGCTTCTCACAAATATTGCCGTGTCAGAGAGAATTATCCCATTACTCACCTCAGGAGCACCACGCTATCTGCCATGAAAGCTCCGATAGTAACATCTGCAAGGCAATAATACATAAAGAAGATATGACATTAATGCAACATTTGCTGACAGCGCTTTTGACACCTGCAAATCCACAACAATGCACAGAGCTCTTTAATTGTCACGCTGTCTCAGTCTGCATGTCAGCTGTGGAATGCAGTAAACAAGATGCCTCAGTCACAAGTCTGAAACTGTTACTGCGTGACAATAACAGGATAAAGCCACGATAAATATTTAAAAATGTCATCCTTTTTCACTTTATGTTTCTCATTTTGCTTTGATGTTCTTGTGTGGCTGGGAAGCTCTGTTATGACCATACCTGCGTATCCATTACCGTCCATGTCCACATTGCCAGAGATGGACTGGCCAAACATCTGCAGACCAGGGTTTACGCTGCGCCCAGACAGTTTCTGGAACACATGATACCAGCCTTTAAATAACACATGTGAGCCAACAAGGAAAAATGAGCACTTCTCCTGTTTTTTGTTTTCCTTTTTCTTTTTGTTGTACTTAAATGAACCTTTCCTAACAAGTCTATAGCTGTGATTCATGAGGGTTGGGTAAATACACCACCGTCAAGCCCATGAGGAAATGGCTGTGTCTTATTTCTGGGTCTAAAAGTATTGTGAAACCTACACATGTTGCACACATACACACATTCAGTATGTATTTTCATTACCATGCATTGATCAGGCTATAAAGAAGCTAATTAATCTGGAGATGAGGAGAAAGCACGTCACAAAATGATGCTGCTTCAAATCAGAGCAAATTATATTTGCGAGTCCTTACCATTGAGTATTTTTTGGTTATTCCTGTGGCGTCCCCATGGTAGATATAAACCGCTCCTCCATACTCATCCTCTTTGGGCGCTCCTATGGCTACATCTGAGGAGACAAATAATACACAAAAAGTGTTTCTGTGAAAATAAATGAATGAAGACATAAATAACTGAATGAGTGCACAAAAGCTTTCATTAATCATCTGTTTACTTTCTGCTAGCCAGTGCCTGGGAAACAAGCTTTAACTGTAAGACTCATGATAGACAATTAAGTGTTGTTAGTGGCCATAAAACTTGTGTGACCTCTGAGAAAGTGGAAACAAGGCTATAAAGTGCTGGCAAGCACTGAAACACCCTCCCATTAGCCCTTTTCAGCAGAAAATCACATATAAACTTGCTTTTACAAACCAAAACACTTCTACGCCATGTGGTGCAGCACAGCGAAGTAGAAATGATAAAAGAATTATTAAGGAAGCATTACAGAGATTGAATTCAAGTCTTGAAGTCGTCAGTGTGAGTCTACAGTAGTTCTTGCTAATTAAATGGCAGCAGTTAGGTTGTAAATAATCGCCCGCCAGGCAGCGAGTGTGTCTGTGGCGAGTGAGTGACGAGTTACAAGATGAGTTATGCTTCCCAGCTGCCATCTTTCTCGGCAGACTCACACATGCTGTGCCAGGCTGCAAGCCTCCGGGCATATCTCACACGGAGATGAAACCAGGCAGGCAGAAGCTTCCAGCTTGGAGTGTGAGATGGAAGCCAAGTGGAGCCCTTCAGAGCAGAGCCAAGCGAGGGAAGAGCAGACAGAATAAATGTATGTGTCTGCGTGCGTGTGGGTGATTCGGTTTGGGACTCCGTGCCCAAAAGGGTGAGAGAGGGCAGTACTCTCTACTTGCCACAGCATATTAATAAAAAAAATGTGTGTGGAAATGAGGGGTTTTGTCGCACCTACTGGGCGACCATCGCTCGCTTGTGAGCTGAAGGGAAGAGAAAAAACTGTGTGACTTCATTATCCTTTACATGACAGAGGAAAAGGCTTTGTTTCATGACGTCAGAGCAATGTCAGTGTAACTGCACCGCTGCAGCTAAGTGTTTGTCATTCTTCAGACTGTAGATAAATGGTCCACTGGAGAATTTTGCAAGCTCACAGCTTTGCTCTGATCTGTCAGCAGTGACAGATGAGAGTTCAGATATGTCTTATTTGGTTGAGCCTCTGAGCTATTGTTTAAGCATTAAAAAGACTATGAAAGATTTTTATAAAAACAAAACAAAACAAAACAAAACAAACCCCAGATGTGAAGTTTCTCTTTCGTTTACAGCTTCACATGTCGGTGAAGTTCACCTAAAAGCTTCATATAATTAAATCTTTCATTTGCAAAGCAGAAAGCTTTAAAAACATTGCTTTGTACCGACCTTGATAGCCGTCGTCATCTATGTCTCCGATTGCGGCAATGCATTCTCCAAAGTGTGCATTGAAAGCGCTATCGCCAGTCAACACGCCATCTTCTTCCATGACCCCCTAAAACAGAATCAGCCAAGAGAACAATTTATATCCAGATCCAGCAGAGGAAAAAAAAGAAAGCTGCAGTTACACAACTGCAGCTTTTATTTGATTAAATTCCTTGGCCACCGCTGCAGATAGCAGCCTTTCACCCAAATGACTTAACCAAGAAGTCGCTCTTGTTGCAATAACTCTTACACATAAAGTGTACAAACAGGAGCGGTTAAATAACGCCACTGCTGAATCTCACCCCGCTCCACTGTTTATTATATGATAACCACAGTCAGGAAATAATAATGGAAATATAATAAAACAAATTTGCAAGCTATGCTCTCATGTTCCTGCTGACTCCAGTTTCCACTCACGTTGCCTCTGCTGAGGTACACAGACACCTGGCCCTCATCCCTGAGCTGGCTGTGCATTGGTGCCCCCACCAGCAGGTCCGACAGGCCGTCCTGGTTCAGATCAACTGCACACAATGAGGAGCCAAAGTAAGAGCCCATCTGGAACCAAGGTGAGCCACAGAGCAATGGGTCAGATCACAGAAACACGAACAGTTCATTCATTTCACACATAACTCACATCTAAACTGGATTATTTCTGCTTTTATGGACCAATATTAAAGGAATATCAACACAGCTTCAAGCTACCATGAATTTCTTTTAGTTACTCTGAATGAAAAACATTAGCCGCCTCCCCCTGGCTGTAGTTTGTGGCAAGTGTGCTCCTTTTTTTTTCAAACAGTGTATTTCTGGCAACAAAACAGTTAGAGCAGTGTGTCTGAAAGACTCAATGATTCCTCAGGCACACCGGGACCGTCAGAGAACTCTGAAACAATACGAGACCACATTCATGCTCATACCATTTTCCCTGAGGCTTGAAAACTCTTCACCAAAGATGCACCATCAATTTTAAAAATATAAACCTGAAAAAACAAAAAACAGAATCACTTCAGCAACCGACACAAAAGGACTTCAAATGGCTGAAAATGAAGATGAAAGCACTACTTTTCCGCTGCCGCTGTGCTGAGGAGCCCCTGCAGCGATGTCTATTACATTAGGAGAGGAGAAGTGTCCAGCAGTCACAGCATAGCCTGGAGACAGTGACAATAATTAGTTGCAGCCGCCTCTGTCCTGATGTATGTCATTCAACATTATATTCTCATTAACCGGCTCTCACCAAGGTAGCTGTATCTGTGGGAGTCAATGTTGTCTTTGTTCAGGCTATAGAAGGAGTCAGAAGTCAGGTTGTACACCTTGACCGTCCCAGTCCAGTAGTATGACCCTGGTGCACCCATTACCACCAGCTCCTGAAAATGAGACAGCCGCATATTCATGCAGATAAAAGTGGCAGGGATTCACCCCCTGTGTGCACTGCAATAGCCTGCTGCAGAGAGGGGGAGGAATAAAAAGGAAAACGCTGTCGGGTGAACATCTGGTTAACCAACAGCCACAGAATGGTTTTCACTATCTGTTCTTAAACACACATGCAGGAGCATCAGCTTTCCTTGCTGCGATTGAGACTTCGGAGCTAAAGGAAATCTAAAAGCTGTGAAATGAAGTTGCTCAAAGATTTTTCTCATAACGGTTCACGGGCATTTAAGCTGACAACGGGACGGCAATAAAGATGCTCTGTTTGGACTACGCCCAAGTCGGTTGTAAAGGAGGATGGGAAGTTAGCACCGAGCGCGCTCCTTTTGTGCAAACAACATTAAAAACACAGTGAGGACCTTACTCAGCGGTATGCACTCTGTGCTGTGGTGTCAAACATCTGGGCACCACAAGGCGTACCGACCAAGGTTCAAACAAGGATAAAGGTTTAACGGTTGGACACCGTTTCTTTAAATTCTTCACATTCTTTGTAGGGGGTTCAAACACTTTAACAGATCCACACTCAGGTCGGTCATCCGTGAAAAAAAAGGTTTGATGATGAAGTCTCTTTGGTTTGGAAACACTAGGTTCATTGTGGAAACCAACATGGTGTCACTTAGAGCTCTCCTATGAGCAGCAGATAGCTGCTTTTTATCCATATTATTTAACATGGTATCATTCAACATGGTATTATTGTCCAGCTCTCCCGTGAGGTGCAGATAGCTGCCTTTTATCCAAATGATTTAACCAAGGAGTCACTCTTGTTGCAATAACACAAAGTGCGCAAACAGAAGCAGTTAATCGCATCCTCCTCTCCATGCCCATGACTTGGACAAAAGCATGTCACATACAATAAAATCCTTAGTTCCACTGAAGGCTCGCAACCTGTAGTGGTCTTTGAAGTTTATCTATGGCGATTTTACATTGGGGTTTACTTGAACAACGGAAAGATCCCCGAAACCATCTGTGAATCTGACGCTCTGCAACGTGGCTCTGGAACACACATCAAAGAATCTGAAGCATGTGATGTTTTTGAGAATTGACAATACTGATATTGCTTGTTATTGTGTGTGTGTGTGTGTGTGTGTGTGTGTGTGTGTGTCTGTGTGCAAATGAATAAAATCGATAATCAGGTACATTCTAGGCCTTCTTCTGTGTCTTTCTAAAGTTTTAAATTGCCGACACTCACATATTTATCATGTAGTAATATAAACATTTCACTTTTCATAGTTATCCTCAAGACCAAAATATTACAGGACCACTAATGTGCAGTATAAATGAAAGAACAAACTTTTTTTTAAAACAAAGCCATGTGTTCTGCATGTGGTTTGACTGTGTTTGAGTCTATCATTCATGTGTATATAAAAAAGCTAGTGCACAAATTTAGAGTTCATGTTTATTTATTCGTTTAAGCCTGTTAGATGGCAGCAAATAGTGGAAAATGTCCATCACATTTTTTCCATAATCCAAAGGTGATGTCTCTAGGTAATTTATTTTGCCTTTCCTAACAGGAGCAAATAGGAAAATCCTCACACTGGTAAACCTGAAAATGACTGGAGTTTAATAATAGTAACAGGCTACGCAGATGCTAAACTAATATTTTGCATAGCTAAAATAAAGGAGAAGTGTAAAAATGATATGTAATGAATTTCTTGCCAGTGAAAATGTTTTTTAGCCTAGGGCCACAGCTGTGCTCTAAGGACACATTTTAAGTCATTTACGGTCTACTGTACATTACTGTATGTTCCAAATTAAGCTTAACTGTAATCTGAGACATCAAAAGAACCTTTGAGGAACACATGGCTCACAGGAAAGACTTATCCTGCACATGCACTGAAAACGAGAGTCCTAAACTGGTTACAAAATACATTTTTCAATTTTTAATGAATCCCTCAAATGCATCTTTTCCCCTGTCACACTACAGTTCTGCTAAGATGCATGTAAGAGTTAATCTATTTGCACTTCCTCTCACCAACTCCACTCAGGCGCTTCACTGACTCAGTTCAATGGGGCAGCTGTGTGAAAGTGCAGCATCCACCAGTTGGAAGACCGGTGGATTGATTCCCCAGCTATACCAGTCTGCACCTTGAAGTATCCCTGGGCAAAATACTTAACCCCAAGTTGTTTCTGATGAATTGGAGCGTGTGTGCAAATGTGACAAAGGTATAGAAAAGAGCGCTTGTATGAATGTGAGTGTGATTGGGTGAAAGAGGTAAAAAAAAATGTAGGAAAAAAAGCACTTTGAGAGCTCAGTTAGAAAAGATATGTTTGGGAGAACAATAGGTATTTGTAAGATACACAAAGGTAATACACGATCATGAATGATATCGTGTCAATACAAAGCAAGGCAAGACAAGAGCATCAAAGCCACGGAGAAAAGGAAACTCATATTTTCTTTAACGTTTTATCTCGTGGAACCACACCAGAGGTCACGTGAGGCCGCCACATCCTTTCCTACCTATCTGCTATCTCTGAAAACATTAGCTTACAATTGTCAGCAGAGCACTGGTGGTTTTGATATGAATGTATTTATCTGAGTATAGAATTTGGACCACACCCAAGTCTTCTATAAAGGAGGATGTGATGCTACCGCTGAGAAGGTTATACGCGATCATGGATGACATCCCGTGTCAATACAAAACAAGGCATCAAAGTGACAGAGAGGCGAGCGAAGGGAAAAAGATCATAATTTCAAGCAAGACTGCTTCAAAGAGCCTTTTAAACATGTGGCGATGCGATGAAATATAGAAATTTACCAAACAGTGAGAAGAAACACTATCTCTGTGTCAACCTGACAGAAACCGGGGGACTTCACAAAGATGAACAAGCACTGTTACTGACCTCCGTAAAAACTCCCGCTATCCCAGCTTGGCACGAGCCATGCTCTTCCCCATACTTCTGCTTATAGTCTGTAAGAGAAAACAAACCACAAATTATTTCACTGTGTGCCTGAGCCAGCGTTTACTGGAGTTTTTCCTGCATTCCATATGGAGCTAGTCAAAGTCCCGGTCCCATCCAAGAAGAGTCTGGGGGCAGAAAGCAGACTGAAAGAAGGGGTGCAACACCACATTCAATGAAACGACCTCTCACATGCGCTCTCAGGCTACGAAAATATTGAGCTTGGATCGGCACAAAATGCACTGTAAATACGGTCCCATGCAAAGTGTGACTGGCCTCTCTCCCCGCAACTGCTGGCAACATGAGTCACCAAAGGAAGTGAAATCCTGACCTGGGAGCATGATTAAGGTGTAAACCAGGCTTTCATAAGAAGCTCTGAGTCACATAACAAAACATGTGAAGAACACATTTACAAGAGTGGCCATTAAATGCTTTACAGCACATTATTTTTCAAATGGAACTTCATTTTTAGTGTTGTAGCGGGCGCCCGAACTAAAACAACCTGCAGGACAAATGGATTTGATTTACTGCAATCATAACAAATTGGATTTCTCTAACTTGAGCAAATCTTTCCTTAAAAGCACCTGATTTCGGCAAAGTTAAGCCAAAATCTGCATCGCAAGACCGCTTCAATAAATTTGCCAGCACTATACCTTTGTGAAAATAATTTTCTTTGGCTAAGTGGTGCAAAACAGAATATAAACTCTGCACTTCCACTGGTCAAATGCTCATATGCTCATATATTTGGCTTTGCAAACTGGGTGTCCTTTCGTAGCTGCAGCTGGCTCTTGCCAAAGTTGAACTTGAGGGAGAGAAATCACACTTTAGGGCTCGCCCACTACTGTTCCCCGGTGCCAGGACACCAATCAGAAATCAGAGGCAGACGTGGGGCTTTTACAGTGACGTTCCTGGCTACGGAAATAATGTGCCGTGAAAATATGTAAAAGGGAAAGGACGAACAAAACAAACCGGTTATTCCAAACCTGGGAGCCTGGGCCTCTTACAGGGTCCTACAGTCTGTGTGGATTATCTAAAGGGATATTAAATTATTAAAGGGATCTGGAATAAAAACTAGAGAGTATCTCACTAGCTGTGGCACCACTGAGTTCTGCCGTCTCAGTGTCCCCTGGCACTCTATGGGTCAGACCTCACCAGTTTTTTATATAGACCTTGATTTTCATTTTAACTATAAGTGTATAAGCGTACCTTTACATGATTGACAGCTCAGAATATTCCGTATTTACCTTATAGTAGAAAAGCGCTATATAAATACAGGCCATTTACCATTTATAGTAAGCCATTTATAGTAAGCCTTGGTGCAGCCTCTCTTTGAAACAAGCTCCCTTCTCTTTCCCTATGAGCCACCTTTCCTTTGATTGGCTGCCCCTCACAAGCCCCTGATATAGGATTCCTCCCTCCTCTTTTTGTCATCATAAAGAGCCAAGAGTAAAAGTAAAGAGCAGTCTAAAACCATACTTGGACTTTATTATTAAACCTACATTTTATAAACTCAAGCAAGAAGGTCATGTGCCTCCGCCATTGGTTGGTTAGTCATTTTTTCAGCAGGGTTATGAAAAGCTACCAATCTGATTTTCATGAAACTTGGAATGAAGCATTAGCTGAGG
The DNA here is from genome assembly GCF_036321145.2 of Pelmatolapia mariae. Classification (NCBI taxonomy): domain Eukaryota; kingdom Metazoa; phylum Chordata; class Actinopteri; order Cichliformes; family Cichlidae; genus Pelmatolapia; species Pelmatolapia mariae. The sequence continues at coordinate 14,953,580 of NC_086238.1, read as the reverse complement.
AGAAACAGGTTGATTGCTGGTGCAGATCCAGACTGTGTTGCAAAAATATCAAGACACTTATGCAGTTTTGGCAGCAGATTGGCAAAGGTCTGGACTTTCTGAGTGGCTTTCAGGGTTGTTTTTCTGGTACTTTCCAGACACAAAAAAATGATGGAACACGCTAAGGTCATAACCAAAGTCTACGCTTTAATTTTAGATAGATTTAGTTGATTAAGCTGCTGGAATTCAGTGACAAGCTCTCTCGCCCCAATTCAGAATGATTTAAAATAAAGAAAAGCCCCAACAACATGAGTGCTGTGATTTTGCTTGTACTGTACCTTCATAACAGGGGATAAGTGCTTTTGTCCCACGCTGGAGCGTTGGGGGAATGATGGAGCAGTATCCATGCGGAAGGATATGCTCTGACTCGTAGAAGACGTTTTTCCAGCGGTGAGCACAAGCCTGTGAGAGAAAAGCATGAGTGAACAACACATACGCATTTCCGTAAACACAAACAGCTCAAACTCCAGGCAGGCGTTGATCAGCAGCAACGACTGAAGCCCCCTTTTTCTCGCCGGCCTGGAGTCAGCGCGTCTCTGTGGCTGTCAAATGATTGTCAATGAGAGGGGGAATTAAAGCCCATCCATAACCCTGACCATAACAGCCATGGTCTGTGGTGTGAATATCTCGAGATCTGTCTTTCCCATGCAGCATTTGAACGCTCAAGCGAGAAAATGTTCACATCAATGAACGTTCGTTTTAAAAGTTTTAATTTCAGGACGGCTCCTCCGGGTTTTTGCGAGTGAGAGAGACAGAGAGGCCAAAAGTTCAGAAAAGCAGACGCAGCGAAAAAATAAAGCGGATCAAAAGACAAAGAAGCAAACTTCTCCTGCATTACACTGCAGTGGAAACGTGGAGTGCACAAACGGACAGGGGGTAATTCTCCAAACAATACTTTCCACTGTGTTTTTCAAAAATATAACAGCCAAGTGTTTGGTAAGCAAAGGAAAAGGAATACAGAGCAGATTTTTACAAATTTTGCACAAAAGAGGCCACATAAATGTGTAAATGTGGTAATAATTTAGGACCCTGGGGGGAATGGTGGTGGAGCCCCTGTGGCTCTAGGGACAGCTTTGGATGCCTCTGTGCACACAGAGTCCACTTCATTTCCCTCCCCAAAAGAACCCACCCTCCCTAACTCCAAAAACACACATAGCCAGTCTCAGTGAAAACAAGAGCTTGGCAGATTGTGGGCATACAAAACGCATCAGATGACTGTCTGGAAGCAAGATGCTATGTTGAAAAACCCTTGTGTTTCAAAGGAAAACTTGGCCAACAGAAGTAACAATATCAGTATAAACTCTCCCTCTTGAGTAGAAGCAGATTTTTTTTTCTTTTTTAAGATCCATCAGCTGATATAAACATAGCAAAAAGGCAGCTGACACGCTCCGCAGCAACTGAGAATTTAATGTTTGGAGTATGGAATCTGTGCTGTTGTCATGTTCCTGTTCAGTTTTAAAAGACCTCGCTGGTCACAAACAAAAAGGCCTCCACTGAAAGTGCAGATGAAATCACCACTGTACACATCTGCCAAACAGCCGTTTCCCTTCATGAGTTCATTCAGATGAGATTTTTTAAAAAAAGAAAAAAGGAAAAAAAAAGAGGCCCAGCAACACGTGGCTCTGGAAAGCCACCACCTTTATTTTATCATAAGGCTCGACCTAATGGCCAGAGAGTGTGCAGCTACTCGGTGTGTTGTTATACAACGCTAAGCTCAAATTCCCAACGCTGACAGCTCCAAGAAGTCTTCACATTTTCACTGATGGGTAAAGCCAAAGGTATTGGTTTGAAAATTGTGCCAGTACATTCCAGTGAGGTATTAAAGAATTGGACCAGAGAGGTTTGGATGGATGAAAAGTCATCGGGATGTCTTTGAGCAACAGATATTCAAACATGAGAGAGCTGCCCACCCACCTGACGCCTTCAAACTCTCCTGCATTGCCACTAGTTTCCGCGCTGCCCACCGCAGGAGGCGGGGGGTTAATATTTAATGAAAGGCCGCCCTTGGATGGGACCGCCGCAGAGGGGCTGAAGCCTAAACAAACTTTGCCAGCTGCCCTATGATCTCTGTGCAAACACTTAGCAAAGCGCCCCTGGGATTAGCACCATTTGAATCCTCTAAACCAGGTTCTCCTTTCTTTTGTTTTATCTAACAGTCTGCTTTTTTTATTTTTAAAAAAAACCCTGTTCCAGTGACTCTTCCAGCTCCACACACGAGGTGAATGTTTCACAGAATTATGTAACCACACAGTCAATTCCAGCTGATGTTACTCCACTTTTGAATAGAAAATCATTCCGATTCATTATTTAAATTCTTCTTTTCTTTTTTCTTTTTTTAAATTTATGGCACTCAAAGTTAGTAAGAATGTAACAAGCACACAGAAAGAAGGAGTTGTCTCCTCTTAAGGAAGACTGCAGTGGTGAGAGCAGCTGTGGTGTAACAGTGTGGTTAATGGTGAGACATTTGTTACAATGATGCTGGCATAATTGGGGCTGTTTTTACAACATGGCTTGAATTAAACAATTTGCAGAAACGACTGTTGTGTTATGTCCCTCTGCTCACCAGGATTTTGCCGTTGGTGCTGTCCTGGCGGGCCAGGCTGACCCCCATCCACTCATCATCTCTGTCTCCTTGGCAAGTCTTCCCACACGACTCTCTATGCCTGTTTCCTGAAAGACAATGAGAGCAGTTTGCAGACATTGAGTCACAGGAGGGAGGACCTTTTGGAGTGGGCAACTTGTCACTTGTCAGCTTTTAGAGATCCGGTATTTACTCTTCACTTTCTGCAGATTCAGCAAGTGATTATCACACAGCTGACCGTTTCAAAAACTGGAGATGGAAAAAAAGTCTGAGTCTAGCATATTTAACAATGATTCCTCTACAGATGGTACACTCAATACCATTGACTATTTTCATTATTTTCTTAATCGACCGGTAATGTTACAATACTCAAGGTCATTATGACGTGGAAGCACAGACGGTAAACAAATCCCCAAATTTGCAGTGCTTGAACAATCAAATGATTAATTCGTCAACTGTTGCAGTTCAATTTCCTTTGAAGTGACTATCTGATCCATTGACTGCCGCAGCTCCAGATCTCTGAATGAGCTTTCTAACCAAGAAACAGTCACGTGCAAAGGTTTCAGGCACTATTTCGATTCTTATCCTTGGCTATCACTGGTGAGGCGTCAGATTGGTCCCAGATTCATTCTACAGCATGGCAACCGCAGGCGTGCACTCAGAGTCACAAAGATCTGTCTTCACCAGCAACATCTACCAGCACATGGTATGGTCTCCACACGCCTCTGATCTCAACATCCCAAGTCAGCTTGGGATTACATGGATTTAGGCTGTCATGACGAGAAAGCCTAAATCCACAGAAGAACTTTGGCGAGTCCTCTAAGATGTTCGGAATGACCCTCACTACTCAAAAACGCAAAAGTCTCAAGTCGCCCTTCTTTTTCTTTTTACATTTTTATGAGGAAAATGAGAAATAGGTTCAACATTTATTGAAACATTGAAACAAGTTATTAAAAGATACACTTTAAAATGGGTTCTTTGATAAGCTGCATGCGATGTACAGACACAGCACTGATTCATCTCCTGAGTTAGGTGCCTTTTTATGCTTGAGTGGTTCATAGCTCAGTGTAGAAGTGGTTCAACAAGTAAAAAAAACAAAAACACAGTCAGGTGCAAGAAGAATGAAAATGAGTTAAAAAGCAGCCAGTGTCGGTAAAATAACTTAAGAAAGCCTTTTACCTCAAGTTTATTGAGGAGAGCTGGTGTTTTGCTTTAAAGTTAAAGACTGATCACACCCAGTACTGCTTGCTTTCATTTATTAATTATAACATGTTTACAAAATTCATTGACAATTTGGTCAGTCTTAAAAGTTAGCAGGTTCCGGAACCATCAGCACAGAAATAGGAACTCAAACTTTGAATGGAAAAATCAAGAGGACATGCGGCTTAATATAAAAGCAAAAGAGTTTATGATAACCCCCCCCCCAGTAATCTGAATACTTTATTGGCATTAGAGGCTTGAAATCCTGAACAAGCACATCATAAGGATCATGGCTCCAGAGTAAGCAAATTAACATCAGCAGGAGAATAAAGTTACAAAAAGATAAATATCTATGTTGCATATCAGTTGTAAGCATTATTCTTCATTTCAACAATGAATCCAGTAAATTGGGAACACAGAAGAGTTTCTCTGTGTCACTGTGTTTCAGTCATATGTAGATATATTTTGGTTACACAGTGACCAAGAATGGGGTTCATACTGAAGCCATGCATGCACCCCGTCTTTCTTAACCACAAGAACAGAGCAGGAGGGGGGATGGGGGGTGGGGGTCGAAGCTCCAGTTTTTGGCTCACTTGCTTGGAAAATATTAGCAAAGGCATAAATCATATTTATCAAAATATTTATACACCTCTGCACACAGAACCCCCTTGTCTTTGTTTTTTTTTTTTTTTTTGCATGTCTCGATATATTAGGTTATGGACTAAAAGCACAACAGCGCACAGTGTTAGCAGCACTATGCGACTTCGTTATTCTGGTTAAACTAAACAGAGGCCTGGTGGAGTTTATGCAATACATGATGAAGAAGTAGCAGGAGGACAGCACCAGGGTGGAGCAGCAGGTAGTAGACTTTTTTTAAAATTATAAAATAAACGATTTTACTATAACCTGTGCGTGTGTATGACCGAATGCATTGCCTGCTTCAGCATTAATATGTGGTGTTTGTATGGATGCTGTGGGTTTGTGTGACTGACCTCTTCCCAGATCCATCTCTGTGCAGCGGCGATCAGGGTTGCTGTGAACTCGACACTTATATAGAGCTCCGGGAGAGTGCACAGAGCTACTGTAGGAAGAGTTTGCCTTTGGTGCCCCGACTATTACCCTGCATCCACGACAAGAAATGAGAGGAAGGACACAGTTATGCTTTTTTTAAACCCCCCTAAACACTTTAACATACATCTCTTTAATACATTACTGACACCTAAAAATGGGAAATCCTATTGCAGGCAGTGGCTTTGGAATGCAAATAGTGCGGGCTGTTACAAGTACTTTTAAGTATCTGGGTGTGGATGCAAGTTGGGCTCAAGAGACATTTAAACTTTGACGACAAAAACACAAATCCGTTGCATCATTGTCGGAAAATGCAAAATGGGACTCACCAGCGTGTGTTGTCGTGATAATGCTCCAGCACAGAATAGCCGAAAAAACTAGAATTTGGTCCGCGGAACACCAAAGGATGTTCTAAGTCTATGTTGTAAGAATAAGCCATTGAAATGGAGAGATAAACATAAAAAACATTTCGTACTCCCGTCCTGTATCTCCGCGGAGGAGCCATCCCTTTGCGCATCGTGCGTAATAACGCAGTAGTTTCCCAAAAAATAAAAATAACAATAAAAGTGAGGGAAAGAAAAAGCCAATAAGGAGTAGTGAGCTCTTCAGTGGGCAAACTGTTATAAGCTATCTTTCAAGTATTTTCCGGGTCTTGCAGAGCATGTAGACTGTGATGGCATGAGGAAAGAGTCGCAACGGAAAAGTTAACGTTCCGGTAAATAACGGTGCGTCAGCTTCTCTCCATTCTGTGTCAGTCTGAGGAAGTTCTCGCTCGCAGGCTGGCTGTCGCTGAGATAAATGCAGTCAGCTGTCAAGTTAGCGAGAGATTTCCTGGAAGTAAGGGAAGTTCTACTTAAAATAAGAGCATCTCTGTTTGGTTTAATCACCGTTCTAACGTTTGAAGAAAAGTCGAGGTTTTAGCGTGAAAGGAGCAGCCGGAATGAGTTTTTTTTTCTTACTGTGGTCCACGGACGCTGGTAACGTGGTCACGGAGAAACGAGAATGGTTTAGAAAGCATCACATTTCACCCGTGGGCTCTGGGGGGCTTTGGATTCTCCAAAACCGAGGGATGAGGGCGCACTGCTGCCCCCTGACGTTTTCCAGTCACGATGAACAGTGACAGCTTCATCATTTTTCAAAAGTTACAGGTTTCATTTCCATCTTATTGACTGTTACTTCTTTATTAAAATCATTCAAACTCAAACTGAACTCAAAAGTCAAAGAAAAGAAAAAGAAAACGCAAAGACTGAAGAATCATCTGGAAAAATCATTTTAACACATCTTTTCTGCATTTCTTTCATTTATCAGTTTTATCTACACTAGTCTGGGAACTGCTGTTTTGCAGTGCATTACTTGTGCAACAGGCTTTTAGATACATATACAGATTAACAAACAGTATGTCCAATCAGCATATATACTGATAAACTGACCTCTGTATCCAGCTGTTGTTACAAGCTGGGTCTGTAAACTTGTTTTCTGCACTCTGCTCCTATTTTTATGTATTCACTGCTTTGCATGTTGAGAACTCTACACAACAAATCATGTGCAGTTTGCTGCTGAAAGGCCAGTTGGAAAATCAGCTGATGTATTTGGAGATAATCTTCTGGGAATCATTAACTCTGACTTTAAACATACAGCATGTCATTTATGAGTCGCCAATTCCATTTGCGAGTTGCCAATTCCATTTGCAACATACATTTGGAGTTGGTGATATGCCATTTTTTAATTGAAGTTAAAAGTAAGCAATCTTTAAACACCTTTCTAAAAGTGATTTAGGACATTTGCTCATGCCACATTTAATTTAATGTCTGTAAATGTATACATATAAGTAACAGGCAAATCCTTAAATGTGTCCATATACAGAATCAACAGCAAATTTCTTTCCAATTCTCATTAAATGAAAGTGTCAGCGGTCTAATATACTTGTGTGTTGTCTGTACTTCTATTGTGGAGAAAAGGAATAAAGGTCAGGCAAAGGTTAGCATGATATGTCTGAAAGTAGAGTGAGAGATCTGTAAACCCAGATTTGTTGTCTTTATTCAGTGTGTCTTTTAAACCAGGTGTTATCAAACAGTCCTCAGTCAGACACTGGGAGTAATGCAAAGACAGGTAATTAGATAAGCTACAACACAAAAATCTGTATTGTGATGAGGATAAAGGAGTGACAAAAGTTGTTCTGTAAATAGGATTTAATGTTACTCTGAAAAAGAAAACTGTATAGCAAGTCATATAGTGCCTTATAGTACAGTTTTAATTATCATAATACAATTTACAGTTTTGTTTCTGTCGGTGTCAAAATATAAAGCATAGAAAAGCTGTGTTAAAGAGGTCCAGAGGCCTGTATCTTAATGTGGTGCGAGTGCACAGTTAAAGGGTCGTTTACAGTTTTACAGAGGAAGTGATTCAGACAACAGCACAACACAGAGATCTACAAATCAACTGACCGTCGGCATCCATGTGATGATGATATAATTTATTGCACAAGCCAATCTTTATAAACACATTCTAAAATAAAAGGAAACCCATTTACTCTCATCTAAAACTTATAAATTAAACTTAACTTCAAAGAAAAACACGGTTTATGGAAAAAAAAAAAAAGGTGTTTCTGTCAAATTCTCTTATTCCCTCATACCTGTTGAGCATTCACACATAACGTACACACACGCTTTCTCTTTCTCAAACACACACATGAATAAAATGACAAGAAATGCAAACAGATAATGGCAGTCTTCCCCCTTCAGCAGCAGTAGCAGCAGCAGATCCAGAAGTACCCGAATCATTCAAACACTCATCGTAACCAAGGCTGTGGAAGAGACGGATATGAAATTAGTTCAAATCCTGATACACATTTGACCTCACTTAAATATCCCCAAGTGGTAAAAAGATTCTTACAATTGGTTTCGAGTCTTCTTTGTCCAAAACCTTTTGAGCTTGGTCTGGAGGAAACTTGAGCATGGAGGTAATCACTTTGGCCATTGTCTGTGGAAAAAAGGGGAATTTTTCTGACTGAGACCCCGATCGTCATCTTTTTAAGTCAGTTTACTTTCAAGGCAGGAGTCATCTGTGGTGTTAGTATAATCTCTGTTTTTCCCCCAGCTAACCTCTGCCTTTGACACCATCATCCAATCAAAATCAAGCTTGTTCTGAGACAACTGAAGAGCAAGAAAAGGCTCAACAAGAATGAAAATTATCTGCATAATCAACTCCAGGCCTATCTGCCAGGGAGCATGCATTTCCCTATAAACACAGAGGATAATCAGAAACAGGGCTCCTGGGCTGTGTAGGAAACCCAACTACTCAGCTAACACTAAACAAGGCCAGCATGCCTTTAAATGGCAATTCTGCGTCATGCAAGATGTATGAGCTCGCGGGCAGCCTGCCGGACATCCTCCGCACGGGGGAGGTCTGCCATGTTGTTATAAAGAGTGTTTGTTGAGGAGCTGGGAAACTCCCGCTGACTTTAGGACCATGTCAACAGCACTGATAATTAGGGAGATCGCTGTTAATTATATCCAACAAGACTGGACACAACATGAGTTTTATATAGCTTCCTAAATGAGTAGCAGATGGAGGTCACCAGCTTTAAAAATAAAAAATTATCAGCCACTTTTTTTATATGGTGGTTTTGAATCATCTCATCTATTAGACCATCAAAGCAGCTGCTAATGTTTTCTCAGCCAACTAAGATGGAGACATAAAAATGAGAAAAAGATTAATTATAAAAACTATTATTTTTTTTCTTCCTGTAGAATCTTTTTATAAAAAAATAAAAACCACAACATACTTTTGTTTCCCGTCCCATCATGTATTCAAACAGCACCTTCCTCAGGTACTCCATCTCTGTGGGTTCTGAGAAGGCGTCGGAAATGTTGAGTCCAGGATCTGTAACAACAAGCAAAAACAACAAATCAAATATTTCATGATGACCACAACTGTCAAACTTCTCTTTCTTTAATGTCTTTCAAATCCCATTATTTCAACATCTGTAATGACCTCAAATGTATTAAATATGACTACACATCAACTACTCTAGGTTGCCACTTTGCTTATATTTCCTTGGGGAAGGAGAAAAATCCAAGCTCAATACAGTTACCACAGAAAAACCTAAAACACAGCTGTGAGAGCTGCATGTTAGTGTATGTAGGGCGTTTTTATGTAGTTTTAAAGTACAACAATCCTGGAAAATGCACACAAAAACCCCAACTAACAGCATCAGGTTTGTGTTGGCAAGCAAATTCAAAACCACCTTTTGCACAGTTTAAATTATGCACTAAAGCTGAGTACAGGAAAGAATGGTGAGACTCAGCATGAGCACTTTAATATCACACGAGTTTTTAGGTCTGCGCCCAAAGCTATAACACAATTATCCCACTAAAAGCTATGAATGGAAACGACTGAGTTACAACTTGGACAGGGCTGCTAACACTTTCATGACTGAAGAAAAGAGCTTTATTATGGAACAACATCCAGTCGCTTTGTGCCTATTGGAAATAATCACTCAAACATCCTCAAATGTGCCCAGAAGGACTGTGCGATTAGAGTACAGGAAAAGGTGATAGAGCAGTGCAAACAAGTCTTTGATCTCTCGTGTGGAGTAATGGGTCACCAATAAATCCCATGCCCTTTGTCCCCCTGACCCTGTGTTGCCCCACCTAGGACAACTTTCACATCAACCACACAGGAAAGCAGATTTCAACAGCTTTCTGATCAATTTCCTACCTAAAAATACAACTCAAGGTGGTTTACGTAAGCTCAACTGAGTCATCAGCGGCTTTCAATATGAATATGAGCAATATATATATGTCCTGGATAAGAAAGGTTCAAGAAATCTGCATGCTGCAGTGTCCCGCGTAGGAAACGTTTAGGCCACAATCTGCAAAATCCATTAAATCTAAGCATGGCTTCCCCCCCCCGCTTTGCTAGCTAAACCATAATCAAAAGCATAGCTAAAGCAGTCCGGCACACACTGCTGAGGATCTGCACCTCCTGCCTGATCTCTGAAGCAATGTGTTAACTGTCAGATTAGGCAGTGTCAAAACACCAACTGAGATCTTAAAGAGCAGCTACAATTTTACTGTAACTTTCACGTGTTGACACAAAATATAATCACATGGTCTGTCTTTAAAATTCTTTATTACACTAAAAAAGGTTAGGTGGCCCTTTTTTCCCCCTACAGAGTCCACACAGCATATGTTACGCTTTCCCATGAGACTGGGCTGTGCTCAAGCGTTACGCATGTCATCTCTGCTGTGATAATCTATAAGGAAATTGGATCAAGAAGCAGAACTAAGTGATTCATGGTGTTACCTTTAAATGTGCTCCCGAGATGAGTTACAACAGTGTTTCGGTGGAAACATTTAATCTTGTCCTCGAGCGAGTGAATCTAGCGTGGAGAAACAAACAAGCATGCACAGATTATTTAAAAACTCTTTAACCCAGTGGGTTAATTCTATGCATTAGAGTAATTGCTAAATAGGACATAAGCATTTTGGTGGCCATCCTCAGAGGAGGGCAGGATGCTTGTGAGAACGATGGTGTGTGTGAGAAAAGCTGTTGGAGGCGTTGTTCTGATTGTTTATGGGGTTAAACCAAATGTAAACAGATGTGCTATGTAATTAAGTTGATGCAGCAGGAGAGCAGTAGCTGCTCTTGCTGGAGGCCACAGAATCCTGGGAATACACTGCGATGGATTTGGTGTCCTCAGAAAGAGCAACCAAGGGGGTCCGATACTCACTCTTTCAACAAACTGCTGCTCTCTCAGTCGAGCCTCGCTCAGCAACGTCGTTTTTTCAGCGAGCTGAGCCTGAGATCGAGAGGGACAGGAATCACAAAATATGATATGTGCACGTTATATTTTTGGCATGTTAGTAAATTTAATTGTACGCTAGGAACAGTGAAACCAGCATATAATGAACAAGTATACCTTTAGTTCTTCCGGGGTCATCTGTTCCTAAAATGAAAAAACAAAACAAAAAAACAAACAACAAAAAAAACAAGAGAGAAAGAAGACACTGTGTGTTAGAACCAAACCTTAATTAAATCAACATTTCAACCTGATTTTTAAAAAAAAAAGGATGTGAAAACTACAGTAATGACACATTTAGTGCCGTCCCTGTACCCATATTATCTCAGACCTCTGTGCCGAGAAGCTCCACCATCTTCTAAAAGCACAGAATTGCATTTACTGACATCAACAAGACTCAAATGTGTATTTATCCGCTGCTGAAAATAGTTCCCGAACAATTTAGAATTGTTTGAATAACATTTTCTAAAGCTAAAGCGCTGAGAAATTACATGTATATATAATACACTCATGGATGACCAGTTTCACAGACTGATGTCTCCACTAGAAATAAATGTGCTTGGAGTTAAGAGCCACAGACACAAGTCAGAAGGTTTTAAAAGATGGACTAACAGGATTGTTTAAACACACTGTAGTCTACACAGACTAAAGTGTGCTTGTATTTAGTCTCCTCTCTCTGTGGAGGGACACACTGACCCACTGTGAGGCCCAAGAAAAGGCCTCCCTGAGCTGAACGCCATACAATCCACCCATAAAGTTATTACCTCACCTGGGAAAAATGCAGCAGAGAGAGCAGCATAATTCTTTGTCTTTGTGTGCATGCAGACATGTGCGCAAAAGGTAGAAGAATCACTGCAGGGGTCTCATGGCACCTCAACACCTGGCTAAAATGTCTCCCCGGAGTGCTTTCGTCTCATCTGGCTCCATTCCACTATGCACATGTTGCATGACAGTATCGCTGCAGAATAAATCTAATGTCTACAATCACCTCGCATGATATTAATTGAGAACAGGGACTGACGCTGGCCGCTGCCTGACAATCTCCATTTTCTCCGGAGAACATTCCTGAGTGATTCAAACGAGCTTCACAGCATCCGGCGCGCTTTGGAGAGAGGCCACACGACCGGAGCGAGAGACTGATCAGAGAAAACTATGTAGGAAAACTGTCCCCGAGCTCCTAGACGGATATCTTCAATTATGAAGCAACCCAAAGAAAAAGATGAACGATAACTGCCTAGTCTGTCAACCTGGATGTGAACTTTTTAATAGGCCATTTGAAAAGGTTTATACAGACACAAAAATGCATCTGGATTAGACTCATTCAGAGCTAGAACTGCTTCCCTTAAACTCCAGCCTTTTCCCAGAAGGGAGCCGAAATGCTGTGATTTCATACAGCTAGAGTGAAGTGACATATGACTCCGACAGAATCACTACATAAATTTACTCCAAACCTCTCCCTCCATTTCAAAATGGACTACAACAGCTACAGGCATGAATTTCTACATCTGAGTACAAGTAAAAACATCCAAAGCACAGCCAGTTGTGACAGCTATAACAGATGTTTGGCCAGTGAAGAACAGCGGGTCAGCATTATCTGTACCTCCGAAGTGTCCTGCGTTCTTGTTTGCAACTCCTCCAGTTGTTTCTGAACTTGCCACACTCTGTCTCCCATCTCCTCTTCTCGACTCTGAAAAACAAACAAACAAATAAATAAAAAGGAACAACGACTGAGTCATTTCCCATGTATCATCTCAGCATCACAACTCAAGTATGCTGAAAATCACTCAGTGAGGGCACTGCGCTGTTTCAGACCTCAGATCCTCTTTGCAATTTAATTATGCTTTAAAGGCAGCCAAAGAGATATTACATATAAATCCAAACAGTAACAGTCGATGGGCGGTGTCTACAAAGGAGTGCACCCTATAGTATAACCCCATTAAAACAAATAAGATGAGTTTTTAATAGTACCTGTATAACCTGTTCATATTTCTGAACAGTTTTGTGCAAGTAATCCTCTTTCTGAGAAATCACCTTCCTCAGCTGGCTCGTTTCTTCGCGATGGCTACTGATGAGCTCTTCTTCAACACTCTGAGCTTTTGCTGAATCAAGAAAAAAAAAAAGAGGAAGAAGCCAAGTGCATAAAAACACAATTTATATGTTCACTTGCCTCTAATTTTGGACTGGATTTTAACATGAAGGAAACATTTCTTCCACAAGCAGTAATCCCTTAATGCTCCCATTTGAGTCCAGAGTAAAAGTACATAGTGTCACAACACAGCCATCCCATCTTACTGTTGATCAAGAACGTGAGTCATATTTACTTTGATCTTCTAGTTTAAGCCAGTCGTTTGTTTAAAACATAATCAAAGTGCAGTACTGAAAGATTCTGACCACAGCAAAAGTGAACAATTTCGACCGCTCGTTTCCTTTGCTTGTAAATCTTGTTGGTTTAATTTGTTTGAGCATTATTTTCTTTTGCCTCACCGATGGCCTCCCTCACTGTTGTGTCGAGCTCCTTCTCTTTCAAAGACATCTGTGCGTTAAACTCCCTCATTATCTGCTTCATCGCAGAGTTGTGCTTCATTTCCAAATCTTCTAACTCCAGCCTATTAGAACAGAGAGCAAAGGAAATGTAATTAGTAACTATCAACATAAATCTAATATTATAGGGACAAGGGATTTTTCACGATCATTTTTAAGCCTTACTTTAGCTTCTTCTCATTCTCCTCCAACAGCTCCTTCTTCATGTATTCTAGGTCGTGTTCATGCTCCTTCCTCAGTGACCGGATATCTTTCTGCAGCCTGACGAAGTCCTTGTGGATTTTCTCCTTCTCGTTCTTCACCTGGCTCAGTTTGTTCTTCAGAGACTGTAAAGAGTCCTCTTGGTCCACCTCTTGAACAGGAGAATGGTTTTCCAGCTCGTTTTCCATCACACTCTTGGTTTGCTGCATGCTGCTGCATTCCACCTTTACCTCAGTTTCTGATGGATTCTGGACCTCCCTAGCAGTCGCCTGATGTTGCTCCAATTGGGCATCCTTCTCGCTAATTTCTCCTCTCAGGCGATTTATTTCTGCGAGAAGGTTTCCGTTCTGCTCCTCTGCTTCTTTTAGCTTTGCCTCGATTTCGTGTAATGCTGATTCAGTGTCTTTGAGCTGCCCCTGTTGCACTGCGTCACTCTGAAGTGAGGTCAGCTTGTCTTCATACATTACTTTCAACTCTTCTAAAGACTTTTCTTTCTCAAGCCTCTCGTTATGCAGAACTTGTTCAAGGTATTTGGCCTGCTCTTCCTTAAGCTTGACGAGAGTATCCTCCAGCGATTTTGTTTTCTCTTCTAATGTTTCTATGTGTTTTTGCACAGAAATTTCATTGTTCTTAAGTTCATCCAGGCTAGTCTGAAGAGTTGTAATCGTCTGCTCTTTTTCCTCAAGCTGCGACGTTAGCTGTTTTTTAACCTGGCTGATTTTCTGCTCAGCTTTCTTTTTCAGCTCAGACACTTTCCGAGTGCTCTCAGACAACCTCTCCTCAGTTTCCTTCAGACTCTCGTCCTTGCTCTTGATAATCTCATTTTTCAACCTTTCAAATTCCTCCCTTTGACTTTCAAGCTTTTGTTTATACTGCTGGTTGCTTTCCTCGAGGGCCTGAAGTTTTTCGGCCATCTCTTGCTCTAAATTACCTTTCTGGGTGCACTGCATCTGCAGCTGCTCTACCAACTCGCGCTTCTCATTCTCCCTGATGCTGTGTTGCTGTTTGAGGTCAGAAGTGAGCTGTTCGCACTCTTTCGTCTTTAGGTCTAACTGCTCTTGAAGCTCACTAAGTCGACTGATGGAGCTCTCAAGCTCTACGGTAAGCCCACTGACTTTTTGCTCCTTCTCACTCAACAGTTGGTCCATCTCAGACTTGCTGAAAGACTGATTGTCAATTGTTGCTGTCAGCCGCTGCAAAGCTTCATTCTTTTCGGCGATCTCTCGCTCCAGCTCTTCAAGCCGGGCCTGCAGAGATCCAGTAGTGTTGTCGCTCTGTGTGAATTTCATCTCTAACTCAGACAGACTGGTCCTGAGTGTATCCGCCTGCTCTAAAGCAGACTGTCTCTCCTGATCCAGTCTCTCCATTTGAGCAGCGGCCTTTTGCCTCTCCTCTTCATACTGCTGCGTCAGCTGATTTATGGCTTCCTCCTTCTCTTTTATGTTACTTGCTAGCTGATTTTTTAAGTCACCGACGACGCTTTCCAAGCTACTGATATGCAACTCATTTGCTTCCAAAGTTTCTGATATGACTCTGTTTGCTTCGCTGAGCTCCTCAATCTTCTGTACATGTTCACTAATGGACTGAGAATGAGTCTCTCCCTCATGTGTTAAGGCTTTGATGTGCTCCATATGAGCATTTACCTGAGCAGTCATCTGTTCTAATGAAATGCATAGATTTTTATTCTCCTCGGTTTGCTGGCGAACACTCTCCTCTAAAGTGCAAATTTGATCTGCTTTAGTAAGGATAATGTTTTTGAGATGTCCCACCTTTTTCTGACCAGAGAGCAGTTTATCTTCCAGCTCTTTCAACCTACTCTCCACTTTTTGCTGAAGTTCATTAGATCCACACTCAACTTTCAACTGAACCTCATTACAGTAATGGTTCATTTGGTTGCTCATCTTAATCATTTGCTGCTGTAACTCTGCTTCCTTGGCATTCAGTTGGATGGAAGTTTCCTCAAATTTACTCTGCAAGTCTGCACTTTCCTTAAATCTGGCACCTTCCAGCGCTTCAAGCTGTTTTTCCGCTTCATTCAACTTGTCTGACCAAGCCTTCAGCTTCTCTCTGCTCTCTTCCTCCGTCTCGTTCAGCTTGTCTTGGAGGGCGTTTCTCTCACCGAGCGCCTGGTTAAGGTTCCTCTCCACTGACTCCATTTGTTCTTTTAGCAACGCTTCACTCTTTGCCAAACTTTCAAGTTTAAGCGCTGCTTCATTAAGCTCTTCTTGCAGCTTCTGCACAGTGGTTTCTCGGATCGCCAGGTCCTCCTTTAAACCCCTTATTTCACCCATTACTTGCTCATTCTCCGCTCTGCTTCTGCTAAGCTGCTGAGACACTTCTTCCAGCTCCTGGACTTTCTCCTGCAGTATGACTGAATGTTTCTCCATTAATTCTTCCTCCTGCTGTCCTAACCGCTCCTGCCAACGGCGCTCCAGCTCTTCAATCTCATGCTTATGAGTGGCATGTAGTTTCTCCAGTTCCTCCTTATGGTTAACCTGCAGCTCTGACACTGCATTGCTGAAGCCTTGGGAACTTTTCTGGGCCGTCTCTACGATTTTCTCCTGAACTTGTTGTTCTTTCTGCTGAAGCTCCTCTTCCTTCTTTGCAAGCTCCTTCTTCATGTTTTCTTCATTCTGCTGAAGCTTTTTCTTATATTTCTCTTGCATTTCTTTTGCCTTCTGTTTGATTTTTTCCATTTTGGTTTCCTGTGATTTCAGTTTACCTTCCATATCAGTTATAGTGTTTTTCAGCTTTGCTTCATGGGCAGCTTTTTCGTCATCCAGCTGTTTCTTGAGGCGTGTTTGTTCTTCCAGCTTAGTGTTCAGTTCTGATGTAAATGACTTCTCTTTCTCCAAGAGCTCCTTCCTGCTCTCTTCTAACTGATGCTCAATTTCTCGAAGGGATTTCTCTTTTTGTTGGCATTCATTCTTTGCAGCTTCCAACTGATGCTCCACATCTGTCAGTTCTTTCTTGCACTTATCAAGATCTTCTGTTATCTTATTTAACTGTGCATTAGATTCCTTTAAACTCTCAATTTCCAGCTGGGATTCTGATAAAGTTTGCTGCAGCGCTTCCAATTCTTTAATCTTGCTTTCTAGGTCTTGTGCAGTGGAATGTGATTCCTCCTGTAGTGTTTTTTCTTTAAGCATGTATTGTTCAATTTCCTTCTCCTTTTCATTCAGAACAATTTTCAATGCATTAAGTTCCTCCTTCAGAGTTTTCTCTATTCCGCCAAGCGATTGATCATGCTCACGTCTGACATTTTCAAGCTCTTCGCTGTGCTTTGACACCTGATCTTGAAACCTCGTCTCGTGTTCCTGTAGCGCTAAACTATGAGCATCTTCAGCAGCCGACAGCTTCTCCTCCAAAAGCTGTTTACTTTTCAGCACCTCTGAAAGCTCAGCAGAGACCGCCTCTAACTCTGCCTGCTTTGCATCCAGCTTCTCTAGAGTTTTCTGATTCATCTCTTCGACATGTGCTTGGAACTGCAGCTCCTTGTCTTTCAGAAGGGTTTCCATTTCGGCCCTGTGTCTTTCCTTGAGCTCCTCAAGGGCAGCATTATGCTGCTGGGTTAGGGTGCCCTTGTGCTTTTCCAGCTGCTCGTGGTGCTTTTCCTCTAATGCAGAGATTTGCTCTTTGTGTTTATTCTTCAGTTCCTCCAGCTGACTGGAAAGTTCATGGGAGAGACCCGCTTCTTCTTGTGAGATCTTGTTCACAGAGCTCTCCAGTTCCAATATCCGCTGCAATCACATACATGGAGGTGGTTAGATTCTTCCGCTAAGCTGCTACAGTTAATCATTCACAGAACTGACACAGCTATAAAAACACATTGACTGTTATTAAGATATTTTTTTAACAATAAAGCTGTGACACAGTTCAATTACAACCAACTTTGCAAAAGCTTCAAGTACATAGGGATTTAATGCTTGACAGCATTACATATTAAATGTAGACTGTGAAAATATTTACACATTGAAAATTGCTCACTTCTGTATGTGTGGCGTGTTACTGCAGAATCAAATAAACACAAGCATACACAAGTTATATTTGGAAACTAATTAAATAAAAATAAGTTCTGAACCTCAAAGCAATCGGTCAGTGATTAGCAGATTCAATATGAAAGAACATGTTACATCCACAAAGATGCAATAAACAGGTAAAACCGAAGCTCTGCAGTGTGCCAGCTGTTGCTTTTCTCAATATTAAAAATAAAGCAAAAAGAAACAAACAAACAAACAAACTCACAGTCCTTGCAGCTTCGAGCTCCAGCTGGATCTCCTTAACCTTATTATCAGCTTCTGTCCTTAAAGCCGTCTTCTGTAACTCTGCGTCCTCCAGAGCCAGAGCGGCCTGCTGTTCCCGTTCCTTAGCCAGCTGTGCAAACTCCTCTTTGCACTGCTCCTAAACAGCATTTAAAAAAATACAAATATTAAAGTTATATTTTTCTTATTTCATACAGTGGTTTTGTTGCTAAACTGAATAAAGGAAAACATTTTGCACCAACCACAGCTTTGTTGATTTTCTCTTTCATCTCTTCTTCTTTAGCTGCCAAAGCTTCACTGTGGAGCTTTTCCATGTTGGCCACAGTTTCCTCTGATGATTTCTAATATTGGTTAAAAAAAATATGAATGGTAAATATAAATACAGAGGATCATAGCCGTGAAAGTGATATTACTGCTCTTCATGACAGCAGTGGAACATTTTAGACGCACTAAATTCTTTTTAATGTAAATGCTTACACTACTGAGTCAATGTTGGTACTTCTGTGGCTACAATATATCATTTTCAAAGAAACTACCAAGGAAGCCAACTCTTTGGATAAAGCTAGAAATATGACTGCAGCAAATTACTTATTCGATCAATAAACAAATATTCAGGAGAAGTCCTTTCCTGACCTTCATGATGGTGACAACCTCCTGTTTGACTCGTGTGAGTTCCTGCTGCAGACTCTTCCTCTCTTCCTCACTGGCCCGTTCAATTTCTTTCACTTGCTCCTCCAGCTGAACCTGCAGCTGTTTTCGAGCCTCCTCTGCCCTCTGAGCTACACCCAGTGCTCGTTCAAGTTCCTCAAAAGCTATTGGAGGGGGAAAAAAAAAAAATCACAAACATATCTAGAAAAAAACTGAACTTTTCTGTACATTACCTGACATGGACAGCACGTACCCGATTTCTCAGCCTTTTCTTTCTGTTCCTGTACTTCTTCTTTCTGGGCTATAGCTTGCTGGAGCCTGGAGCGCAGCTGTGCAATCTCCTCTTCTTTCATTTCCAGTGTCTCGTGCATCTGCCGTTTGGTTTCAGCAATGACCATTCCCTGAAAAACAAAAAAACAGTACCCCATGAAAGAAAAATCATCCCTTTACCTGTACACCCTGAGCACAGGAATCAACACTAAAGCTTATGTTGATCTGCTCTCCATGAACCAAGGCTGTAAAACTCAGCCCTGTGCTATTAATTGTGTTACGGCTTTAAGAGCTTTCAGCATTCCTCGCAGAACTGCTATCCATCCTGCAGTGCTGG
The DNA here is from genome assembly GCF_036321145.2 of Pelmatolapia mariae. Taxonomy (NCBI): domain Eukaryota; kingdom Metazoa; phylum Chordata; class Actinopteri; order Cichliformes; family Cichlidae; genus Pelmatolapia; species Pelmatolapia mariae. The sequence continues at coordinate 14,934,630 of NC_086238.1, read as the reverse complement.
GGTCAAAGTTTAAGCTAAACAATATGAGTCTGAAGCTACTCAACAGCAGAGTAAAAACACACACGCGGCCACACACATACACACGTAACTGAAATGGAAGAACCTTCAATCCAGATCTCAAAGCTCCTCACTAACCTTGTCCTGCTCCAGCTGTTCAATGAGATTCTTGGCATCACGCAGCTGAGTGATCAGCTTAGTCTTTTCTGTTGTGTGTAGTTCCTTTAAAGACAAAACAATCGACAGAATTAAAAATAAAAAAAGTCACACGTGTCCTAATGGCATGAATGCCACTTCACAATGCACCGCTTCCTACATCCTGTATACGTGTTTGCTCTGATAACTTCCCAATCAGATGCTTTCTGTACCACCCAGGATGCCTCACCCACAAGCCAAACAACCAGTGTGTATACATGGCCAACTAAACCAACAAGTCAACCCAAATTACAGCTCACTCTTGCAACCGTGGCATGTAGTAGCCATGTCTCTGTGGCACCGCACTTTAACAAGCAGTTACTAAACAGGAAATGCTGGGCTATGTTTCTCTGTTGTTTGACACAAGTGTGCCAACGGCATGAGTATGTATGCAGCACTGTGATTAACAGAATGTTTTTATAATGTCAAAACGTATCATATGAATAAACAAAGAGACAAAGAAAGACCAAATAGCATACAATACTCAAGGACGGCAACACACAGTTAACACATGAATTCAAAAAATAGTTGAAGTTAGGGTCTGGAAAAGTAGACAGATGTTCTGCTTTATGGGATATTTGTCTGAAGCAAAGGAGAAGGAGAGCCCAGCAGTTCCAGGATCCCTTCATGCTCTTTTAGGAGGGCTAAACGCCTGTTAACCTCTGCTTTCCCTGACAAAGGACAGGCCTCCATTCCCAAACAAGCTGCGGATTCATACAAAAAAAACAAACAAACAAAAAACCCCCCAAATTATGGCAATAAATGAAAGCAAGTAAATCAAGCGATGTCACATACAAGCTGTCTATTATTTCAATGGCTTTGTTACAACAACCACTTGTTATCATGCGCTGCAAAACATCAGAGCGACTAAGGACAAGCTACACGAGCCGATCATACCACTGCAGCAAAATGTTTTGAAATCAATGAAAACAATGGCTCAGTCATGTCACGCTGACATGACATGAACCCTCACTCTGGAGCTTAGCCAGAGAATTTGGATGTTCGGACTCTGAGAACCACAGCGATCTGCTGTGTCACGAGATAATGGAGTCACATACTCAGCGGACCATAAAGACTCTGGCAGACACTTTGCGGCACAGTATTAATTCCTCTAAACACACTGCTCAGTCCCTACTGCCCATCCCCACTTTAATCAAACCTCTTTATAATTATAGTTTACTACTCAGTTTATAGCAAGCGCTCATCTCTGGGAAATCAGTTTGAAATATCTGGGTACTTTAACTTATTGTTGCTGTAATTCTGTGTATATTTAATCTAAAATTTATAGTTTTGTTTGACTGAAAGCATCCTAATATTACAGTATAACTACACTCCAACTCTTCTATCATTTCTGAAAAACACAGGGTAACCACCTTCATCTTCTCCAACTCATGCAGTCGCTCCTGCAGCTGCTCCTGCAGAGTTTCATTCTCACTGCTAAGCTGGGCGCTTCGCTCCTTGTGTGTACGCATGACTTCCTTGCACTTCTGCAGCAAGTTTTCTTGCCTCTTCACTCTCTTCTGCAGAGCCTCCATGAGTTTAGTTGGATCACTGTTGCCCTCTCCTGTCCAGAAATTAAAATTCACTGCTTAGAAAAAAAAAAATTGCTCACACAGCGTGACTCCTTACTAGAGGCAACTAAATAACCATATATTTTAATAAACACACTTACCCTCAGTGACTTCAGGCTCTACTTCGTGCTCCTTCAAAGGAGACTGTGTGGGAGAAGCAGAGACTTCAGCAGCTTCAGACTGAGGAACCTCTCCTTCAGGCGGCAGCGAGCCATCGGGGCCCACTTGGAGCCGTTTCTTCAACAGAGCAACCTTAGAGGAACAAAGATAAATAAATGAATCACAGTCCCTTTGGCAACTTGAGATCTGTTATTGTTCCCTGCAATTGAACTCAGAGTTATAGTAATACAGATTCATTACTCCTGCTATGGAGGTTTTCTCCATTTGGCTGTTCGTTAGCAGGACGACTAAAATTGTATGGACAAATTTGCATGATGTAGATATGCAGTCTCAAACAACTCTTGATTTTTACATGACTGTTTGTGCATTATATGGTTCTTTCAGCTTTTTGATTGCAGGTAACCTACTAATTTTCGAGGCAAGTGAAGCATTCCTGTTTGGTCTGAGAAACTTTTAAATACAAAACCTCTGCACTTCATTTGTCTCTGATTTTAAATAACGTCACATTTATTCAAAACCATTTATACCAGAACATCACTGCAGTGATTATCATGCTTAAACTGAAAGGATTAATGTGAAATTATCATTAAAGCAGGTTTTAAAGTTAATTTTTTTAAAGTTACATTTAAACACTGTTCTGGGTTTGTACGGTGTTTAAAATAAGCCATACTTATAAAGTTGTAATCCTAAACAGCAGAAAAGCTTTGGCTAATTTTCCCACCACCACCCACACACTTGTGTTTGTAGCACAGTGATCATCTGGTCTTTCTCCTCCAGCGCAGCATCAAACTCATCTTGCAGGTGTTTCTTAGCCTGTTGGTCCATCTGAAGCTCCTATACAGTAGATTATTCATTTCATTTGTGCAGCTTATATTAATTAAAAAAATGATTTTAATCTAAAGACACAAAAACATCCATAGCATATAGTCATACCTCTCGTAGTTCCCCTATCCTGCGCAGTGCTTTATCTTGACTCTGACTGAGGATGGCCTGGGGAGAACAAAAATGTACTTTGGATCAGTTCAGATGTTATTCTCTTTTTCCAAAAAACATCCGGTGAGAAAAATACTGCAAAAAAAAAAAAAAAAAAAAAAAGGACGTAAAATGTACCTGCGTTTTTTCTTTTTCTCGCTGTATGGTACGGTACGCAGTAACCAGCTGCATGACAAAGATGTAAAGATGAGCAGGAGTTATATTCATGTATAGTCTTTACACTTTACTCTTCAAGCATCCTGCCTGTTTCTCACCTCCGAATACTTCCCCCTGTACTTCCCCAGGCTCCTCTCTACTCTAAGCATTCGGTGTAACAACTGCTCTTTGGACAGAGACTCTACACTTCCTGGTGGCTCCTCGGCCTCGCTCTCAATGTCCGAGGGTGGATCATATGCCGGGGCACTGGGGGACTCGTTTTCTCCCAAAGGAGTCAGGGATTCGCGTGATGAAGTTCGGACCAGGTTGTCTTTAGATGGAGAGCGAAACAAATTTTCCGCCCGACTGGCTCCGCTACGAATCAACGACTCCATTGAGGGCACTTTCAGCTGTAGTTTCTGGGTAAATGACTGTGGCTCCTCTTTCTGTTACAAACCAAAACAAAAAACATAAAGATCTCAAACTCATTAATGAATATGCAAAAACACTGTAATATTACATTGAAGAGAGGAGGAGGCTTGGTAATACTCTTACATGAGGAGAAGCACTTTCATCCCCATTGATGCTGCCTCTGGGAGACCTCAATGCACCTTTAGAGGCACTCTAAAGACCAAAAAATAAAGATGAGATTATGAGGAAAAGGGCAGCTGTACCAGCGAATTTGTCCTGGGCCAGTTAGTCATCCACACCCAGCGTGGCTCTCCCTGATTACTCTGGAGGGAGCAATATTAGTATTGCTGGGAGCAATGCAGGGGCAATGGGTACCCTCATGCAACTTGGAAAAAAACAGAGGGGTTAAATACACAAAAGAAGGCATCTCTACTGTAGAATAAACAAAAAGGGGTTAAGACAAAACTACACAACAGCCATGAGGTCAGAACAAATAGTTAAAAGTCAATTAGGAGAGCTGCGTTTGAATTAAAGATGCTTGGCAGTGCTGTGTGCAGCTGCATTACAGGAGGACAACGCCGCAGCTGATGTGAGGGAACATTTAGCAGCTTAGTTGGTTTAGTTGATTTGTTAGAAGCAGCATCAAAGTGAGCAACTCTTCTCCTCCCTTGTCCAGCTCCAAGCTACTCCTTCCTGTGGATTACTGGTTTCCGCTTCGTTTGCACAGCTAGTCATGTGAACGCTTGATTTCAACCAAGCCTGTCAAGAGCTTCGTGATTATGATCAAGACCCCAGTCACCACTACCACTAGATGTTTTTTTTAAGTGGATGATCTATTTAGTTATTGTACATGTGTGTGAGGAACAAGAAGAATTTGGGTATAAAGCAAAGAGTCAGCAAAAGTAGTGGGAAAAAAAAAAAGAATGTCAGCATGTAAACAAACACAGCAGGCCTCAATCTTTTAAGAAATGTGACCTTCGCTAAAGTTTTACTGTCAAGACTTCAATGACATGCAAGGTGTCTGAGTGAGTACCAATAAAAAGGAACTTCTTTGTTAGCAAGACAACTCCATTAGCGCCTTTATATTTCGTCCTGTGTCCCTGTGCTCTTATTTCTCTTTTATTTCCCATCACCCCCAGATGGCCGCTCCTCGCCAAGACTGGTTTTGCTGGAGGTTAAAATGGAGTATTTATAGCATTGCCTTTCACTATTATGCCCTTCATGCCTGCCCATTTTCAGTCATGTAAAAAAAAAAAAAAAAAAAAAAAAAAAAAGGACAATGACTCATGGATAATTACTGCAGAACGGTACACCAAATGTAAACCTACCAAACCAGCGCACTTGAGTGCCTCTATTTCAGGACCACAAGATCAAACAAAATTCTCACAGGGACAAATCAGAAACCAAATTCAAAACAGATCACAGACCACAAAACGTTGTGAGAAGAGTTACTATCACCAACTCCACAAAGTACCAGTAGAAATATAAAGAAAAATTAAGACAGAAGCCTCCAGTCAACAGACAAACATAGCTAGCAGAACAAGTAAAAAAAACAAAAACAAAAAACAAATATTAAAAAAAAAAAAAAAAAAAAAATCTATGAAATGATTTCATGGGTAAATGTAAATATAATGAGATCCAAAAATCAAGATTATATCACATCGCTAACATGTGAAAGTGACTGTGATGGACATTTGTATCTGTGGCTTTAGCACATCAACACTCCTACGACTCTATACCAGGAATCTAATGATCCCTTTAGACTTTGACTTTTAAATTAGATATCATGCAAATATCAAAACAAAGGTTACATAAAAGAACGATGAAAAGGTCAAAGAGTAACTGCATCTTAATCAGTGTCATTAACGATACACATAATGAAGAGGCAGCAGAATTTAAGGCTTCCCCTCTTTCCAAACTACAGATCATAAGCAGAGGTTAATCAGACAGATCAACCAAATAAATCATTATGAGACGGTCAAGACATTGTTAATAAATTCAAAATATTCATGGCTCCACTTAAACACAGCCAGACTGCTGACTGATACCATCTCAGTTCAGTCTCTTGAGGTTCGTATTTTATTGCAGTTGAATTCATCAAACAGTTGCTTTCATTTGCATATTTTTCGTTTTGTTCTCCGATAACTGGCACAATAACACTACAAGTTGGCTGGCAGTCATTCTGAAGCAGCTGTGCTGAAGTAATAAAGTCCTTGTTTTATAATCACTACATTATCTCACAATATCCACACAAATCCTGGTTAATGACAGCAGCCGGGGTGCGTACTGGGCTATGTTGGCATTTAAAATGAGCAAGCAGAGTTAAGAGACAATTAAACAATGTCTCTCAATTTTACTGACACATGACCCTCATACTGAGCTCCATTTACCTTCTACAAACCTAGTTACAAAGCAGACTTATGCAGTCTAGAAAATGTTTTGAAGAGCTGTGTGTACAAATGTAAGTATTTGAATACAGACGTCCCATACGTTCTTACAATTGGTGCTTAGTATCTACTGACAATGTCAAAAAAATAGACCTTAACTTTAATAACAGTAATTAATAAGCAGTTGCAAGCAATACCAACTTTCATTTGTCACATCAAATATATCTTAAATAAAGAAACAGCTATTTGGATGTGTTTGTTTACTTAGAGAGTTAGACAAAATTTTCAATTTTAATTTGTTAAAAACTTGTCCCATAAAGAAAAATCTCAACTCTCCAAATACACAGACTTTAGGGGAGACGGGACAAAGGCGATCAGGCAACATAACAGGATTTAAGGGTCTACAAGGGTCTACAAGGGTCTCTAGGGCAAGCAGCAATGATCACCTGAAGACAAATGGGCACTGTTCATTTCTTTGACAGATCACAAACTGAAAGAAGGGACAACAAACAAACATGGGGCAGAAAGCATAGAAGCTTCTATCCTACAGTGTAAACCACAACCTAGTAGATGCAAAATTAACCTACATATGAGATGCCTTCTTGCTACTAAATCCAAAGCAAACAAGAGACGGAGAGCAGGGAACAAGCTGTCCCTACTTGGGCAACAGTCCTCTACTGATTCCCCAAAGGCGTGGAAGACGGGAGGAAGGAACGGGGCAAGAGGAGGAGGAGAAGAAAAAAGTTGAAAGAGGCAGGAAGTGAGGACAAACTCACCACACTGGCTACCTGGGCCGTTTGGGGTCGTTTTGAATGGTCCAGAGCAAAGATAGTATACTCAGAGAGAAAAGCGGGCTCTGCTATCATCCCGGCCAGCACCTGACCCCCATCAGTGCAGTAACGGGACGAAAGGTGGGGAAAGGAGAGGAACACAGAGAGCAATGAGAAAAACAACAGCATGAGTGTGAAAAAGCCCTGAAGGGAGTGGCTGACCAGCCTGATGAGAGGAGGCTGGCGGAGAGAGAGAGAGAGAGAGAGAAAGACTGAGATGAATAAAAAAGAGAAAGGAGACAGTGAAACAGAGGGAGAGATACTACATAAGCTGGAAAAAAAGAAAAAAAAATCAGAAAAACTGAAAAGTCAAGCACTCAATCAACAGTAATGTTATGAGTAACAGTTTCACATCTCCTCATGTAATCTTCACAATTTTAACCAAGGGCTAAATCTGCCTTCAGTCATGAAACAAATGCTTTCAGAGATGTCAAAGTGTTAATGATTCGTGAGGTGAATAAAAGATGCTGTGATGCTACACGAAGCTTCTACGCTGAGGCTGCCGAGCCACATAACAGCAACACATGTGTGCTTCCAAAGGCACAAGTGGGGAGAGCAGTGCATAGAAACCTGACCAAAAGGGACGGTGCCACTACTCCAGTGAGCGTTCTGCAGTATTGAAATGAAGGAAAAAGTGATTAAGATTTTTTTTTTTTTTATCTGAAAAACAACGAAGACTGTAAACATCCATATCTAATCTCAACAGATGTAATAACAACATGTTGCATCATCAGTTGTAGAGTCACTGCCATTAAACCTATGCTTATCTACCTCTTTCTAATGGAGCATAGTCCTGCATTGAATTGACTTGTCAGTATCTATTGAGGCAAAATATGGCAACTAGTCACAGGAGACACAAAAAACACTGAGGAGGATACATCAATTATTCATAGACTTGCTGAAACACTGTCTGCTCTACACCATTAAAACGCCCTTTCCATTGTCTCTAAAGAAGGAGCTGCTCACTTGGTTGAACAGGGTCTTTTAAAAATGTAACAATAATAATAATAATAATGATAATAACAATAATAATAATAAGTGACTTCAGACACTTAAAATACCATACAAATGGAATCCAAGTGCTGACTGCTCTGCAACATTAATGACCACAGTGTAAGTCTGGCTCATATGTTCCCATCTGGTGTTGGCTATTGTATCCACTGCAATATGTTTAGGAGTCCAGGGTTCAATATGTCTAGATTGTTGGATTATTTTAAATAATTGGATCAAAGAAGTTTGCTAGTGACAACCAGAAGACTCTGAAAACCAACAGCACTAAGTGTTCACTTTCAATTGACACAGCAATCAAAAAGGGACTTGTATGTTATAAAGCAGACATTATGCATAAACAAAGCATACAAAGCACATTTTTAAAGCCTAAGAGAAACAATCATTAGAATGTAAGCTGGGGAGGGACTTGGAAACCCCTGCAGGCTGTGGTCTGAACACAAGTATACATATATAAATAAAGATATGAATCACAGGCTGACACCATGCTCACCTCTCTGTCACTGGGAGAAGGTGTGCCATCACTAAATGAGGGAGTTTGGCTGTTACGTCGGTCTCCACTGCTGATCTGTAAAATAAATAAGTAATAAGGAAAAAGAAGTAATAATAATAATAATAGTAATAAATAAATAAAAAAAACATAGTCATAACAATAATATTGATTTTGTTGCCTGGCAGTAAATCAAACTTTAACGCAGATGCTTGCTGGGTGTAAGTTCTCTTGTTACTGGATTTCACCTTTTGGATGCCTTCACCTTTGAGCCAAACTCAGTCTAAGATTGTGGTTTTACAGAAAGTCAATGGGAATCATAAACTGCACACAAGCTCTGAATAACAAATGTAAATTGTTCCTCGAAAACAGCCAATCTGCATAAGAACCAATCCAATTAGAACAAGGTACTTTATCTATCCATCTTCCAAAGGGTTGCTGGATCTGCATATTTTATGCCAGATGCAGCCCTCTCATTTATCTGGATAGGGAACAAGCCCTAGCTTGTGAGCCCCCGAGGCTGGGTTTGGATCTCCTCCCAGAACTGAACTGGGGATCTTTTGCATGTAAGGCAAACAGAGAAATGCAGCGAAAATATCTACATTAACTTGGAACTGAACTATGATGGACCTCCAAACTATGACACATACCTTCACTCCTTCACATATATTTAGGAGAGCTTAAAGAGTTTCATATTTCAAAGAACAATTCGCATTTTTTAACAGAAGAGGAAAGCAAGGGATCTGATGAGGTTTCTAGCACTTTTCCAATGACAAACTTCCAACTTGAAATCTGTGTGCTACTTCTGTATTGTTTTTAATAGAGGCACATGGGAGTAGTAGGATTTGCAAGGGTCAAATATAGCTTCCAGCTGACATCCACTGGCAGCCAATGCAAGAAGCATTAACGCAGACACGCCCATGTTGTCACTGGCGAGTATAAAAATGCGGGCTGGCATTTTGGCTACAAAAAAGTTGATGATTAGCTGTACGAAGTGAGACTTTTCTTCTACTCGGACAACGGGATTTACCAGTTCCAGCTGTTCCAACCGCTGACAGTTAAGTTAAGCTGCTAACTTAAGGACTTAGCACGGTGCTAATGTTTGCAAGACAGTAAAGGGACGAACTGACAATTCGAGTTAGCTTATTAAGCTGTCAGCTTGAGTTATCTTAATGAGAAATAACTAGACAACCACTTCCAAACCGTGAAGTCTTTGCAGTATAAACAGACGTTAACTTAGCTAGTTAGCTCCGAGCACCACAACAACTAACCTGGGCCTGCTGAGGTGACTGCGCATTCCTCTGCGGAGACTGCTCCTCGTTTATCTTCTGCTTGAGTTTTTTAAACATCTTGTCACGCCGATATACGAAGCAACTGGTGACCAAGTGTCGACTTTCCGGCGGAGAGGTTTTTTCTTTTTATTCAGCCTATCATCCAGTACTCAGGGGCAGACTTCCTTGTTCGCTTCTAATTTTCTGCAGGAGGTAGGCCTATCTGCGCATGTGCGGCCAACGTGGAGGAAATCTGAAACGTCAGATTTAAAGGGCCAGTCTGGGCTGAGTTAGCTACAGCGCCCCCTTAGATAGCAGCGTGTTTGGGATATATTACAGCCTATTTATTAAGGCAGTTGAAATGAGAAGACAGTTTAACACATGTGGTATACAGAAGCACATACAAAACAACAACAAAAACACAATACAAGGAATCCTCACAAAGAGGGATAAAAACAAACAAACAATTAAGGCCGTATTTTAAAAATTACATTCCAAGATAGATGCACTAAACTCAATCCTGCAATGTCAAATGCAATGTCAAAAAGGAACAATAATTTTAATTATTTTATTTACTAACTCATTCTTAAAAACAGAAAAAAAAAACTTCAGAAACACCAAATTTGCATTTGTGGATGTGGTATTTTGCATCACTTCCTTAAAACACTGAATGAAAAATATGCATGAATGAATTTAAAGATCTTTGTATGAGGAAAACAGATGGGAAACATCTGTATCTGAATTTCTTTTTTTAATGATAGACTGGTGATTTATCCAGGGTGTACCCTGCCTCTCACTCTATGACAGCAGGGATAGGCTTCAGCCACCCCACAACCAAGCGCAAGAGAAAGGATGGACGGATGAAGTATTAACAAAATGTAGAAAGTGAAATCTATTTTCCTAAGTCTCTTCTTGAGCTCCCTGTTAAATCTAGACTTTAAAATCCTTCTCCTCACATACACGGTCCTTTGTTTAAAGATCTCATAGACCTCATTGCATGCCCTACTCTTCACTCCAAGATTGCAGGTTTAGTTGTGGGTCCTGAAATTTCCAATGGGAGACAGTGTCTTCTGCTATCAGGCTCCTCTTCTGTGAAAGCAGCTGGTTATTTTTAAGATTACTATCTAAAAAGCTGTAACCTGTCAAAAGGTGCAGATAAATACAAAATCACAGTTTGGACTCAAGAGGGCACTCTTTAAACATGTTTTACTGTGATTTTCCTTCAGGCCAGTTGAAAACGCAACTAACAAGACTTACATAAGATTTCGTCCTGTATGTTCTATCAGGTTTTCCGGCTGGTAGTATTTTGTCTCTGCTAGGAGAAGTTTAATTACTTTCCCTTTAATCTTTGGCAGCATACCTAAAAGTGAATGTCACAGCGGGGGAAAGCTGGAGCGTTACACACTGTTGCCAACTTAGCAGCTTCTTGTGTTGTAATTAATGTCTTTGTGCTGCAGCAGCTGAAGCAGAGCCAGTTTTACCAGTGCAGTGCTGCTGAACCGAGCACAGAGGTCCGTACAATTGCCAGAGGATGACCTCTAACACAGCGGTTCTTTTGTTGGTGTGGCAGCGGCACTGAGCTGAAATGAGTTTTCTGTAGCAGTCTTTTCAAAATTGAATGCCTTCAATAACACAGACAAACATGACACCCTCAAAATGCTACCAGTGTTTTAAATGTATAAAATTTAAAGTATTTATTTTATATAAACCCATTCTGAGATCACCATGATTTACAACTAATAGCCTGCAGGCTAGAATCTGTCTTCCCAGTTGGAACAAGGCACACGAGAGGCATACAGTGAGCAACACAAACAGATGAACAACAGCTCAAATTTATTATTTATATGATTCTCTGATTAGGTCACTCTTCTTCGGGGGTTGGTATTAATCTTAAAACTATGCATATCTAAAAAAGACACTGTATGTTTGCTCTTAATCTGAGTCATAATGTCTTGGGTAATGTAAACTGTAACAGACACTGAACCTGCTAGAAAAAAGTCTCACCATAGGCGTGAGTCATGGTTTAAATGTGTGGCGTTTTCCGTCTGTAGGGAACGGGCCTTGTGCAAATACCTGAAGAAAAAAAAGCATTTCTGAGTCAGACTTTGCTGTCTGCTGGAGAAAAAATGGAATTCATGTTGTTTTAGATCCAAAAGACTTTAAAATGAAAATGTGGCTGTGATTTGCATTTTTTCTGCATTCTTACTCTAATGCTTACAACTCGGCGGGGCTTTTGATCTACGACGGGTGAGTAGAACGGTGGGTGGTTAACACAGAGATGCAGCCCCTCTGTTCCATGTGGTGGTTAATGCTTTACCCCGAGGCGTGCGGCAGAGAGCACATGAACTCAAAACAAGAAGACTGGCTGTTGCAGATCTGCTAGCAATTTTGATTTGGACCACATGTTTGCATTTCTAGAATAGCTTAAGGCAAAAAGAAAACTCTTCTACAAGGCTGTGACAAAAAACTACAAATTTTACCCTTTGGTTAAATGTCAGCTCCTCGGTGCTATGACTGTTGATAAGTGTAGGGCAACAGTGTAACATTTACCTGAAAGCTATAGGGGAAAAAGATGATCTCTGCTGATTTAATGTACAATTTTATCCCCTTTGACTTTAAAAAGCTGTTTAAATAAAGTCATGTTTAAGGGAGAAATTTCTTTTTGATGGGCTCCAGAGATGATCTGACATTTAACATGCTCTTATCATTTAAATCTTCCAAAACAGTAAAAAACATTTATATCTGAAAATAAGAGGAGGTGATAAAATGGAAATGGTTATAGACACATTTTATAGGAATATCAGCTTTTAGCTGGAACTAAAGCCATGCAAGGCCTGTAGGGGAAGAGGGCACGCCTTAGATTCACTGCAGATGACACGGTGGCCTTAGAAAAAAGATTTATGAAAAGAGGAATACTAAAAATCCCCTGTGGAGTTACGGCATCCAATAAAAAACGTAAGCTTCTGGCAGCACTGGTGAACAATGAGAATCACCGTGACTTTACAGAAACGCTGAGCAGACTTAGTGCTTGAAAATCTGTAAGAGTAGCATTATGAGCTTTATAACTCTAATGTAAACTTCCAAGAGGTGGTAGAGGTACAAGGTTATAGCATGAGAATATATTTTGCCATGGCATAAGTTTAAAAGTTTTAGAAGCTGGCAGGCTTTAACAATGCAGGCGACTGTAAAAAAGTTGTGCTCAAATGTAAATGTACATGGGCCCAAACTTTCCTCAGACTTACACATAGACATACTTATTTCTCTGGAGGGATCCACACTGATTAAGAATTAATACAGTTCACCTCTGATGCTTGTAACACCTCCTACCTCCCACCCAAATATACATCTTCATAATTCACACCAAATCCCAGCAGTACAAGGTTTTTTTTTGACATGCTGATGTCGTCTCTGATTCTGATGCCACTCTGATATTTTCCTCATCACTTCTCTTTTTTAACAAAACAAAAAAAATCCACCAAGTAGAAAATTTAGTAAACCACTGCTTTGCTCTGCAAGGGGTAAAAATCAGGCTACGGGTGTGTTAAAATACATCAAATCCCCACCAGAATCTAAATGATTATCATTGTTATTCAACCCACCAGTGCCACATGACTTGTTTCTCAGAGTTTGTGTGTAAAAACTGTTGTTTGACAATTTCCGTTTACAGAAACAAACAAATTTACAAGAAGAAGTAGATAATGATGACTGTTTTAGTCAAACAATGATAGAATCACTTGTGTATATGTAACTGAGTGCGAAGATGGTTTATTTATATTCTAATTCTAGCTTTAAAATAATCAGTCCTTTCATTAAAGGTTGAGTTAAAACTGTTTTCTATGCACTGACTGATGATTGAGGGTTGCTACACTAACCAGCTCTAACCAACCAACTCCATCTCCCGTGGTGTCATCACCTGACTGTTTAGTGTCCATGATTCACGTTGCAGAGAGGCGTCCCAGCTTTGAGAGACTTTTCCAAAAGCAGTTTCTGGTCATGTGCATGTCACTGGCATGAAGATAAGCATTACACAGTCATCAGTTTTCGTGCCCAGTTCACCAACTATGCATGAAAATCTGCAAACCTTTTCATGAGATGTTGACCCAATGAAGGTGTGTTAAAGGTAGGCACCAAAATCAGCACTAATAACTTAAAAAATATTTAAAAGCTCTTATTTTGTGAGTGTTCTACGATTATATGCATTTAAACATTCTACACAGTGCATATATTTATTCACGTTATAATAATGATCCCATTTATACACATGCATAGACTTGATTGTGAGTATGTGAATGGGAATTCTGAGAAGGGATCCCTCAGTTTTCTTCATTGTATTAGTTTTGATTTAGCGAAGGTTGGATCCACAAGATGGAGCTACCCCTGCATGGCAACACACCCACCTTTCCTAGCGCAGGACAAGGTTTTGTGTGGGAAGAATACTGAGAGACACTGCAGCTCTGTCAGTCTTATTGGACAGGCCATGATGATTAACTGGAGTCTGAAAAGACGGCTTATTAACTGTCCTGGGAGCGAACAATAACAGAGTGTGCTAAAATGACACAGAGCCTCACTTTTAGAAAAGTGACACTATACCACATCAATTAAAAAAGCCTAAAACAGAGTATTTATTGTACTCTTGCTTGCTTACTGACTTACCAGCTGCTGTCATCCATCTGTCTGAGTGAGTGCTCAGTGGAAGAGGCTGGTATTCAATGTATTTAACCAAATTTCATATATTTCAGTGGAATGCAGTCAGATCACTTAACAACAAATTATTAGCTAATTAAGGATGTGCATTTCTGTTCCCTTTTAGTAAAGTAAATGCTGGCAAATTTGTGTTGGGGGTGGGTATTTATGTTAATCAGATATTTTTAATTTGCATCATCTCTTAAAACAGCAGATGTTCATATTTGTTTATAAATTAATGTCACCTTGCAGTCACTAAAAGCTGAATGTGACTTATCATACCATGTAGCTCTGTTCCACCGAGCTGATGAGTGATGTCAGTGCTATAAGTTGAACAGTTTTCACAGCAGACATTGTGAAAAAGAAAAAGCTCAGGTGATAGATGTGCTTTCCTCTGCTGTGCTGGAATAACTCTAATTCACGCACCTTTCTCTGGTTTTCTCCCACAGTGTGTGTTTTGTAGGTTTCTTCCTGTAAAAAGGGAGTTTTTTCTTCCCACTGTCGCCAACTGCTTGCTTATAGGGAGTCATCTGAGTAGGATTTTCTCTGTATTTTTGTGTTATTTCCTTACAATAAAGCACCTTGAGGCGACTGTATAAATAAAATGACACTATATAAATAAAATAAAATTGAACTGAATAATTTGTTATATGTGTCATTAAAACTGGAGCCTTGCTGTGGCTAAACAGCAGGAAACTGTCTTTACTGTTTCATGAGGAACAAGTTTGCCCGTCTGTGCGGTTTAAGATTTACATGGGCTTGCCCCTAAGTATCTGTTAGAGATGTTATAGCATCATACTTCATGTCGAATGGCTGGGTCAGCTTATCAGCAGCTGTTAATAGTGCCAAGCACCAGACTGTCCTCTACTGCGAGTTGGTCCTTTGCAGTCACAGCTCTGAAACCTTTGAATAGCATTGAATAGCAGATCAGGTTTTCTGCTTTAATAACAGTTATCACATCTCAAATCTGTCTTAAAACATATTTCCTCTTTAGCCTTTTCAGTTTAGTGTTATTCTTTGAACAGCATTGGTTGTTTTTATAGCTGTGTTTTCATTTTGCTTTTAATTATGCTTTATGTTTTTCTCATTTTGTTATCTCACTGTTTTGTAATTTCATTTTTCCTAATTGTTTTATTGATTGTTGTGAAGCACTTCAGTCAGCGTTTGTTGTGCCATCAAAATCAATGTCACTTGACTCTTTTATATAGGACACACGCAGTCTGACCAATACTGCTGACACACTCTTCACTTCAAAATTGCTGCTAAAAAAGGCCAATACTTCTCAACAGTTTGATGGGTTGTACGTGTTCAATAATTCAGATTGTTTTCAAAATGAATGCTTTCGGTTTTTTGCAAGGTGCTTAATAATTAAGGTAATTCCCCCAAAGACCACAGAAATGCTTTATGGCTAATAATTAATGTCAAATATATTGTGCTACACATGTGTGTGTTTGTTTTGGTGGGGTTTTTCTTAGAAAGGTAATAGAAAACACAGAAAAATCAGTGCTTTGGCCTTTTATCCACACATGAAAGATATTCTGAGGCACTAAAAAATTGAGCTTTTGAAAAACTTTGAGGCTCAAGAGTTTCAAAAACTCCATTTTTGTGTTTATGTGTAAACAAAAAAAACAAAGTTTGTCTGTTGCACTGTCAAAGGTATGCATCTTTCTCTTTTTTTTCAATGTCATTGTATGTTATTGTTATTCTCAGGCTTGGTTGGCTCACATTTCCATACAGTTAAGGCTATAACAACACCTCTTGCCTTGGCATGCTCTTTACGGGACCATAGATATTTAGTTTGTATATTCGTGTGGTGGGAAATATTTATAACACCTGTGAAGAGAAAAGTGGTAAACCCCCATTTTAAGAAATAGGCAAGTATGTGTGGCTGCAGACTTGTTCTTCATCAGCTTCGAATCTTTCATTTGAATTTTTTTCCCTTTTCTCCAGTTGTTTGTTTCTCATGTATGACCTTTTGCTGTAGTTTGAACTTTGCCTTTTTGACTATTTGCTCTCATTGACAGCTCCCTCATGCATGAGCTCTGCCTGGATAAAAGGGTTTTGAATTTTGGTCTCTCTGCCTTCTCTGTGCTGTTGGTTTCGGTCTTCTGTGTCTTTTACATGAGTAGGTGTATTTTCAACTAGACCGGAAATCAGTTGAATCTTTGATTAAATTTAAGTGTGAAGACATTGATTCAAAAGCTACAATACATGCCACCATCCTCAGTTCTCCTTCCTTTAATCAAAGCTTGCATAACACAGCATAGGCCAGACAATGGCTGCAATGTGTCTGGCATTGGAAACCCCCTTCAGATGAGAACAGTAGGTCTGTTCAGCTATATATAAAGGCGGTCAGGGATGGAAGTTTAGCTTCTAGTCTCAAGCTTTTAAACCCCAGGGTATTCACAATATTTGTAAGTGGTTGGCGTAAAAATTTAGGGCTCCAGTTTCAGAAATCACCTACAAATATAAATGAATAACCATTTTCCATCAAATGTAACATTAAAGAGAGTCAAGACTGCATACTAAAAGAGTGTGCTGGGAAAACAATTCTCAGTGATTTATTAGTATATGAGTTTCTATTGATCCAGTAAAATAGATATGGATGAATTTGCTTCTGACCTCCCCTCTTGTTTATTGCACCCCTAAAAATTCCAGATGACCATCTCAGTTTGAGCATGCTTTTTACATAATTCAAACATCTGCAGACCTTTGGCTTGCCCATAAAAATAAAAAAAAGAAACCTCCTTTTAATATGTTTTCAGTTTTGCTGATCTCCCCATCCACATCATCTTCAAGGTATCAGAACTGTTGTGGCTGCTATTTCTGACTGCTTCACAAAAGTCCTGTTCTTCCCTCTGACCCTGTGTGATTTCAGCACTTGCACAGATACCAAACATCATTTTCTGATTTAAACACATCTGAATTGTGTGGAGCTCACAGTTGAGTTCAGACCCACAGCTCTGACCACCAACGATTACTGAGCAGTTTGATTATTAGCAAACGGGGAGCTCGAGCCTGCGGTACCCCGTGGTGAAATTTGGGCTAAAGTTATCAGTGGAATTCAATTCAGCCCAGTTTTATTTATAATACATCAGTTCAAACAGTCAAACAGTCATCTTAAAAATCTTAAAATGCCACCAAACATCAGAAAGTACCAAACACGGCGATGTGATATGAGATCAAAACGTCCACAAGAGTTTCAAGGGTTCACCGAAAGATCAGGGAGTCATGCCATTGTCAAAAGCCCCACAACATAGCTATAAATAAAATATCAGTACCTGTCATGGTGTATTTTTAAGTTAACCACTGAAGGATATGAGATTTACAGCACAGGGGATTTGAGCTGCTGTGTCATTAACTGACTGTGGCACAGAATCTGAACGGGCTACATCTAAACCTCAATAAATCGAATAAACCACAAGTTATGATTTTGAAATGTTAGATTACAAAAATTACCTTCTCAATCAATGTGAAGAGATGGCTGTTACTGGATGTGATACCACCAATGCATTATACATCAAGTATTATAGCACTTACTGACCACTCAAAGCACTCTACCATACAAACCACATTTATAGCACTCTAACCACAAAGACATGCAAGTTAGATTTAACATTTAAGGTAACACGGGTGTCTTTGGAGAAACTCAGTACAGCACAGAGAGAACTGTGTCCTTGATTTTCCTTTGGTTTCTGTGGATGCTTGGAGATTTGAGGAAAATGAATGATCCAAAAAGGTTATGATTAGGTTTTATGACACATGAGCTGTGGTCATGATCTACTGCGCAAACACTAAAGCTGTGATACAATCCACTGAGCTAACTTTTTGGCCGGGGTGGAGAATCTGGATTCATTTTTCCAAAGAAGAGAGCTGTCACAAAAACAACTTTATGACAATTATCCAGTTCTGCCTGACATCCACAACATCCACTCACAGTCAGTTTGAAGGGAGGCTCATTAAGAGTTAGAACTCTGCAGTTTTTCTCAATTTATTTTAAAGTACCAATTATATTTTGATTAACTGTTTTTATTACAATACAGTCAACATAAATATGAAGAGGAATGACTTTTTATGTGCCAGACTCAGGATTTACAATAACTTGCACTCAGATTATTTTCGTGAGAAACTGTTTCAGTTTTTAGGTTTGAGCGACAAAACAGAGAAAAAGTTTCCTCAGGACATTTTCATTCAATTTTTGCTTTTCACTGTCAAACCCATCAACTAACGAAAATCGTTTATGTGAAAGGTTAACATTTCACTATGTAAATGTTGGATCCAGCATTTAAAAATTAGGTTATTTTGTGAGGAATTAAAATTATTATTTTTTTAATCTATCAGAGATGTGATATTTTTATTCTTGAGCTATTTTTATAGGCTACTTACTTTCTGAATTACCTGTAAATATG
This sequence comes from Pelmatolapia mariae, assembly GCF_036321145.2. Taxonomy (NCBI): domain Eukaryota; kingdom Metazoa; phylum Chordata; class Actinopteri; order Cichliformes; family Cichlidae; genus Pelmatolapia; species Pelmatolapia mariae. The sequence continues at coordinate 14,916,130 of NC_086238.1, read as the reverse complement.
TGTTTTAACTAAGAGCCCAAACAGACATTAGCCGGGTAGTTTAATGTAAAGTTAAAGTTTACCTTTTGAGATGTCACACATACAAGCTCTGTATCACAGAGGTTTTTTCTCCAGTTTTGAGTGGCTGTATCCTAAATCCTTAAATACTGTCCAATTTGGTAGAAGCTTTTACAAAATAATAATGTCCTAAATTACATATAATGGGACTAAATGTGAAATTGGTAAATGATTATAATGTGCTAATAGTTTGTTAATGTAGAGGGGGTTGCAACATTTGCCACCAAATGTAGCAAGAAATGTAAGGTAGTTTGTTGACCCTCAGAGACCACCAAACAGCCTGTAGGGCCATTTGTGTGTTAAAAATGATTTTGTAATATTTGGGCATTCACAGGGCATACAGTGATTCATGCAATAATTACATTTTTATGAAACCTGGAGTTTTTAAATGGAAAGGAATCACCTGCTAACACTTACCAGATCACCTAACCCATTTATGGTTATGGGTAGGGTTAGGTTTACAGTATATTGCCATGGATTTTTGTATATTTGGTACACTAGGCCCAAAAATCATGTCTGAGAGAACTTTCCAAGTTAAAGTCTGTAGTTTTTGAAAATGTGCTTTTTTTTTTTCTTTTTCTTTTTTTTTTAGCATTTTGCTAAAACACAGCCACACCTGTGATCTGGTAAATTCAATTAAAAGCAGTGCTTTGTTCCACCTGCTTAAATCATGATACATACAAATGATATAATATATCTGTTTTTTTATATACACAAACTTGTCTGCAGACCAGAGTATCGTGTCCACATACTACAAAATGCTTGGGAATGCGTCAGTGAAACACTTCCAGTGATGTATGTACGGTCTTTCAAAGCTGCATTTTATCAATTGCTTCTATAATTTCCCTTGGAAGTGCTATCCACATAGAATCCACTGACTTCTGCTGTCAATAGTCCATCCTGACTGTGAAGGGTCTGGTAAGTGTTATCTGAGAATGGATAACTGACCACAAACATATCATCCTTCATCTGTAAGCCGTATCCAAGTTTTACAAATACCTATTTGTGAGTATGCAAGCATCTACTTAGGTTCAACTGAGGGTAAGCACAAGGCTGTGGAAATTCTTATTCCCTCCAGTTTGTTGAGGCTGTGTGGATCTGTCCAAGCAGATGTTACACTGCCTTTACTAATGGGCACCAGTCTTGTCCTCCAGGTGGACTCACTTCAACCTGTAGAATAATATAAGAATAATGACTCCTCTGTGTTGTCAGCAGATGTCCATGTGCATGTCTGTCCACTCAGGACGAAGTGTCACAAATCTTTTGATCTGGTGAGTGTTGTCATATGCAATCCCAACAGATTTAAAAAAGACAAACAACTTCAGGAAAAGCTGTCCAAGTGCGCCATAGTGCTACCAAATAATGAGGTGATGCCACGCTCAGTAACAGCCTTTTCTTCCCCCTACACTGGCTGCAATATCATGAGCAGGATTACCCTGTTGTTTTTTTTAACAACTTTTAAATTTAATCCTTAACCCACGATCCAGGCACACAAAGTCCGAGCACAGAAGAGGCCAAGTTTACCACGGGTGGTAGCAGGACGAACTGGCGAGAAGTGGCAGGCAGCGCTGGCTCCAGAGTTTATCTGTAAATTGTATAAGGTGGCATTTGCAACTACCGCATAATCAGGTGTGAATAAACTCCAACTGTACCAAGGTGGTTGGAGGAGATTTGGAAGAGGTGGTCTCGGTCTGGTTTCTAATGAGCCGCAGTGGCGTTTGTTTATGGTGTGAATGTCAGCTGATCTAAATCCAGCCAATTTGCTGCCACGTCCATCTTTTAGATACAGTCTTTTCACTAAACATCTCTCTGTCAAATAACTGGTTGTTTAAATATAAAAATGACAAGAAAATATAATAATAACTTTTTTTTTCAGTTATAATTACTACTTTCAACTAACTAGTTCAGTTTATTTAATGCAAGATGTGACAATCAGAATCTGTTGCAAGTTTCACTGTGTTGGTAAGTTTTTGCTTTTTTGACCCAATTCCAGTAAGTTTTTGTTTTTGCTAGTAATATCAACAATGCACACCAGAGTCCTTCATTGTGATGAACACCAATCCCAAATATCGAATGTTAGGCTAAATTGTCAGTCTCCCTGCGAAACACAAGCCATTAGAAGATGTTCCCCACAGTCAGGGAGTCACACAAAGCTACACATTCCCCGGAGGACATAATTATTTTTTGTTTCATCAGTTAGTACATCACTACTTTGTCTGTAATTTCTGTGGGAAGAACGGGAAAATGAAACTTGCTCTTTGGGTGTATTGACTCCCTCGATGAAACACAGAAATAATAAACAAGAAAAGTGAACATTGGACATCATTAAACAGTGGGTTGCAGTGAAAATGGTGGGCAGGTGGATGTCTGGGGTTGTTTAAATGTGTTCTGGTAATTATTTCAACCTCAGGGATTGGTTGTATTTACATTCATTACAGAAATCCTGAGGGGAGAAGAGTCCACCTGGATGAACATGTTTATGGAACAAGGGCAATATTTCCAGATGGAAACACTGGTCCCAGTACTGTAATCTCTCAAGCGGTTATATTTCATACGTCATATCAGAACTACTGGCTATTCCAGACGGTATGGATACACCGGTGGATAAAGCAGTATATCTATCGTGTCCTTCTCTCATCTGTAAAGTTCATTAGTATTTACTTCCAGGTATTTGTTCATGAAGGTGTAAAAATCCTGAAATGTACAGCCTACATCATGTCCTTTTGCACGCATGCTGTATTTTTATATCCTGCTCTAATTTGACTCAGATCACATGCTTAGTTTTTTAGCAACTTGGAGGTGCTGAAAACCAGCGTGGACTCTTCACTTAGTATCTAAAATGAAGTGGATCACTTTGTGGCTTTTTCAGCACTTGATTTTTTTGTTTTTGGTGTGAAACAAAAAAAAATATACTGAATAATGTTAGATCAAAGAAATTAATAGACTGGATATTTTCTCATTATGAGAATTTCCATCTCTTAGTTTATATTCTGAATGTTTTCATGACTCAGAAGCAGTTTTTATACTTCAGAAGTTGCTATAATATGTACATCTATGTAGTGTCCACTTTATTAAGTGAAGTTCAATCTAAGGTAATCTAATATATCTGCTCCATCTACCTGTTTCTAATAACTCTGTATTAAAGGTTTTACAATAAACTAAATGTTGTAAACCGTGCATTTATGTGGCTGTAGCTCAGGAGGTGGAGCAGGTCATCATCTAATTGGATGGTTTGTCTTGGCTGCTACAGTCTGCATACCAAAGTATTCTTGAGGATGATACTACAAATACTTTTAGTTCTTTAAGTAAAAATGCTACAAGAACTAAAAGTTACTCTTACATACGCTCACCAAAGTTTGAATGTTAACAAGGCACTTGCTTTGATGTGCTTGCATGAATGTTTGTGAATGGATGACTAAGGCTTGCTGTATTAGAGTAGAAAGCTGCTATATAAGAACCAGTCCATCCATGTGGATATTGGATAATTGGAATTCTTGCAAAGGTGAAGCTGAATGAGAAGGAGGAGCGACAGTGATAAAGTCAATCTGATTTCTTTACTAAAACAATATTGAATTAATTTGATTTATCTGAAAACATTAACATTTCACATTTCAGCCATTTTTTTAAAGCAGCTGCTCAACAAGTGTTTACCAAAGTTTCTTACTCAGAGACCTCAGTTTTTTGAGAACTGAGGTCTCAAAGACTGCTCCTTCAGTAATCATAAATTACATAAAATGGCATTCAGGTGTCAATTTATTTAAAAAAAATTAAACAATCAAAATATATTAAAGATTATCTGGTGGTGGTGATGGTGATTGTGGGGTAATAAAGGCTTCTAGAGACACGACCTCATTGTTTCTAAAATCAGACTCCAGCCTGAAATGTTTTACAACTTTATTATGCAGACATAATGGGAAACTGCTGTGTATGGAGATCAGACTGGAGGAAGTGTCGTAGCATAATGTCATGGCGGTATCATAAAGCTGAGCTGAGAATTGTCACTTATGCCCATGTATCCCATCAGCTCAGATCTAATTAGTGTTTCCACTGATTTGCATGTGTGTCAAATTAGATACACTTTTATGTTTTTTGAGTACAACAAGGCATCTGTCGGCACAGACAATGGCTGATTGGCTGACTCTGTGATTAGACATCAGTTTTGCCCATTAAAGTGTCTCCAGCGTGTTCTCACTGTCGACACAAAACCTTGACCGTGGTTTGACAAAAGCCAAGTTGCAGTTTTGTCTCACTTTGCAGCAGCAGCAGGACAAAATTGTTCTCTGTATGAAAGATTAGTTATCTGTACCATTGCTGATGCCAGTGGTAATAAAATGTTGCTTTGTGGCGGAGCATAAAGGCAACCCTGCTGCTAACTCCGATGGTTTCACCCCACCCGCCGCCCCCTCCCTCTTCGGAGGAGGGGATCCGAAGAGAGAAAAAGTAATCTGATCATGTCCAATAGGGGCAAATGCTGCATCAGTCAACTGTGCCATAATCTAAAGCTTCTGCCTCGGAGCGAACATAAATTTCCCATTTTTTCTGTATTCACCAGATGACATCTATGCGGTTTTTAGTCATATTCTCGTCTTTGTATCGTCATGATGCAGACACAAGATACTCACCTGACTGCAGAAGAACACATGGTTTAGCTCTCTGACTGCAGGCCTTTAAAATGTGGGCATGAGGAGATCCAAGATGATCCTACACTTATTGATAATAATTTAGAGCGTGTGTAGTCTGTTTAAAATTGTTGCCAGTTTTGCTGCAAAGCCCCAGTGCACATCTGACTGAGTGTAGAACAACTCCACGCTACTTACGGATCAGTTTTTAATAAACCAGTAAATTCAGTCAAATTAGATAAAAAAAATATTACAACAGCGGGGTGCTAAAGACTTTAAATAGATTTTAGGTGTGTTGATTTAGGTTTCTGTAGCTCTTCTGGTTTAGACGTTTTACAGTACGTGCACTTTTGAAGGATCTGATCATTTTTTTTGTCCTTTTTTTTTGCATTTTCCCATAAGATCTGACTACTTTGTAATATATACCAACTACCATGTGAACTTTAACATCATCAGAGAGAAGAATAGGATGAAAATAACAGTAAAGTTTTCATATTGCCATTAATTTTGTTTACTTTCTGTTGACTCTTCAGGCGTTTTTGTTTTATAGCACATTTTACCTCAGTACTGCGTGAGAACTAAAGCATAATTATTTGTGTGTTTGACAATGATGGTTCATGCTGTTATGAAGTGTATTGTGGCAACATAATGCAGGTATTTATTTCCTGTCTCAAAGGGATATACCTGTGGGAGCAACATTTATTTTGATACATGTGGGCGTGAGATGTCACACATCGCTGGGCGACAACCTATAGGATCATAACGCACAGCTTAATAAAAAAAAACTGTCAGAAGGTTTTGCAGCTATTTCTATAAACGGCACCACGAGGGTGCACTGACTTTTAATAATGTGCTGATACACCTTATCAAATCGGGTTCAGAATAGGCTACTGCAGCAGCACTTTTCTTCCTCGTAGTCCTCCGGCCCGCCAGGACATAAAGTTCCCTCAGCACTTCTGCTGATGTGGTGTAAAAGCTCGTCCGTATCCAAGCTCTGTTTTTTCCTTTTGCATTATTTGCTCTTACCTTCCTCTATCCTAGTGTTCTGCACCTGTATCTAATTTTCTTTCCCTTCTATATAAACTCTTCCCTCCCCTACACCTTAATCCAGGTAATCTAGTTGTCTCTCAAGCATTCCAGCAGTGTTTCCTTCGTTTCAGGCTTCCCGTGTGTTTGGCCTTGCTTAGTGGGTTGTTTTGTCTTCTGCCTGTTCCTTCTGGTTTTGTTAGCCTGAATGGACCGATCACCTGTGTACCAAACCTTTCTACTCTTCAGTGAAGAACAAGTTTGTAAATTGTTAGCTGGTCTCCTGAGTTGTGTTTTTGGCTCCTCCTTTTTGGTAGTTGCATCCAGTTTGTGATGAGAAAACATTTGAGCTGTGAGGCCATTCCCCATGAAACATTTCACAAACTACTCAATAAAAAACAAACAAACACAAAAACCCCACAAAAACCCTCAACAGATTAAGACCAAAAGGAAGAGCGTTACTTCAAATGGAGTAATTGGACAGAAAAGAGAGCATACTGTGAGACTTAGAGCCTATAGGAAGCTGTCTGTGTGATTAATGAGTTGAGGGGAGAGATTTCTTTCACTGTCCTGTTCAAACTCTCAATGGGCCTTAAATGAGTCAAGTCTAAAGAAACAGTGTACCCTTACCAGGAATTGATATCATCCGAAGATTTTTTTTCTGTAGCTTATCCTTCATCATAAAAGCAGCATTGTGTATTCCTACTTTCCAACTTCCTCGTTTTTATTGAAGATATTGAGACTACAGTAAAAATCTGGATTGTGGCTATTTTTCTGAGATACTGGATTTTACCCCAGAGCCCTGGGTTTACAGGAAAAACTACTTGCCCGTGACATTTGCTGCTTCAAGGGATTTGCAGCTAATGGGGATGCAGCTCGCGGGATGTAAAGCTGTCAAATCAGCTTTTTCCCAGCAATTAACAAACCACTGCAGCATCTCTTCCTGCTGTTGATTTGGCATCTGTGTTTGTGGTCTTTAAGGAATAAAGTCAATTTGAGAAGAAAAACACTGTAATGGCTCGTGGTTCTCCGTCAGGCATTCAAAGGATATAATTAATTTTGCTTGATTTATAAACAAATAATGGAAAATTAAACACGCATATGTTGAATATAAAAAGTGGAGACTGCAGCTGACTGGCTGCAAACAAGAAGATGTTTTAAAGAGATAAGCCTGCAAAGCAGGTCCGTCATCTGAGAGATGCATAGTCTCTTTCTCTACTAGTAAGTACTTTCTGGAAAAAAACAAAAGCAATGTGTTTGGCTAAAAATCCCCAAAGTCTACGTCCTTCCTCCTGTACCATTTATCCTGTTGAAAAGTTACAATATGTTTTTTTGTAATTTCACTCCTTTGGCTGCCCTTGAGCTCTCTGCGCTGTTCTGAAGGTGAGTGGATTTGAGAGGTATAACAATGCAGAACTGCGGCAAAGTACAACAGCCCAGAGCACTTACAACAGACCGCCTCCAGGTTTTGACTGGACTGTTGTCACGAGTGTCTCACCAAGAGAAATACACTAGAAAAGCTCCTCTTGGAGGTATTTAAGAGGACATGCAAAGAGGCTGTCATGTTCTGCCAAGTGATTACAATGAATATGTTGCATAAAAGCACTAAAGTGAAGAAGGACACAAATGGATAAACACGCCAGATTATGGATGTGGCAAAAGGTGAGACTATCAGTTATAATCGTCACTGTTTTCCATCAAAGTACAAACTTTGTACAAACAGAACTTTCTTTGTTGTCTTTTAATTCTGTATAGTCATTCTCAGCGGTATCAACACCAAAACAGCTTTATATTTAAAAAGAAAAAGAGGTGTGTGGGCAGCAGGAAACCTGCAGGGTGGAAAATTATGCATTGTTGGACAGGATGCACTGCAATCAGCCGTTCAGAACCCCAGAAGCCAAGCGACTAAGTTTCCTTATGAAAATGAAAATCAGGATCCGCAACCCAGTGAGCCACTGCAAATCTGCAGTACCTTCCCTCCAAATAATTTACCTTTTCAGGATTTTCCTGGAGAACTATTGTTGCTAGACTGCGAATCTAATTGGATTCTTGATGGCAAATTCTCCTGAGTGGGATAAGTGGGGAAATGGTTTTCATGTAAAATGAATGCACGCAAACGTGTACAGACACAAAAAACACACACAAGCACAAAAGGAAGTGGATTAAAGCTGTGGAACAGACTGGTTGACTCGTCAGAGACGACAATAGTAGTTTTTTTCAAAAAGACAAGCCCTGATTCATGATGTGAATGAGCAAGCCCAACATGTATCCTACATTTTGCATGCAGATTGGACTCATACGTGCATGAGATCAGCGCTATATGTACAGGCTAATAATTCAATTTTCATCTTCTCAGCTTGTTTAATGGGTTTTCTCTTATTTTGGATTATTCCAGTGAAAGAAAGTGACCATGGACAAAAATGTAACTGTACGTGCTACTGAAGGAGCATGTCATCACATTAAATCTCTCTAAAGCCCCTGTGATAAATGAGGTTTCTGAAGGGTTTGTCTCAAATCTCAGTGGGGTGTGCATGGGAAAATTGGATTTGTCAAGCTAGATCTAAATCAATATACCCACTCTTCTTTCAGCACTATTATCATGCACACATTTTTACCTCTCTCCAGTCAAATTACTTGCTGGAACCTGTGGCATGCATCAAACCACATTTACCCATTAAAGGGACCTCTGTGTGGTGCTGTATTATTTTAAAGTTCAAAAGAGCGAACACACTGTAATAGCATAAAATAATGACCAAAAAACAACAAAGCAAATAGCAAAAACAAACAGAACAGATAGTTGCACGGTAACTGGGAGCTGACAAATACATACACACATCCATTCTGTATAAACTTTAAAGAAAGGGTTTAAAAAACTGAATAAAATACTTGAAATATTTTTTAAATGACAAATTCTTTGTACTTTTTCAGTTATCAGGAGGAAACCTTGCATGGCAGGGTAAGAGGAAATCCCTCACTCGCTGCGCTCCCTATTTCATTTGTCATTGTAAAGGGATGTGTGTCCTCCCTTGTCTCCTCATCTTTATTCACTGCGGGGGCCCTCGTTGCTGCACTCTGAAGGATTGTCTCTCCTCTGTCTTCCCCACATGCCCTCTGTAATTCCTCTAATAGGCCACTTAAGGTATGTGAGCCTGAGCTGGAGGACATTTACCTTTTCACACGGACAGTGAAAACACTAACCTAAAGAATCGACTCAGTTAATTGATGTAAAAGAGTTTCCCTTTTCAGATGTATATTCTGCCTTGTGGTTTGGGTAATGAGTAGTCAAATTTAACAGCTAAAAGCCACTAAAAGAAAGTCGGTAACACATATTTAGCATTGCTATACAACTCTTCGCCCCAGTAACTTCCCAGAGTTACAATAAAGAATTAGTGTCAGACATGATTTACAGCTGTTATTGCTAATAAGCAATAACAGCTGACTGGCTGGCTGGCTGGATGGATGGATTCTTTTGTGCAGTGTGGTTTCCTTGTAAAATAGCTGCAGCGCTGAAATTGTAGTCTCACAAATAAGGACGGAAGATATGCCTGAGGAATGGAGAAGAAATGTACTGTTACAGATTTTCAAGAACAAGGGTGACAAGCTGTAGTGACTACAGGGGATAAAGCTGATGAGCCATGTCATGAAGGTATGGGAAAGAGCTGTTGAAACAAGTCTGAAAAAAGAGGTGATGCTCAGTGAGCAGCAGTATGGCTTCATGCTGTGAAACAGCATTACACACGCGACATTTGCTTTGAGAGTGTTGATGGTGAAGTATAGAGAAAGCAGGAGTTGCACTGTGTCTTTGTGGATCTAGAGGAAGCATAAAATAGGGTGCCAAGAGAGGAATTGTGGTACTGCATGAGGGAGTCAGGAGTGGCCAGGAAATATGTGAGGGTGGTACAGGACATCTACGAGAAGAGTGAGGTCATGGTGTGTGGGAATGCCACTTGTGAATGATCTACACAAGTTGTGCAGTATCCCAGCTGTTCCTAGGACTGTGTTCTTCTGGACAGAGATCTTGGAGGTTGTTCCTGGGATCTGCTGAAGCCACTCACCTAGCTTGGCTGTCACTGCACCGAGTGCTCTGATTACCACTGGGACCACTGTTATCTTCACCATCCACATCTTCTCGAGCTCTAGTCTGAGTCCTTGGTACTTCTTAAGCCACTGGTGTTCCTTCTTCCTGATGTTGCTGTCATTCGGCATTGCTACACCTATCACTACGACCATCTTCTTCTGCTTGTCCACTACTATGTCCGGTTGGTTAGCCATCACCATCCTATATATCCTTATATATATATATATATATATATATATATGTGTGTGTGTGTGTGTGTGTGTGTATGCTAACCGTCAGTTAGTCTTTAACTTTTAATACTGCACCATCTGTAATGGAGATGAACTACATCAATGCTCCTTTTGTGAATATATTTTTAGCCTGTGCTTACTGCTTCTAAATGCCATGGCTCAAACAAAGTATCATCAGCTAAATGATTCATATTGTATCTCAGAAGTTAATATTATTGTTGCCTACAAACTGACCCAGGATTAGTTCCTTTTTCATAGGTGCTTGTTTCCACCCACAGTCAGGAGGGGAACAGAGACTCGAAATGACCCGCAGGTATGAATGAGCTTCTGTACTGTATGTCTGAATGCCTGTATTGATTTCCTTGCCTTCCAAGCAGTCAGTGCAGGGATAGTCTACAGCCCCTCCTGTGACCCTGAAAAGAAACTGGTGGGTGGAGAATAGGAATAACATCAAAAAGTAAGCATGCTGCTTCTTTTTTTTCCTCACCATATTCCTGTATTTTCCTGTTGTTGCTACTCACCACTACACAGTGTTTTAGATTTATTATTTTTTTTTTTTTACCTTGGTATTTCTGACAACATATTTTTATACCACAAAGAGTTATGATTGGATGTGACTCCTGCCAGTGCCAAAGACACAATATTTCACTGATGTCTTCTTTCATATCTCCGTCCTGGGCTTTCCTACATTTTGAGCTCCAGATTGGATTTGACAAGGACAGACTCAGAGGAGCAGAGATAACCGTGCGCAGTGTGCCCTTGTTCTGCAGTCTGCCTTGATATTTGTAAGCCAATTAACTAGATTAGAAAGCATGATCAATACAGCCACCTTATGCAACCCCGTTACTGTCAACTCATTAGAAAATTAACTACTGCCTGTCACAACAATGCCGATTCAACGCCCACTTTTTCGACTTGATTCTCACAGGATATGTTTTTTCTTTCTCATTAGCCTCACTCTCATTCACACGTTTCATTTTTTATCAAACATAGCTTAGCCTATGACATCTGAAGTGACAGCTTGTTTGTGGCTCCTTCCTCTTCAGTTGGATAAGGTCTTTTTAAAGCCCCAGTCGATATTTTCACGGGTATTTAAATGGATCAGCAGCTCTCCAGGTCGACATTGATTTTGACCAACTGAACCCAGAGGAAACCGAGTAATTTGAACCTTGTGGGGTCTGTAGAAGTTTACTCAGCCGTGATCTGAAGAAAGTTTTGACCTGCTCTTGGCAGATGATTTTAGCACGTCTATGGCCACCGTCACCGCCAACCCCAACTCCACCCCATCTTTTCTTAAACGACAACCGTTTTAAATCTCCATCTTACCATCAGGTCTTTTTTTTCTTTCTTTAAATCCCGGCTGGGTCGTTATTCATTCAGATCAAGTGAAAGGATAACAGCGGGGTGAGATCATGTCCGACTATCTTTAGGTTTTTTTTCTTACTTTATGTTATAGGTACACTGGATATATCATTTTTCTTTTGTTTTGCATTATTTCCAGCGGTGGAATTTTAAAAAGTAAAGTTATAAGTAAAGTCATAAATAGTATTATTTAGTATTGTTGCTTACTTCCTCTTTGTCGAGGTTTATTTCATGTATTTAATTAAAACTCTATAAATCTCTATATTTTGATAATCAGTTAATCGTGGAGATATTTTTCAGCTTAGTATTATTTTGCTATTGGCGCCTCCTGTCTGATGATTTCTTCTTTGCTGTGTTTTGAGTCACCGTGCGCTGAATATGTGGCGGTTTTAAAGTCTCCTTTGAATCTGTGAAATTGCAATCGGCATCATCGACAAGCCATAATTTCTAACATTAAGCAGATAATTAGCATGTAATGAATATTTGATTAATTGAGAAAGTATGGCTTTTTCCACCTTTTATTTTTTTCCTTCTTCTGACAGTTACATTTTTGTGCCTCTGACTCTCCGCTGAAGCTGTTAGGAATAGTTTAGTTTAAGTAGGTATAGCTTAATTTTGGTTCTGCTTTTGCGCCCACTGTGCTGAAAGTGAGTTTCTAGAGAGTAGCCACAGTGCGCATGGCAAAAGATAGCGCCTGCACCGGAGTGAAAATGTAAATCTGAGATCTGAAGACTACCCCAACTGAGGACGCATACGGGGATGCTGCTTATCTTCAGCCAAACGCACAGCGCCTCGATTCGATGAGAGATCTCACAACACCCGCTGCTGATGGGATGCACTGTGCTACCACCAGTGCCCACGTTTAGGCGACAGCTCCGCACTCCTGCAGAACAAGCCTGTGTGGAAATAGAAGACTTTACTTGTCAGCAGGGACGTGGTGATTTTTTTAGACGCACTCATTTGTAACTTAGAGAATCTCGAGCGTCATTGTGATCTTTTGTGTGGGGGATCGTTTTGGTGCAACGGAGGAGGGGTACCCGGTTGGTACTACTGCTTGCTTTTGCTCAAAAGAAGCGCGCCCGGTTGGATTTAAGCTGCAGTCCACTTTACGCCAACTGCATTGCCACAAGGAGAGGGGGGGAAATGTATGTATCATGAAACTAGGCGCCTGCGGCTTTTCGCATTAACTCTTTGATGGATGTGCTGACTTAAATCCACAAGTGGGGTCGTTCTTTGTGCTTTTCAGCTATACATAATATCACTTCACAACTACAATGAGACAACGTGTCGGGAGAGGAATTGTTGCCCGGAGAAGTGGAGCCACAGAGCAGGACAGTGACTTCCAGAGGATACCTACAGACGAGTGAATGCCGTCTCTGATGTGGAGCTTGTCGCTGTCCGACGCGCGAGTGGTGCTGAAATTTGGATGATGCCTGGCCAGCGACTGCAAGGCTGCCGCTCCCTGCACCTCAACGAGGACAACGGCCGCTTCGTTTTGCTCGCCATCCTCATTTTAGTGTACCTGCTGTGCGGCGCTGCGGTCTTCTCGGCTATAGAGAGGCCCTCCGAGCTGCGGGCTCACGGGCGCTGGAACGGGACGCTCCTCAACTTCAGTGAGACCTTCAACATAAGCCTGCAGGAGCTGAACTCCTTCCTGCGGGAGTACGAGGCTGCCATCGCCGCCGGAATCCGGGCTGACGCTCTGAGGCCAAGATGGGATTTTACAGGGGCTTTTTATTTTGTTGGAACTGTGGTGTCGACTATAGGTGGGTGATCTCTGCAGCATTCACTAAATTCCCTGACCTCTTGGTCCATTCGGTTGCATCATGTTGTTCTCTCGACAGCATACATGTTGGAAAATATGCATTAGGGCTATTCTACATAAAACCACACACATGCCAAGCCCACATAAAGCTTTGTGTTAATAAAAGAAGAAGAAATTCCAGGGATGCTTGTCAGCCCATGTCGTGAAGACAGGAAACACTTGAATGGGTCTTTGTTACTGGATTGGATTAGAGGTGTTTTATTTTAAATTGTATTCATGGTAAATACTGATATCCTTACTTTTTGTGTGGATGTCACATAAACTGGAGCTGCTTCCCTGGGGGTGGCTTTCTTTCCACTGGCTTACATGCAGAATAAATGATCCAAATTATTGTGTTTTTCTTTCCAATCATGTGTTACATTTTGGCTGTGAGGGACTTTGGCACCGGGGACGGCATCTGACTTGTCTGCCATTTGGAACAGCACACTCATCCCTGGCTATAGGACAGCACCCATGGGTGCAACTCTTTTTTTTTTTTGGCCACGTTTCTGTTCAAACCAAAAGGAATGTCAATGAGAAGCCCCTTCTGCTCTCACACCCCCCCCTCCCCATTTAACATTTACTTGTGCAATAGGTCAGAAAAGAGCAAGTGTCCCTCCCAGGGTACCCCGAGGGCCAATACTGTGGTGCACTGCATGTCTGATGGGCTCCAACACCCCCCTCCAATCATGCACACCTGCCCCTCACACCACCACCAGCATCACACCACACCCCAGACAGATAAAGCCGAGCCACAGCTTACAGTGAGTAAATGAGTGAGTGAATGCGAACAAGCAAATGAACACACTCCAGCAGCTGTCTGTCTCTGACCTTGGCCTAAACACACAAACACAATCTCTATATACAGTGTGACACCTTTGGCAACTATTTTTAATTGAATACTGTGGCATAGGGAGTGATAAAAGAAAGCTGATCCACGTGAGCAGAGAACCTGTCACAACTTTATTTACTGTAGACCTGTCAGGAGAGCTTTATTAGTCCTTCTACCTCCTGCTCACAGACACACAAAGGCACAAACACAGAGCACTCGGGGAGCCCGTGCACTCAGCTCACCGTGTCATGGGAGGGAACCACAGCAGCTGTGTTTGTGTACATGTCTGTGGCAGGTTGAAATCCTTTGTACTCCGGTTGTCAAACTGCATCACTTTCTTTACCCAACAGGCTGATCATAAAAACTGACTCAGCAGCTTGGGGGGAAAAAAGGAAGGAGAAAAGAATGATGTTATGATGCTTTCTATAATATTTCCTCTTTTTCATGTGTTTGCATGGATTTCTGTCTAGCATTTCATCCTCCTTTGATCTCAACCCGCTCCCCCCCACCCCAACCCTCTGGCTTGTGTGCTACTTTTTTCTGCATGCTTGTGAGATGGTGATATAAAAGGGATTGTGGGGCCTCCCCACACAACTCTTTATCAGAGCGGCATCCCCCTGTGCACTCTAGACTTTCCTCCCAAACACTTCCCGCCTCTGACTCTGCTGTGGCAGAGGCTTCAAATCAGCAGTGACTCTTTGCTCCCCTTGATGTGCCTCCATAGCATCACTTTGAAGAATGAAATAAAGCCGTGGCCACATGATGCATTCTTTACCCCGGGATTTGGCTGGGTTCACTGGCCATCGGTGCTGCACACATTGTGTTGTTTTAGAATTTCTGGAAAGGCTGCAGTAAGTATCGAATGGACTGCAGCTTTTTCCAAAGCGTATGTTGAACAAATGCAACAAAACTAGCACTTTGACCCAGATTGAAATCTCTGGTGTTCCCTCAGATTGGTTAAACTCTGACTTTTTTTTTTGTATTTTCTGTAGCTGCACATTTCTAGTTTTGAGTGAAATTGTTCAAAAAAGAAGAAATAAAAGTTTGTCCAGCATTTATGCACGAGAGTAGCTGTGAGGAGCACATCTGCCTTCTGATTGTATAAGGCGATAGGTGGGGAGAGCAGAATGAACGGGGCAGGCGTCAGATAAGACACCGATTAAATCTGAGATAGCATGAGCTGAGGCGGAGGTGGCTGCAAAGTGACTTGCACTGAACAGGCCAGTTAAATGGGCTTAAATATTATGACCCATATGAGATTTGACAGTTGGACGCATAGAAAGGTATCGGCTGAGCTGTCACTTAACGTAGGTTGGAACTGAAACAGCTGGATAGCAGCTGAGCATGGTTGCTCGATATGCTTGATTTGGCGAGCAACGTTAGCAGTACCTGTCATATACACAGCAGTATAATGACCACTTCACACAGTGCTGCCATTCAGTGTCACTTCTGATTAGTCCCAGTAATCACTCATGGGGAGGCTACAATAAGAAAAAAACAAGCTTGAGGCCCAAAAAGCATTTCCCTGTTGAGAAGCCCTGTCAGAGAAACATCTGTAAAATTTCTGACAGGTGAACTCCGACTACAAACATTAACTTTTCTATCATGAATTCTTGAACAGCTGTTTATCTATGTGTCCTGTGAGTGGAGTTTCTGTGTGATGAGTGGGAATGGATGGGACATGTACAGCCAAGTGCATTAATGTAGAAGCAAAGTTATAAGCTCCTGCATATTTAACTCAAAGCCACCTACACACTCAAAAAAAACCCACACAAGTATCTAATGTGTGTCTAGCATGAAAATATAGACTGTTAGACTCTTTTCAGCCTTCTTGTATTGGTTGCATTGTATTGCCCCATATTTCTGGTTACTGTGTTTGAACTCACATTAAGGAGGGCACAAGAGTTGCATCAATAAAATGGCTATTTATAGCCTTCAGGGCTGATTGATAGATGCTAGCTGCCAATTAGGACAGCTCTCTGTAGTCTTTTGAGAGCCTGTATGTCTCATTTTGAGTAGCTATAATGGCATTTAGGAGAAACCCTTAGTCACTTTTACAGTGCTGGCAATGAAAATACTCGCATGAGAATCAAGCAGCGAGGGAAGAGAATCAATTAGATTGAGAACTTTTAGCTTGTTGGGAGTTATTAAGCAGGTTAAGGCTGTTAGTTGTTCAGCAGTTTGTAACATAACATTCAGTTGCAAATTTGGATTGTGTTCTGCACTGTTTATTCCTGAGGATAAACTCTGTCCTGCCCCTGGCAGCCACTGCAGCATCCTGCTCTATCACACCTATATCCACAAAGGCAGACAACACAGATAGTTCAGTTTAACACACAGCACACAAAAGAGCCACATGCAGTTTCTTTTGCTTTAAATAAATCCTCACTGAACCTGCAGAAAACTTGCAAAATTAAGAGGAATGTCAGAAATGGACAAGACATAATCCTGCTTGACCCTGGCTGTACAGAGTAGCGAGATGCCACGGTGCTCTTCCATCAGGATACATTCATCATCTTTTCCATTACAAACTACTGAGATGAAATGTGAACAAACTACGATCATTACGAACAAACTGTCCTCATTAGCCTAACGGCTTCGAGCTTACTGTAGTGTTATGATGATATTATAACATAATAAGTGTCATAAAAACCCTGCTTTGTATTTATGTGTCAGATCACATTGAGAACACCTCTCAAAAACATAACTTAAAGTTGCATTAAACAACATTTCGACATTAGCGATCCCTTTTATGTGTTATGCATTACACAGAGAGGGATACTGCATAAATCTCTGGTTTCCAGTCAACTCTTCATGTGTTTTAGCTGCGTTTAGCTCTTAGATCTTTTAGTCTTTTAGTCTCAGTCTCACTGAGAGGCTCATTTCATTGTTTCCTGCGAGCTGTTAATTAGCAAAGAAGCCCCTTGTGGAGTACACTAAATGTCCAGCTCTAAACAGTGGACAGACAGTGTTAGAGATTAGCTGGTGAACATATTAAAGCACACAACAGCTTAAGGACCAGGTGGTGCCCTGAGTGGTTGAAAGAGCTAAAAAGGAAAGTCACTACTGGACTGGTCTGATTGAGATATTAAAACATAAGAGTAAACGATGCTTGTTGGATTATTAGTATGATGTTTACGGTATGTTCTACTCTCTTATTGACCACCATTTATTTATAGAGTGCTTTATTCTAGGGGATTCTAACACTTTATCTTACGTGCTTGGTCAATTTAGATTTGCCAGTTAAACTAGCTTGCATGTCTTGCACAGTATCCAGAGGAAATCCACACAGGCACAGAAAGGCCCAAACCAGGTGACAGTGCTCTTAATTTTGCCAAAACCTGGCTGAAGGTGTCTTTGTTTGCCCAAATGAGTTTAAAATATACCCTGCTATGCTAATACAGCGCACCTGCCAGGACAGTCGTCTAATATTTCATGAAACGAGATACATGGACAAAATATATCAGTCCCTCAACTGAACTGGGGGCTGCAAAGTTGGTTCAGCAGCGTTTCTGAATTTGTGTTTATAGTCAGATTATGACTCTATTTCATGAATCCCATAACAGGAAAATTATTCTTTGAAGCAGTGTGTGAATATGCATTACTCTGCCAACTTTTCTAAAAGTCAACACCAAACGTATCTGCGAAATCACGATGTATTCAGTCCAGCAGAGCGATAACCGATTCCTGTTAATGAGCAGCAGATCTGACTTACTGCCTCTGCTGCAGAAGGACAGGTTTGTTTGTTTTTTAACACTCATTATTTCAAACATAATCACTTTGTAATCTCATAAACCAGTGATCAAAAAGCAATCAAACCCATTCTGGCATCATATTGCATTTGTATTATAACTAGGTGACGAGTAGAAAAAAAATTGTCAACTCAAGAAAGCTACAAGCGTGTTATGTAATGATCAATGTAAGAAAAGATTTAGAAACATTATAATCTCCCGTGTTCTCTTCAGCGTTTCTGGAGTGTTAGTAGACAATTAGGCCTAATGGCTTAGAGGGTATTATTCTCCTCATCTTCTGGTGCCAATTTAAAAAGTGCTAATTTGGCAGTCTCATTGAGTCTCACTGAGTCACACTTGTGAGGTTTGTGTGACCATGCCTCTCTGACCAAGGCCCGATGTATGTGCAAACCAAATTTGTTCTGTACTGTGCTGCCTTTTAATTCGTGTGCCTCTGAGGTTATAAGACAATGTCACCTCAGTCTGGTGAAGCGTGCGTTTGGCATTTAAGCAGTGTGAAATGTCACATGATGGAGTGCGTGGATTCCTGAAGGCAGGCTGTGTTTTTGCTTTGATGTCGTGTTCTCATTTAGATTAACCACTTCGTGCTGCCTTGCTGGGACAAAACCATCTGTGTTGTTGTTACTGTTGGTGCATGTTATGAATGTGCCTTTGGGAGGTAGGTGGGAAAGGTTTGCAATCTGCGAAGGCAAAATCACTGCACAGCAATTTTTCAAGTTGTTCTTGTTGTCCGTCTCTCGCTTCAGCACTGTTGCTAGAGTGTCTCAAACAATGCCGATTCCCATCTAACGTCAGTCTCAGATCTCACTGCGCTGGACATCTTCCTTCTTTTAACACCGTTGTCTCATTTCTTTCTATTTACAACCCCAATTCTGAAAAACTTGGGTTGCTGTGTGTTAGTCAATGTCAATTTTTTTAAAAGCAGATGTACTTTACAAGAGAGTTTGAAAACAACAAAAACGAACCATATATCAATTTTAGTACAATTTAAGTACAACAGCAAAATATAAAAATACAATAAAATTGACCCCCCAAAAAAGGCTAAAAAAAGACACCACAACATAAAAAAACCGGATGAGAATCAAACTGAGATCTAATTTTTTTTTAAAAATATGTAAATAAAAACAAAATGCAATGATTTGTAGCTGTCATAAACCCATATTTTATTCACAAGATCATAGAAAACATTAAAAAACTCACTGGATTAACTGTTAATATGTCAGCAACATGATCAGAAAAGGGCGTCTCCGAGAGGCAGAGTTTCTCAGAAGTAAATACAGGCAGAGGTTCACTAACCTGCAAAAACCTGCTTCTACAAATTGTGGAACAATTTCTGAAGCATTGCAAGAAGAAGTCATATGGCAACAGGAAAAGTCAAAGCTCTTTGTAGGGAGGCAAAGTGGAAAACAGTCAGACGAATAAAAATTTGAAACTCTTTTTGGAAAACACAGTTCACCTGGCACAGCTCAAATCCACACGTCTTGCAAATCTCAGGAAGTAAATGCTAAGCTGCATACTGAAGCAGCTAAAACAGCTACAGCATTCGTAGGAGAAGAGTTGAACTGACCTTTTTGCAGTCCAGAATTTTCACCAACTGAAAGCATTCAAAGCGCGTTGAAATTAATTAAATATGACAAAGAGGGACTGTTGAGCAGCTAGAAGCCTATATGAGACAAGAACAGGACAATATTCCTCTCTGAGAAGTCCAACAACTGATCTCATCATTTTCCAAATGTTTACAGTCTGATGTTAAAAGAAGAGGGGCTGCTACACAGTAGGAAACATGGTCCTGTCCCAACTTTTTTGATATGTCTTGCTGTCATTAAATTAAACATAACCTTACAATTTATTAAAATGGCATACTTTCTTAGTTTGAACATCTGAAAGGTTTTCTGTGTTCTGTTATGACTAGAATATGGGTTTGAGAAATGCAAATCATCATCTATTTCTTTGCATTTCTATACATTTTACATAGCATACCAATTTTTGTGGAATTGGGTTTGTATTAATTAAGTCACTTTTAAATTATATTGTACGTTTTTGGGAGTATCACTGCCACTGTGTTACACAATAGAGTGTTGAACTGCACACTCGATAAAAAATTTCAAAGATCAGTTTATTTGAAGCTGTATGTTATGACTTTTTTGTTTCTGGTTTTCCCCTTTCCTTTCTTTAGATCTCAGTGGCTGCTCAGTGACTGAGAAAATGCCACTGTTAAAAGTGGAAAAAGGGGAGTCCCCAGTCACATGAAAGGCACTGGGGGTCTTTTTAGATTAGTCCAAACACTCGGTCCAGAAAAATGTCTCACTAGGGATTAAGTAAACCTGTTGTGTACCACTTCTGCATAAGACTTCCATGGGATTTTGTCTAAAATATGGGTATGCAATATGTCTCATTTTTGCCCTAAAGCTTCCTTATGCAATATTTTTTGTAAAGCATTGGGAGGCGGGAGGGTGGACTTATGGTGACAAGCAGGAAATTATTACATGAGTTTGGAAGATTAGTTTGGTCACTAAATTGAAGCTAAATGTCGTTTCTAGCTTCAAGCAGAGACGGGGTGCAGACGACTGTAACCTCTAACTCCACAGCTCCAAATTATTTTCATTTTCAAACTTACAGTTTTCAGTCCCAATCATGTATGGGACTTGATTGACAGGAGTCACTTTGACTCCTTATAGGTGCTGCTAATAACATTATCAATAGCTCTGTTCTGTTTAATCTTCGCAGGGTGACAGTGAAGCAGTATGAACAATATCACAATAAGAAGCTAAATAAAAGTTAGTTGTACTACCCTATCATTACTATCAGCAAGTGATTGCCAAAGTTAATATTTTTTCACACACAACTCCCCAAGGCCTGGGATCTTTGATATTATAATGTTTGTTCTCTGGCTTGCAAGATAATAACTTGCCAACTCATACAGAGTTGTAAAGTAAAACAAGGAGTCATCCTGCTGACATGGACATGTTGTATTACTGTTCTCACTATAATAGCTTGTAGACATGCTAATATGCTAGCTTTGCCATCAGCTACTTCACATTTAAAGTAGTACCTTAACAATTATTTAGGTTTTGCATGCATGTGATCACTAACCTTGTGACTTTAATTTTTTCCATCATTTTGGACATGTGACAATGATGGTGACATGTAGGCTCAAGGGAATAAGGGAATATTCCCACAGGCCATCTAGCTGGTACTGGTCAGGAGGGAAAAATGAGTAATCGCGACTAGTTAGTTCTAAAGTCCCACTAACACAGACCTACAGACAAGTTAGTGACTCCCTTGCAACCACCTGTTGCTCGGGAAAAGGGTATTTCCTAACTGGTTGGCTAAAACCTCCTGATTATTGCTTCAGTTTCTAGCATATCGTTGCAGTAGTATTTTGAGTGGAAGTGATGAAAGTGTCTTTAAACACCGTACAGCTACTCTCTATAGTGAAATTGTGAAAAGTGCAACACAAACTAAAAACGGAAACTATTTGCCTTCAAAGTAAAAGTTGGGAAACATGTTGGCTTTTGCACTGAGGTATAGCTTTTCCTCTGAAGGCAAACTTTGTTCACTTCTAGGTTTGATCTGTAGCTGACCAGTTTGTCAGCAGGAAGAATCCCCAGTGGCTGCTTTGATTTTCATTCTGTAAATGAAGGAGCCCCGTGGATGTGGCCTGCTGTTACACAGAAGTACATAACTGGACCTGGCTTGGATGAACCAATGGTGCAGTGGCTAATTCCTGATATGTTTTCAATTCAAGCAGATGGTGTGATGCATCCAAAGTTTTAAGGCTGCAGATCTGAAACTTAGAAGCTCTTGGGGCTTAAAAGAGATATATAACTGAATCATCTACATAGCAGTGATAAGAAATGTCCTTAAAAGTGCTCAAAATGTGCTGAAGTCGGAGCAGATGTAACAGAAACAATAACGGCCCTAAAACAGAACCTTGTGGCACACCCTAGACAAGAGAAATGAAAGAGAGCCTGAACTGAAGACTATGTAACAAGTTATCATAGAAGACTCTGAGAAGAGCTGTTTCAGGGGAATAAGCACAAAACACAGACTGAAATTTATCAAGAAAGCTGCTTAGCTACAACCTTTCCTAAAGACTTAACAACAAATCGTAATTTTGAGATTGGCCTGCAACTGCTAAGAAGAGAGGGGTTGAATTTTTGCTTTAAAGTTATTTTTTAAATATGTTAATGAAAGTTACATTAGCAGTAAAGTTAAAACCAAAATTAAAAGACTAGAATTAAAACTTGTCTACATAAGAAATAGCTGCTTTCATTCATTTATCTTTTCCTTCCATCTCTTCCACTCTCTCAGATCTTGTTCTTCGAAAGTGCTTCCCACTGTGAAGCAGAAATACATGTGCATGTGTGTTTCTGTGGTATAGGGCAAACCTACTGGGAAGCCTAAGCTTCAATAAATCTCCATCATAGTTAATTGCTGCTGTACAGAATGGCTGTACACACCTCTGTGCTCTGTCGCAGCAGGTCATAAATCTGCTCTGACTTGGCGTGTACTCGCCTACGTACAGTAACTCACAGACGTAAACCATCACGGCCAAGTGATACCAAGATCATTTTAGAGGACACAGCAAATTTGCTGGGCTTCATCTTCCTCAAGCTGATTAGCATTTCACTGATTCTGCTCTTTGCTGCAACATGGCACTGGGAAGATAAAACTGTCTGTGTTCTTTGCACTCTGAAGTCTTGTGACCTTCTCTGTGTCAGGGTTAATTTTTACAGTCATTCATTTTATTTTTTTTTACCTGCTGATAACATTTTGATCATTGCCAATTTATCTGGCAACCCACTGGGACTGAAGCATAGTAGTCATTGCTGACTTGCAGCTATGAGAGTTCAAAGTTTCCCCATAAGCAGAACCTTTTTTGGTAGGTTAGCAACCTCTGATGCAGTAAAAGTGAGGCACTCACTATCAGAGCAGGAATGAAGCTTTTTTAAAAATCAGTTTTTGCACTAGTTGAACATTTATCTGCATCTTGGGGTCATGTTTATAAATAGTTATCAATGTTAATGAGCTAACAGTAAGTTGGTGAGCACTGTGATTTGGCAGCCATCCATCTGTCTGTTCGTGTAAAGGAGGGGCTGCTTGTGTAAGAGCAGAGAGAAAAGGGAGAACAGCACTTAGCCATGCTCCAATATTACATCCTTTAGTGGATAAATTTAAAAAAAAAAATACATTGAAATATCATTTAATGTGAATGTGTTTGATTAAATGTCAGATTTGGGATTAACCAAAATTCTCTAGAATCTGTTCACTTTCACTTTAAGGAGCTAAACAGAGCTAACGCAACAAAAGCATATATTTTGGGCTTGACCTTTATTCATGCGATTAATCATCATTATCAGATTAAAAGATGAAGAAATGGACCAAATAACCTAAGTTAGGCCAAACACTGTCCTTAAATGTTCTTTAGTGTGAGAATAATCATTCGGTCTAGCTGAATGAGCGTCTACACAAACCACCAGCTCGTCTGACTGTAGCTTAATATCACGGCCCTGCACCGAGCGAATGGTTATATGTTTTGCCAGCCATCACATGGACTGAAATCACTCAACAGACCTTCTCTCTAATATAAAATCTTTCATTGTTGCCACCTAATTATTGATTTGTCATGCATTTTTATTTTTATATTGAAAGAATTATTGCCCTTGTAGTAAAAACAGGATGAGATACAGCTGAGGGTATTCTGTCCTCATGCCGGCATTCACAAATTCTTCTGTTACCTCCAAGCTGGCAGCCTGTGGCACAGTCAGCCACTCTCAGACTCACAGTGGGCACATTTGTTTAGTATAAAGTAAAACATTACTTAACTGTGAGCAACAGAGCATTCTTTCATCCATTCTCCCAACTTCTTGTTTCCCTGTGTATGATCAAACATCATTATTGTAGCTGCTCAGCCTTAATTTATAGCTTGAGCTTTCACGTTAGCAGGAAAGTCATTAAAGCAAATTTATGCTGACCCCAAGCAGTTGCTGCATTTATTTCTTTTTCTTTTTTAATGCAGCAGAGCTGAGAAAGACATACACAATGTGACATGCAGACATGAGATTTTGCAGGTCTTAAAATTAGATAAATACAACCTCAGATGACAACATATAACATGTTATATCATGCTGTTATTTATTTATTTTTAATTAAGGCAAAATGCAAAAGCAGTGTGTGAAAAATTAAGTACACCTTTACTGCTCCCTGCTTACTGGAGTTAAGAGGGTAAGTAGCAGCCAGGTGCTGATTAACTAATGCATTTAATTAACTGATCATGAGCAAGTGTGAGCACCATGTATGTTAACACAATGCCAAAGAAGGAAAGACATTAGCAGTTATCCTAGAGAAGAAGCTGTTGCTGCCCACCAGTCTGGAAAGGTTTATATGGCAGTTTCAGAAAAGTTCAAGTCCATCGTTCAACAAAACAAAAATATAATTTTCGAGTGGAAAACACTCCAGACTGCTGCCAATCTTGGTTCAGTCTCCTCAGGCCTTAGTTAACATATTCAATTTCATGACAGTACAATTACAGAAAGACTGAACAATTATGGTTTTCTTTGGCGTGGCGATAAGAAATTCTCTTCTCTCTTAAAAGGACATGGCAGCACAACTTAGGCTTACCAAGGTGCATCTGAATCACAAGACTTCTGTCATTTAGATGAGACTAAAGTAAACATAGTACAGCACTAACAAAGGCACCTCATATCAACTGTCAAGATCGATGGTGGATGTGATAAGTAAGGTTTGTTTGCAGTCAATCATAAACTTGTCTGTATACCAAAGTATTCAAACGAAATGGCATCTATCTGATAGTTAAAGCTGGGACTGGCTTATGTAACATCACAATTATCCAAAATCTACAACAGAATGTCAGAAAAAGAAAAGAATCAAGATGCTGCAATGACCCGGTCAGTCCTGACCCGAATCGAGCTGTGCATAAATTAATGCCTTCAAACCTCAATGAACTGAACCAGTGATGAAGAGAAGAGAGCCAGAACTCATCATCTATGATGTGAGAGGCTGATAAAGTCATGCAGAAAACGATTACTTCATGTTATTAGTGCTAAAAGTGACTCTACAAGCTAGTGAATCACAGGCTGTACTGCTTCCGCATTTTGGCTCAGTTTTTTTCAAATAAATAATGAAACGGTGTAATATGTCATGTGTTGTTGTTCATCTGAGGTTGTATTTAGATCATTTTTACACCTGTTAAGGACAAGATAGTTCTTGTTTTACTAGGTCCTGATATGTAACACTGTATTTTCTTTTTGCCGTCACGGTACGAGGATAACATGTGTATAACCTATTAACTGAACACGTGGGCTTATCACGCTAATCATAGGGTTGTAGTGCTCCACTTGGACAGGTGTGTTTACTTTGCAGACTTAAACGTGAGAGTTTTGTGCAGCCTTTATTCAAATATTTACAGTGCACACAGTATAAAATAATAGGAAGCACGAGGACATAGCCTTTAGATCCATAGCCAGAAGCTATTAAACTGATGAGAGAAGGACTTCTCAGCCGTAAGAAGGGACAAAATCTCTGTTACTGTTTGCAGTAAACACTGCAGCCACATGAATCCTGATTTTTTACTTTCCTTATTCAAGTCCTGACTTAATTTTTTTCATGCTGCAGAGGTGAAAAACAGAGTGAAAACTGAACACAAAAGAATAAATGTGCTGCACATCTAAAGAGAATGCAACACCCCCCCCCCCCACCCACTTTTTCTTTTGACAACAAATCAATACAGACTACAGTGGAGTCATCAGTCCTTTCGGCTCTTTTTGCCAGTGAATTAACTGCTGGGACACGATATAAAAAGCCAGACCAAATTCAGTTATGGGGGAGCCAATTTAATTATAAAAGAATCAGAGAAAAATATTCAGGTTGTGCTCAGGTTTCCGTTACGTTGCTATCTCTCACACTGTGTGTAAATTATTTGTACAAAATGTTACTCTGTGATTTATATCTGCATCGACCCGCTTTAATGAATGGTACCCAAAGGTTTCTTGCAGATAACGTCAGTCCGATATTTCTTCTAATAGGGTGGTGTGGCACAAAAAGCTTTTTAACAATCCTTTGACTTGAAGAACAGATACCAGTAATGCACTGCCTATTAAAATTATACGGGTGTGAAATTTAAATCCAGGCTGTTTTGCTTCAGGCACCCTGGCTTAGGTTTTTTTTTTTTTTTTAAATATATAATGCTACAGTCTTTGTTTAATTTGCATGTATGCAGTCAACAGATACAACAACGCAGCCACATCTCAAGCAAAACTTGGCATTGTGTCCACTCTATCATCTGCTTTTTGTAAAGCTGGCAGCACAGTGTGAACATTCCTGTTATTCCAGTCTGCCAGTAATCTTGGCAACTTCTCAGCAGATGGTGTGGCGTTGATGTCTCAGGTCTGGCCATGCTGCTGCTTCCTCGGCCCTCTGTCCTCTCTGCAGACCCCCACTACGCCGCGCCCGTGACTAATGATTTCCTGTTTGTCACAGAAACACAGCCATCAGAGGGCATTGCGTGGCATTTTTCCGCTGCAGCTCTTATCGGGCAAATTTAGGACTGTTCCCACTAGTGGAAAGCAGTTGTTTTAAGTAAGAGTTTGTTTTTTAAGCACATTAATTGAGGACACGGGCCAGTAGGATGCCAGGATGAGATTTTTGCTTTGCAAAACAGTCATATATTGAATATGTGTCCATTTTAAAGGATTCAAGGATTTGTACGGGAGGATAATGACCCTCAGAAGCAAGGATATAATATATATATATATATATATATATATATATATATATATATATATATATATATATATATAAATTCTGACCTTACCTGACATTACCTTGGTCCATGCAGACTGGTTGTAACATAAGACTGAAATGCACTCAGCTTCATGATGACTGGCCTTATGAGGCTTTTTTCCCATAAACTAAATCAATATCCCTTTTTCTGGAAACTTTATTTCATAAAAGTTTAAAGTGGCCTTTGATTAAATATGACACAAGCACCAAGGTGCGCTCTACTGCACACACCTGGTATGGATTAGATTACTCCACCTTAATTTTCTTTGAATTGACAGTTAGATCATATTTCCAGTTTCTATTTGGGCCTGGACTGTTTGCATGGTTTTCTATGAGAATTAATGTGTATTAATCCCACGCACAGAGAGGTGGCAATTTATAGGGAAAACCCGAACTGACCAAGCATCACTTTAAATCGATAGTGTTGGTCTGACTGATCGTCCTTATTGCATAATGAAAGATTTTTATCCTGAGAGGAGCAGAGACTTACAGGAAGACATTGTCATTTGCAATAAAAGTAATAAATTGGTCCCAACAGACCAAAGCTGAAGCCTGTACTTAGGGTTGCCAACTTTTTAACTAACAAATAAGGGACACTCTGGTGTGCCTGAAGTACAATGCACAACCAGCTGGGCATAGTGTAAATACACACCGTATGTGATATTGCAGGTAAAGGTCAATATACGCAACATTTAAGGTAGAAGGGACGCACCAATTTTGCTCATTATATGGGATGTCCCAGCAAAAACAGGACAGCTGGCAACTAACAAGAACCAACAAGAAATATGGATCCTTAGGAAATACATATTCCCCTCCAATAGCTGTAACCAAGTTTAAAAAATTTAATTGGTTTAGAAGCCTTGAAATAGCAATATAACCCAAAACAAGGCAAATCTGACCTTTGCTACTTGTCGATCTTGCAAAAAATCTGTATGTCAGCCTCCTAGTTGGAATTTTGCTCTAATATTTATTCTTTAGTTGTGCTCAGACTATCCAACACCACCTGGGCTGCACCTGAAAGAATCAAGCTGAAACTGTCTCACACACCACAGGAATGTTTTCATCGCAGAAACATATTCATTTGTAATTTAGTGTCTAAGTCAGTCCAGAATACCCAGTTGTAATCTTAATGATGGGTTTGTAAATAACTGAAACAGTTTCCAGTCATACAGGCCACTCATAGCCTCCTTCTCTGCTGCAATGTCATATAGGCTCCTAGGAAACATGAGGGAGGGAAGAGGGATAATGAAGTACAGGTGAACTCAATCAAGGTGCTAACGAGGGGTGGGAAAAGGGAGGGGGTCAACATGTGGAACCTGGCTTGAAAATTAAACAGGAAGTAAAGTAAAAGCTGCTGCAGCCTCAGAAGGGGAAACCAATAAATCACACAAACATGAAAAACATTGAGGAACACGGAGCTCCTGAATACCTCCACTTGCAGGGCACGAGTGCTCGCTCAGAGGTTTCATGAGCTTGTCTCGTGAATTTTATTCTGTTGCCTTTATAGTAAGAGTAGGATTTTTAAAGACGCTTGACAGCATTGCACTCTTCTTTTAACTCTTGTTTTGGTCTTCAGTAACTGTTGAACAAATGGACTGGTACTTTTTTCCTGAACCTTACTGCTCTTACTGGGCACTTAAAGCACTTTTACACTGCAAACCAGATTCACACATTCTAAAAGCATACTTTTTGCCACTAAACATTTTACCTGTCATCGACACACTCATACATCACTGAATGCTTCGGGGACAATTTGGGGGTCAGTATATAGTCCAAGGACATTTGTGACTTTCAAATCAGAGGAGCCAAGGATAAAAAAAATAACGTGCCACCCTCCACCTCCAGGAGCCACAGGTGCCTGTGTTTGCTGCGGATTCAAAATTAGTCTAAAGAGAGCAGTTATATAAAATCAAAACTTTCGTAATAGTGCACTGAATGGCGCTGAAACACTTCATATAGCTGAGAGGAACTGCAGAGTTTGAACATAATTATCTGTAGGTTTCCCCAGATAAACAGAGCCTTTGAAATTATAATCATCAAAGCCATTGTCATAAAAAAGAAAAAGATTACTGGAGCTTGAAACTTTGGTTTGAGTGCCACAGATCTGGATTGGATTGGATCTGAAAGTTGAAAAGTATTGTGAGGCAAACTGACTGACTGACTGGTATATTGGCAATAACCAAAACCAATATTTGCAGCCTCATCTCCACATGTAAAATTGCCCCTAATCCCTCACTATAACACTTCAGTGAATACATCTGTATGCTTATGAGGAAATTATTTCTGCTGCCTCATTGTTTCTCTACACAAACTGGTATTGAATAGCACATTTCATCTCAATTTGCCAGAGGAAACGTCACTCGACTGACATGAAGAGTGATTGAACGGTGCAGTGTTATTTACTGCAATAGCTGCTATTAACTCCTTTGTGCAGCGATCTCTGCAGATAATGAAACGTCTGTTAAGTGTTTTAGATTTTAGAGTGGCTCTTTGGTGCAAAAGCTGATGATTGATTTCTGCTTAGAGGCAAGCACACTACTAAGTGAATCAAGTTAAGTGCAGAGCATTCGTGATCTCCATCGATATATCTGTAAAAAAAAAAAACACAGTAATGAGAGCTGTTTGTTTAGGTCCTAACTTTACTGTGGGACTTAATGAACCCTTTGTCGCTGGACTGTGATAAAAGCTGCTCAGTTTAAACTGTATCAGCAGCAAAGTGAATATGATTTACACTCGACTCTCGGTGATAAAAGGTTGGATTCACTACCGTCTAGTAGCAATTTATTTCTGTATTCCCTCTATTTCATTTCGCCTACCGTCAGATAATCATTAGATCATCTTTTTTTCTTCTTCTCCTCTTAAAACTGTCACATTGGTAATTAATGGATACTAATGGCGCCGTTTCCATCATTTTCTTCCTGGTTGAATCTCTGGTGTCTAATTATGTGGGTAAGCATCATTAGTCATTAGAGCATAACATCATCTTCTATGTTGAGTTGAGCATACTTTATTTAATGTTAATGAATAAATATTCTCAGAGGGCTCTGTCTGAATTGGATTTGCACACGTATGATTTTCTGCCTTATCAAGTTCGGCCGAATTAAATGAGTCATCTTGGCTGAGACCGAGTGGGTAAAATTAATGTTTTCACAAAAGTCAGCAGTATCGCCGGTGTGGAACCCCTCCTTTTTATTTTTAAGCGTTTTTAAAGAATAAATGAAGAAGTCTTTGAGAATAAAAGTAACACAGAGTTTAGCATCTTTTGGTTTTGGCTCTCCTGCACTTTGGTTTCTAATATTGTCCTGTTTTCCCTAATGTGTCCTGACACAGTAGTCTGGAGTAATGGCTCTGAAATGCTACACTGAATCGATGCCTGGTGCCTTTTCCTCTCTTAGGTAATTTACTTGGTAATGAGAGACGGTGCGGAAGACTGTCTCTGTGTGCCCTGAGAAGATGTAATCTGTTTTCCCTATGATTCAGCTCAGTTAGAGAGACTTGGACTGCTAATTAATTAACTATGAAACACTGAAATAGGATTTCACTGAAGGGCTTAATTTGGGTAATCGCTGCCCCTCACCTTTCAGTTGCTTTGGTGTATGTTACTTGAACTTTGTAATGGTCACAAAAGCAGATTATGTCATGTCTGGAATGAAAACCATCTACGTACGCGTGTGTGTAGGAGGCCATAAGGTGTGCATGTGTGGACGCGTGGGGCTTATATTCCCTGTTGTCCATAAAGCAATTTGTATCAATCAGTGTTGATCTAAATGACCCATCGTGTCAACAGCAAACCTGCGTGAGAGTGGTTTTCAGTGCTAGAGATAAGGGCAAAAAAGCCATTTTGTCTATCATAAAGGAAGTATTGTCTGGATATTGATGTCATTTATTACCTGACAAGGGTGGTTGGTGGGAAAAAGGGGTAAAGCACAGCCCTAATGCACTGAAAAGATTGAGAACGAGGATAGCCATGATGGAAAAATCAATTAACCTTGGCCTGAAAGTGAACTGCTTGATCTTTCAGCACGATTTTATTTGTTGACAAATATACCATCTGCTGTTCTGTAGATAAGGGGCTCGACACTTTGTGTGCGCTCAGGTGTGTGTGTTCAATTTGGCCTTGGACAGAGCGTCCCAAGCATGCATACAAATAACCACTTAAAAAAAAATATATACATATGTGTGTGTGTGTGTGTGTGTGTGTGTATGTATGTATGTATGTATGTATGTATGTATGTATGTATGTATGTATATATATATATATATATATATATATATATATATATATATATATATATATATATATATATATATATATATATATATATATATATATATATATATATATATACGTACGTATGTATATGTGTGCAGAAAATTTGCACATGAAAAACCAGTCAATGGGAGAGTATGCATGTACCAGGTCTCCTGCAGAAGCTTTTTAAGTGCATAGTATTTCTGTACTGGCTGTTTTTTAGAGTATGCTTTGCACATATAAATTCATATAATTTTTTACACAATTTTTATTTTTACAGAGTTTTGGAAATGAATCAAGAAGGAGAAATATGATGCACTGCAGATTTCACGACTTCTCTGCAATGTGGGGTTTCCACAGTGGCTCCAGTAATAGACACATGTTGGTCAGATGCTTTTTTTTTTTTTTGTAAAATAGGATACTGGATGGATAATAAGCACATTTCGTATGGGCGCCAACCTCTGCTATTTATTTTACCTCTCATTTTAATTGAAGATAACGACTTAAATTGTTGTTTTGCCTTAATTGGTTCCACCCTTTTCTCTTCCAAGTAGACAGGTAGGGTACTGTGTGAATTTATGATATTATTTGACCAGATATCAGACACATGTTTACATCAGAGACAAACCTGTGGCACTCGAGTTTGAGGAGTGCTCCTTCAACACGCAGCAGAATCCATAAACATCCTCCCTCCTCTGCTCTAATAACCACTTCCTCAGCTTGAACGCTCGCTCAAAGTGACTAAGAAATCAGGCGATAGCAGGAAGCCAGACGCAGCTGAAGAGGGGGGGACATATTCAGAAGGCTTAACCCAGCTTATTTCTGGCATCCTCTTCTCAATATCCTTCTAAGTTATTTGATTTTTCTTACTCACAGCAATAAAAATATGCTGAATATACAGAATCAAGGTTTTTCACAATCAATTTTCACTATACAAATGCTTGTTTTTAAAAAGATTTAACTATTAATAACTAATAATACAAGTAATGCATTAAATATCTGCAAGGATTTAATATTGAATAAGCTGCTAGACCATTATTGGACATAATTCTTCATTTTTTAAATTATGATCGATTTTTTTCTTGTTGGCAAATATTTATATATTCTGGATTTTATCGCTTTCCCCTCATTCTCTCTCACAATGCAGAACACAATTATCACACAGTTCCTCTGTCTCTGTATATGACTTTGCAGACACTAATCTTCCAGTAAAAGCTTGCATTCTCATATCAACATCGAGTCAAATTATCATGCAGTACTTTCTGTACATAATTTGTATTTGCACAGCTAATCCTTGGCTTTACATCATTTTAATTACTAGGCAAAATGTTTTAGAAGCATGATTCAAGTCTCATTTAATCCTCTTTTAGATTTGAGGTTGTTTTACTTTCACGGATCACTTCCCTGGCCTGAAACTCACTTCCTGTGAGGAAACCGCAAACATTTTGTAGGTGAAAATCTGGTCGTGGCCTCTGCTGCATGGCTGAATGCATGATATGTTTTCTGTTTCTGCAGGTTTTGGGATGACCACACCTGTGACAATTGCAGGCAAAGTTTTCCTGATCTTTTACGGGCTTCTGGGCTGTGCCGGAACCATCCTCTTCTTTAACCTCTTCCTGGAGCGCATCATCACACTGCTGGCTGTGGTGATGAAGGCTGTGAGGGAGAGGCGAATCAGGAACAGCGGCCTACTCCCGCCAGGCATCCGCCATGACTTCTCAGCCTACTCCCTGCCAGGATGGAAGCCCTCGGTGTATCACGTGATGCTGATACTTGGCCTGTCAGCCATCACCATCTCCTGCTGTGCATCAGCCATGTACACGCCGGTTGAGGGCTGGGCTTACTTAGACTCTCTCTACTTCTGCTTTGTCACCTTCAGCACCATTGGCTTTGGGGACTTTGTCAGCAGCCAGAGCGCGGCTTACGAATACCAAAGCCTTTACAGGGTGGCCAACTTCTTTTTCATGCTAATGGGTGTGTGCTGCATCTACTCGCTATTCAATGTTATTTCTATTGTCATCAAGCAGGTGCTCAACTGGATGCTGGGGAAAATGAGCTGCCTGTTTTGCAACCGCTGCAATAAGGCTAATGCTTTCCTGGGCAGACGAAATGCCATCCGCCCCGGTTCCAAAGGTCGCCAGGGTCGGTTTGGTCAGCCGCCCGACTCAGATGGACCTTGTGACAGTGACACAGAGGGCCGCAGATTATCGGGGGAGATGATCTCCATGAAAGACCTGGCAGCCTCTAGCAAGGTGTCGTTGGCCATCATGCAGAAGCAGCTGTCTGAGTCTGCCAACGGATATCCCAGGACAGTATGCGGCAGCTCACGCCATAATGGTTTCTCTGGGGGGGTTGGTGCTCTGGGTATCATGAACAACAGACTGGCAGAGACAAGTAACTCCAGGTAGAGGGTGTGGGGGGCACTTTACACTCGTACTGTAATAAGAACCCAGAGGTTGATCGCCATATAAAAACACAAAGTTTTGTCTAAGGTTTTTTTTTTTCGAAAGGGATTGCCAGTGTAATATCGACATGCATGATACATATGATTTTTTAAAATACTTTTCGTTGGCCTGTGATAATACAGGTATGATAATAATGGTGATGATTTTAATGATGATTTGGTGATGATGGTGGTGGTGATGGCATGAAGAGAGAAGCACAGAGTCATCAATAAAAAACATAAACTGACCTGGAAGCATGGGAACCAACAATCGCCCTTTGACCTCAGTCCCAACCCAGAACAAACTGAGTCTCAGACAAAGTCTCTTAAATATCAGTGTTATTCTGCAGAGGACACAGTCTGCTACACTCGCTCTATACTATCAGACTTATACAACTTTAATGACGTGCTGTAAAGCAGTCAAGGGAAACATTCAGCACAGTATTTACTGTTTGAGGTTTTGCCAGTTTATTTAAATGTGCGTACTGAATGTTGATGTAAAAGGAGCATAATCGCCGAATGATATAGCACATACTGATCTATGCATTATATGTTTCTCATGCATTTTTTTTGCACCATTCCTTCGATTGTGCAGAGCCCCCCCCCCCCACTTGTTTTTTCTCATCTATCCTCAGGTGATTGATTTCATTTTTTTTCCTCTTGCATTGCTCAACATGGAGAAAAAGAACAGAGTTGAAGAATGAAAATCCATTTCTGGAAAAAAAAAAAAAGGAACTGGTCCTCTTATCAGCTAAGAACATGCTTCAGCGGCCAAAGACTTTTACTCAAAGGGTAAAAGAGGGCACCTTCCCAACTTCGTCTCTCTCCTCTCTTTTTTTTTTTTTTTAAAGCTTACAGCTGTCTGCGAAGGGAAGTAAACGATAAAGCTTTTCTAATTGCTCGTCCACTGCAGCATGCAGACATGTATTTGGAGAGCTGAATAAATAAGAAACAGCTTTATGGATTTATAAGGTATGTGTGTATAAGAAAGTGGAAGGAGTTTGACAAGCAAATAAATTGCATGTGGCTTTATTCCATGGGCACATTATGTTAAATGGTGCAGACTGAGCACGGCCGGGTCAGTCGTAGTCGCTAGACTGAAAACTGATTGATCATTGTAAGGATTTGTTTTCACTGATGGATGCTTTTTTTCTTTTTTGTGCATTTTGAGTGAAAAAAAGGAAGAAGAAGAAGGCCTAAAGTCCTGCAAAGATTGATTTTTTTGTCTTGAGTTCAGCATAAATGTGCAGCCAAGGTTTTATGGATGGAGGGTGTTTGCGGAGGATATGGTTGCCCTGTCAGGCTCACGATCAATGTCCCTGTTGCCGGCAACTATCTATTCCGAAGCAGCGGTGTGTGTGTGATTTAAAGCCACGTGATGGCGTTTGATGTTTGTAAACAGCGTGACAGAGGAGGAGACATTGATAGTTAAACTGTCCAGGACATGTTGATGAAGAGGAAGGAAGCAGAGAGAAAAGAGGTGGCCAATGCAAATCGATGGTCTCTCTCAACCAATGGCTCAACTCTCCCATCTTCAGCATCTGATTGTCCCCCCCATGTCATCTCTGCATTCACTTAACGCACACTGCACCAGAACTCTCCCGCTTCCTTTTTACTTGCAGATCTCGTCTCTCTCTCCTCACACCCATCACTCTTACACTGTGAATATGAGACATATATATATATCATTATGAAGCGCTTTTACAGTAAGGCGCGATTTAGATGTGGATCTTTCCTTCCATCGATTTTTATCATTCCTGTGCATAGATCTGAATAATTTGGTTTTACTCCCCAGTGTCACCAAGAGGAATAGAAAATGACTCAGGTAGTTAAATCTTCAGGCTCGTCTTAGTTTCTCCCGCATGCCATTATGGTGAAGCCATACAAGATAGCTGTATATAAAACAGAGTACTCTTTAAAGTCTATTTTTCTACATATAGCTTTCGAAATGTCTACTCGTGGATGATTGAAAAAGTCTCACTGTCACATGTCTCTCACACAGTCGGTCAGCAGATTGACAGGTACAGCATCCAGAGTTTAATCCAGTGTTATCAGTGTGCTCATTTACCTCTCTGCAAGACAGCAATTGCATGTATTTCCCAAAATGTCAGTTTATTATTTTAACAGTTCCCAACAAGGCAGCTCATGAACAAGGAAGCGAGCAATGTGTCGGTGATGCTGCACATGCAGCAGCAGAATCGTCACGATTTGTGCACATATTTCTGATAGTAATAGAAAAGTAAGTATTAAACCCTGGGACATTTGAGCAGGAGCATGGGCATGCTGTAGCAAATGATATACTGTAGTTTGAATTCAATGGTGTTACCCTGTTTTACAGTATGTCCAAGGGGAGAAGCACTGCTGCCACTTCTCTAGACTAATGTTTCCTAAATGATGTGTTAACCTTCATCTCCCCCCTGAGGCTTAAGGCTACAGTGGTAGAGGTTTCAGGAATGCTTCTATAGCTGTCAGCTGCGCTGTATCTTTAACCTTACTTTCAACAAGGATCATATGTGTTTGTTTGCATTTATGTATCCAAAGAAGAGTGTAAAGGACTGAGAACAGGAATCCAAGGACTATCATATGTTAAGCATAATCCCCCGAAAAGTTACGTGACTCAATATAATATCAATTAAAATGTAATTTCCTTAGGCGTGACACATCAGGCTGTTATAACACTGAATATATTACTTAGAGTAATGTTTGCTCATCTAAAAATGCATGCATGGCTTGAAATCAATTGCCTTACTTTAGTCCTTGCATATGACAAAGAGGTTCCTTATTGAAACAATTATAGTGTGTAGACCTTGTGTGTTGTACTATACTATCCTTTTGCATTTTGCAAAATTGATCTCCATTGATTGCAATGGTTTTAACTGCCCCGTTGTCCTCTGTATCTTCTGTAAGAGGAGACAGGTGGTCCTAAGATCTACTGTATGTTTGTATTTGTGAACAGCATAAAAGAGTCCTAAATGTGTCAGTTACTTTTCTTTGTATTGTAATATAGTCGTTCATGTTCACATGAAACACGGGCTCGGACTAAAATGACGTAAGCACTATTTGTACATAATATTGACTTTGTAGGTTCTCAGTCATCCAGGTCATGGTAGTCTAAGGAGCATGAAAAAAAACTGGACTCCTTTAAGGTTTCTGAAGATGTTTCGTCTGTCATCCAAGTGGCTTCTTCAGTTCTAACACCAAAAGATTTTAGAACTGAAGGTAGAGAATTCAAAGGATTTAAACCCTTGTGGAGGTTTTACCTTAAGAGAGTTGCTGGCGCACTGTTGATTATGTGCATCACCACATGAGCCAAGGAGTGAAAAAGATGTGGGTCATTACCACAGGTACCACAGGTTTTGGGTGAGACCATCGTGAGACCTTGCTACACCCTATCATGTGACCTATTGAAGTCAGCTGACACAAGATGTGAGTGAGGGTTGAGGAGCCTGGGTAGAGACCTCAAGACTGCATTGTACTTCTGTTTAGTGATGGGCATTCACCATGGACAAAGATAGCCCTTTTAAGGCATCAGTATACCCGCTGGAATAGTTGATTTACTCCCCACCGCAGCCTCATCAAAACCAGAAGCCAAGACTTTGTGTGTTTTTTCCAGAAACTCTCAAGTTTCCAAACAGCTGCAAAATCTCCCTCTGTATATCTGTATGTCCCTGTGCTTCTGTGCTAGAATATTAATAACATGGCAGTAAAAACCTGCATGATCAATCCAGCTGCAGCGGCTGCGGTGGAACGTGCCAGGTTACAAAAATCACGAGGTGCAGGACCATCCAAGATTATATTGTGCGACACGTGATGTGACTTCAAAATTGGCGTGAGACACCCACAACACAGGCAACACTGTGAGCAGAATGGTCCCATTACTCCTCTTTTTACTCCAGACTTAATAGTGGTCAACGACCCTCCTAAGGGACACCACCCACTAGGGGTGGACTCTCCACCCTTTGGTTTTAGATCCAAAGAAGCCTCTTGGATGAGACGTGATACATTCTGACAAAACTTAAAGAAGTCCAGCTGCCTTCTGTTTTACAGCCAGATTTTATTCACTTCAGAAAGAATCAGGTTAATCGCTCCACCTAATTTCCAATCCAAGCAGATCTGGATTACACAGCGGTAACTCCCCATCAGCTTATCAGCAGTTAAAATCACCACTGAGATCATTTATTTTCTGTCAACACATACTGTACTGTATTCACATTCAAATATTTGCTAATCAGCGGCTATTTGAGTGTGAAATAGCTTAAGTAGAAAGCAACGCTTCAGTGGTCTTTACCAGTCCAATAATGAAAAACAGTTAGCTTGACATTAGAAGAAACTGGAAATGTTGTTAGCGTTAACCTTTAAAGCTGTCGACGGTGCTAATGGCATTATCATTTATTTAAGCAAATTTCTCTGTAATCACAGTATGATGCATAACAC
The DNA here is from genome assembly GCF_036321145.2 of Pelmatolapia mariae. Taxonomy (NCBI): domain Eukaryota; kingdom Metazoa; phylum Chordata; class Actinopteri; order Cichliformes; family Cichlidae; genus Pelmatolapia; species Pelmatolapia mariae. The sequence goes on along the minus strand of NC_086238.1, from coordinate 14,878,436 downwards.
TTTGCTCTCTCCAGTTTCTGCTACGGAAGAGTGCATGAACTCTTTTGTATTTCAAGACTGTTAAAGATGCTCGTTTCAGGGGGAAAAAACTGTATTATCATTAATTTGGCTGGAACACGCTGGAAATGGCTATTACCAGCGGGCAGGTAAACAGCCGAGCAGCTCAGTAACAGAATGATGTATTATTTGCTCAGCTTGGCTGCTTCTGATCTTTAACAAGAGTCCAATTGTTGGCTTTGATCTGGAGCATAATTTCCAGATTTACAGGACACATGTCCCTGTTAGTTTGTTTTTGTGTGTTTTTTTAGGAGGGGGGCTGATAATATGGAGCAACAAATGACATTCAGCTCTCACTTTAGAAGCTGCTTTATCTGTCTGTTATTTATGTTGATCCTTAACTCGACTCATGTGAACACGACGCTACACCTTGCTGTGTCTCATGTTGCTTGCATTGTAGTGTAACATCAAGTTAATGTATGCAAATGAATTCTGTTTGCAAGTTGCACATTTATACCAATGATTGTACTTTTATATTTATTAAAAGTAAAACCTATATGAAACAAGAAGGGGTTCCATTAAACACTGATATTTACTGACATGACTCTGACTGATTGATTTATTATCACTCTCTTCTAATCACTCCCAGCTCAGTACTCCTGGCGATTGTAACACTTAATCCATTACATATGGTATTCATTACACTGACTTTCACTCAGGCTAAAGTAATGGAATTTTAGGCATTTCTGTTCTGTTTATCACCACAAGATATTTCCAATTACCGACTTGAATGTCAGTGCCGATGTGACATGACAGCAGCATAAATTTCACTAATGACTGAAAGCCTCTTTGAGTCTTGTCACAGTCAACTTGGCAGACTGCAGCACAGACTCCAGATATTTGCTGAGTCCAGTGATTAAATATTATAAGTCAGAAGCCTCATAAAACTAAAGCATGCCTTTTTTATGCACACACGTTTTTACCTTTAGATAGAGTCAAGTTAACTTTCATAAAGAAAACCCACCAATATCATTTTTCTTTAATAATTCAATAAGCAGGACATCACAAACCCCTAACCCCGCTTTATTATTTATAGCTAAAACACTTACACCAGTAATTTTAACTGAATTTTGATAAAACTTACAGGAGATTAGCAAACTGTGGAGGAGGAAACACGCAGGTTAAGCTCAATAGAAATCCAAACTAAAGATATTTCAGCATGAGAAAATAAATAATGTCATGGTTCCTGTGCACTCTTTTAATTTCTGTCTGTCTCTTCTTCTTGCACCCTCTTGTCTTGCTCTGTGTGTGTGTGTGTGTGTGTGTGTGTGTGTGTGTGTGTGTGTGTGTGTGTGTGTGTGTGTGTGTGTGTGTGTTTCATGCCTGGCAGCTTTGATTAATTTATGGGAGAGTGCTTGTTTCCAGTGTTCTTCTTAAGACTGAGGAAATCTTCCAGTTGACACCAGATTGTTGCACTTACCACTGTAAAATGTTTGACTCAGATTTCAACAACTGTCAGTTTCACACCTTTTACTCTCTGTAGACTCTTCCCGGTCCATGGATTGCAGCTTTCTTTGCGGATTCACCTGAAGAATCTCCAGGTTATGCCCTGCATGCCCCCCGTCTGCCAACCACCCCTCGTCGCTTTCCTCATTCAGTTAAACTTTCTTTCTGTGTCACACATTTTGAGTCCAGATCCCTGGTGGTTTCCTGACACCGTTGAATCCCAAAAGGGAAACAAAAACTGTATAGAACAACACGAAGACAAGCAAGGAGTAAGGCAGGAGCAGAGCCAAGCCTAAACCAAAGCAAGTAGGAGAACTCATAATCCTTAATAGCTTAAAGCCATGCACGACTTGGAGGACTGCTATGGATGGCGGAGCTGAAAGCGAGACCTTTCAGCGGCTTGTGGAAAAGGGACAAAAAGGCTAGCTAGGCGGTCAGGTGTGGAAGCACAACCTCAGAAGTGGAGTTCAGGGCCCAGTGAAGTCTAAAACCAAGCACAGTCAGACACCACCTAGAATACAGTACACACAGATGCTCTTTGGGCTATGGCATCTGTAGAGATTCTGGTCTCTTAGATGCTAGCCAAGAGCATGTTGGTGACTGATTTTAAAGACCAACTTTCTGATGTGTAGTCAGTTGGAGGGCTGACCCTTGAGGGAACTGGAAGTCCACTGGGACATTGATCATAGGTCAAGTGTAGGTGTGTGGTGGGCCTACTCCCATACTGGAATGAACTGGTTAACCAAGGAGCAGAAGAATCATCACATGACTCAGAAGCAGTCTGTGATTTAGAAAAAGGAAGAAAACAGTCGATTTTTAGTCAGGTACTTGTGAGCATGGGAGGCGTTGACTGCCTTAGTAGCAGACTTGTTACTGGTTGATCTCAAGTCTGAGTCAGGAAAAGCAGAAAGTTTGCTAACTCAGGAAGAATCACAGTAACAGGGTATTCATCATCTGACTCAGCCATCAGCAAAATGTCAGTGAACTCAGGTACAGCCTTTGCGCCTGTGACTCTGGGTGCTCAGGAACACCATTTGTATTGATCAGACATGAAAGCTGCCTATGCTTGTCATCGATCAGCCGATAAACAGGAATGGTGTTAGCTGAGGTAGAAATAGAGAAGTAGTGATTGGACCAGGAACAAAAGAAGGTGAGAAAAGACAAAGAGGGGGCAAAAGAATATCCCTGCTTTCCAAATCAAATACAGAATTTATACTACTACATGGAGAAAAGATACTTTTGGAACATAATACTTAATCACGGTATGTTGCTTTCACCTTAGGACTCCTGCTCATATATCCATTAGAAACGCCTTCAGAGCAGATATACTCAAAAGATACAGTTGCACTTAGTGTAATCAAAGTTGTGTAACACTTATAGTTGGGCGAGTGCAGTGGTTACAGTGTTTTAGGAACTGGAAAACCCCTTCACAGAATACAATAGCAGTCTTGTTTAGCTACATAGATGGTAGATAGAGATAGCTAGAGGTCAGAGATGAAAGTACATTCTTCCATTCTCAAGATTTACAATCAGCAAGAGTATTGGTTAGATTGTAAAATGAGTGGCAAATAAATAAAAATGAAAATTTTCACAACATTACACAGACAAGGACTTTATATGAAATGAAGGCTCTGAAAAATAGCTCTGGATTCTTTGCTAGAATACCCATTTCTGATCATCATAAAGGAGATAAGGACGAGGTTCTCTTGTGTCCCATTTTGATTACTACACCCTTTTTTAATTCTAAAACTATTATGTCACAATTCTGTGCAATATTTGCTGTAATTCAAAAGACCAAAGGAATCATTTTATAAAATACAAAAACCTACATTTTAATTGGACTTAAATCTGACCATGCTCACCTTGAAACTTCTCAGGCATGTGTGGATTCTTTTACTATTATTTTTAGACCACTGCAATATCACTATAGACTTTAAACTTGCGCACAGACCAAACATTAAAATCAAATTAATCTAAGTTTGTGGAGGTCTGAAGGAGGATGCGATGAAAGCAGTTTGCCTTCATTCACTTTCATAACTTCTAATCCAACTTATAGTGCAAAAATGTTCTGATTAACTGATCACGAGGATCAACGCATGAGAGATGGGTCATCAGCTATGACTGAGCAGTTTTCAGTTGAATTAAATTATTTATGTAGTGCAGTCCACAACAACAGCACCTAAAATGGTGCAGTTTCAGGTGTGTGTGTGTGTGTGTGTGTGTGTGTGTGTGTGTGTGTGTGTGTGTGTGTGTGTGTGTGTGTGTGTGTGTGTGTGTAAATGATGATGTGTGTACATGTGGGAGGATGTGTGTCTATTGAGAGCCTGAAGAGGCAATTTCTGTTGAGGGGAGAAAAAAATTGTTGAATGGTATATCAACAGGGACCCCAAAACTCCTAAAAAGTAGATAAAGATAGAGAGAGATCATTTTTTTTCACAAAAAAAAATGGTATAGAGAGTCGGTAGAACCAGAAAGTGAGCAAGGAAAAAAAGGAACTAAAACAATGCAACGTAAGATGCAAAGGGAAAGGGGCACTTTCAAAATATGGAATACATCACAAACATTAGGTACAATTCGATAAACTCTTAGCAAAAACTCAACCAAAGGTTAATTCTAATTTATAGTTATTAACAAATCTATGGACACTTTCTTTTTTATTATTATTATTATGAGTGAATCCATAATAAACACATCAGTGAACTAATTACAGTTTTTCTGACATCTTATCAGAAAATAGTACCAAGAATTAATAAACCTATTGAAGGGATTAAAATAGCATGAGAGCAATTTCACAGTTTGCTCTTACAAGCAATGCTGCAAAACTGCACAGAGGCTGTTTAATGGCAAAACAGGCACTCTAACTCCCATTTCAGCAACAGAAATTAGCTATTGTGTTTTGAGATATATTTCGATGTTTACATTTACATAAATTCAGTTCAGTTTTATTTATATGGAACAATCCACAACCTCAGTGGCCTAATTGCACTTTATATTGCAAGGTAAAGACCCTACAATTCCAAGACCATTTCTTCTTGGGGAAAACCCCAAGAAGCAGAAAATAGCCCTTTGAACAAGCTTTTGGCAACAGTGGGGAGGAAGAACTCCTTTTAAACAGGAAGACACCTCCAGCAGAGCCAGGCTGAGGAAGAACAAATATGCGAGAGACAAGAGAAGAGTTAATGACATACATGTATAGTAGCATATAAACACATGGGGCGTAAAAAGAGGGGAATGGATAGGAAATGCTCAGTGGATGATGGGAAGTCCACCTGCAGTCTGAGCCTATAGAAACATAACTAAGGGAGAGTTCAGGCCCACTTGATCGAGCACTAACTATAAGGTTTAACCAGAAGTTGTAAGGTGTGCCGATGACATACAGAATTTTTTGCCTTCTTGCCTTTTAAAAATGAATCTCTAACTTTGCTGCTATGTCTCTGTAGCGCCGCTGGTGTATGTTGATAACTTTCAGAACAATTGTGAGGCTCCATGATCCGCCATTGCTATAAAAAAAAAAAAGGTCCATTGGAGTAAATGGAGATAATGCGACTCTTCCATTCAGTGACTCTGGACTGGTTACTTTTATACATTCTATGCCTTTGTAGTCTTGGTAACCCTCTAATTTATTGACTTCCAACTCATACATCAATCAGTGGGTTCTTGGGTCTCAGTTCAACTGCTCGTCTTGAAACCACCCACCAGTGGTTATTTTGCCTTTTTTGCTTGAAGTCACCCAGTGTTCTTGACCTTCTATGGTCTCTGGTCACCATGTCTCTGTGAATCACTTCCCATGTAGATGTAGCTCAGCCCTGCATTCTAAGAGCAAAGTGCTCTATTGAGATAATGAGGTACGATGAGGTCTTTAAGATATGATGAGGCCTGATCATTCAGGATTTTGTATGTGAGGAGAAGGATTTCAAAAATCAATTCTGGACTGAACAGGGACACAATGAAGAGAAGCCAATACAGGATGAACATGATATCTCCTTCTAGTACCTGTTAGTATTCTCACCTTGGCCTTTTGAAGCAACTGAAGGCTTTTCAAGGAGTATTTAAAACAGCCTGATAATAGCAAATTAAAATAGTCTAGTAACAAGTAACAAATGCACATATTAAGGAAAACTCTTCTACATATTTGCTTATTCACAATAAGAGACATATTCTGGTAAAAAAACAAAAAACTTGAAGATTCCTCACAGCGATATTGGAGGCCAAGGTAATGCCATCCAGGACATTATTGTGCCATTTATTATGAGCCCTATATTTGATTGATTCGCATGTTTTAGTTAACAGAAGGTCAGCGGTAGTTCTCTGTATGTAATTCTGATAAATTATTATTCTTGAGCTCTATGCAGCCATACTACTGAAGCAGCACAGTGGCTTCAGTAATGGGCCGATCAGGATGTTAGTCATAAAGGAAAACATGTAATTGCATTCATTATTGAAATGAGTCTGAACCCAGCAAATCATGCTGAAAAATAACTTACATTACCTCCCTGAAGTGGGGTTAAGAGGACTCCACATTGAGGAAATGTGCCACAAAGTCTGTGCTCGTTGCCAATTGTCTGTTTAGTAAGAAGTCTGGTTTATATTAGCAGATACATAAAACAGAACAGTACTGTTGTTGAAGCTTTTAACACCAACCTAGAATGATTGCAGTTGTGCTTTTTGCCTCCCTTTTCTAAATCACATCGGATCACCGAGGCTTTTGTTTTGCGGGGATGTCTGCAGGATGCCAGAATTGTGCAGAAATAACTCGAGCTGTCTTCTGTGTCTTACAATAAATGAAATATAAGTCATTTCATCTTTTTGTAACAGATCGAATTCAGCTTTGTGACCCAAAAAAGTTCTCTGATTAAGACAGTTAAGGGAATAAAAACAAATCTTTGATATCTTTTTTTGTTATCCCCTCGCCAGACATACAAACAAACCTCTCTGTAAAACTGTGAACAGCGAGATTATCCCACAGAGTGACAGGACTGCAGCAGGCTGAAGCGTTTCCTCTGGGTCTCAGCTGGTGTCACAGACATGTGCCTCGATTCTTCCACTGCGGCAAAAAACCTGCTCACACAGTTTTGCTGCATCTAGTCCTCGTTTTCTTGCTTCTTCTTCTCACTAAGTTTTCAGCTACCTATAAACACTGCTGTTACATTTGCAGTCAGATAAAATGTATCTAAATATGAGAAGACAGATTTTCCTGATAAACCCACCGCTGATGTCATTTTTCTTCACTTAACATTGTCACAAGTAATTTGCTTGGTAAGCTGTTAAAAATCAAGTCTTCTTAAAATGTTGTCAAATTAAATACACTATCCAATCAGTCTTGGCAGAAGAGAACGGTGACAGAAATGAATACAGTCAAAGAAGAAAGAAAGTCAGTGAAACATGATGATTTAAGACTGTGGAAGCTTTAATGTACCGCCTAAACTGAGTCTTTTTCCAAATAAAAAATATATATAAAACTAGTAAACTTCACTTTTAGTATGCTTTAGTGCTCTAGTCTGAAAGCAATAACTTCATAATGCTGTGCTGTGCCAAGCTGGTATATCCAAGCCTGGTATAGCAAATCTCACTATGCCACTGTTTTCCAAAAGCTATTAGAAATACATCAGTAATCCCCACAACATTCCCAGAGTGATAGATTCCCCCACTATGATGAATGAGGGCACTTTAATACACAGCTGTTAAAGGAAATCATTACAGCAATTTTTAATTTCATTTTTGGAATACCATCCACATCAGTCTCACCATTTAATAAGAAATTAGGTCAGAAATACAAACAATAAATAAATATCAGCCCATTAACTCTTTCAGATTTAGAAAGTATAAACTAAGAAATCTTTAAATGTTTCCACACAGAGCTCTGAGGTTTTTATACATTTATATGCTTTAAAAATCAAAATGTGTTTCCCTTCCTGCTTTTCCCCCATTAATTTTCTTCTGCTTGTCCATTTCAGGTTTGCAGGTAGGGGGTTGGCTGGAGCCTATCCCAGCTGGCACAGGGCAAGAGGAAGGGTACATGCTGGACAGGTCACCATTCTACTGCAGAGCCAACACAGAGAGACAGACTGCCATTCACTCTCACATTCATGCCTATTAGGCCAATTTAGAACCTCAAATTAACCTAACCCCGTGGATGTTTTTGGAGTGTGGGAGGAAGCCGGAGTATAGGGAGTGAACACGGGGAGATGGATGTGAAACTTCCTGCTGTGGGGCGACAATGCTAACCACCATTCCATGCCATCCTATGTTTGCTATATAATATGTCGGGGCATCTTTTATCATATTTATCATAATGCTCCAAATGTCAGAGAGTGACAGAACTGGACTGCAGGTAGACTGTTTGAGTGCAGAGCCTTTCTTTTGTAAGAAGTAAAATGTACTTTGACATTATCCTCCTAAAAGAATAAAGGCCTTCAATGGAAAAGATGCCAGCTATCTTGCGCCAAATATACATAACATTCAACATTACTGCATGCGATGTGCACAAATTCAATTCAATTCAATTCAATTTTATTTATATAGCGCCAAATCACAACAAAAGTCGCCTCAAGGCGCTTTATATTATACAGTAGATAGCACAATATTAAATACAGAGAAAAACCCAACAATCATATCATATGACCCCCTATGAGCAAGCACTTTGGCGACAGTGGGAAGGAAAAACTCCCTTTTAACAGGAAGAAACCTCCGGCAGAACCAGGCTCAGGGAGGGGCGGCCATCTGATGGTGCACGTCATCTTTGCTGAGCTGGCCTCTGATCTGTGTAAGCCTGACAGTCTTTCTTTCCTTTAGCTCGCAAGATATAGGGCATGTTTCCTTGTGTCAACACTCGATGCCTTGCCTTTGCAACGTTTTCAATCAAATCAATAATTTAATCAAATAACTTATGTTAATGATATAAATTCATGTATATTTTTAATTGAAATTAATGTTAGAAGAAAAGGAATGCATGTTGCCACATCAAGGATGACTTTCAACCCAGCAGCCTCTGCTTGCCTTTCATGTTGGCTGCTGTTTCATTAATGTATTCGGAATGCATATGAGGAAGCCTGTTGAAATATCCTGAGGCGCTCTAATGGTATCCGAAGAGACCATAAGCGTAACTGAATTAAAAGTATAATGTGAAAATCAAAAGTCATTGCGGAAATGGGACATATACATGTAGTGTGGCTGAACAGCATGAATGATGAGGCAATTACTTTATAACATCTGCCCTTTCAATTACCATTGGAAAAGAGATAAATGCTGAGAGGGGTTAATAGATAAGAAAAGCTCACCACTTCACCCCAAGCTTAATATGATAGCTTCCTCACAATAGAACAGAGAGGTGTTTTTATATTGCAGAAATTCTTCAGTGTCAGCTTACACAAATGTAATGAGATAAAGTTAAGAGAAATACTAATGAAACTGCAGGTGAGAAGAAATCCGACTCAGGCATGGAGGATTAAAGTAAACTTTAAATAGCTTTTCATTAGCTTTAATGCAAAAATGAGTCTGTGCATCAAAAGGGTAATTTTACAATTTTCATGTGTAAATAGGACAGTGAGACAACTGTAGGCGTAGTTATGGGACTGGCCCTTTTAATCCCAAAGACGTAATGAGCATTCCCTGAGGAACATTGAACCTAAAAAGGAATTAAACAGTGTAGGATTCACTTTATTCTAGCACCAAACAATTGCTAAGATCCAACATTTGAATTGTTTCACAGGTAAAACAAATTTTCCAAAAAAACTATTGTCTCTCCTGAAAGTCTGTGTTCAAAAGCCAATTCTTACTGACCATTTGAAGTTCTTTTTTCTATGATGGACACACCAATTTGGTCCAGTATCTTGTCCAGCCCAAGGACAATTCAACAACAACCAACTTTCCAATTAGTAGAAGACTAAAGATTGCATTCATCTATCCTTTCCAATTTTAGACCTCTGTTACTCTTGTTTCTTGTAGGCTGGCACTCTGTGGTGCATTTAAGTGTCTTTCAGCTGATGTCTCAGTTTTACAATGCAACAGCTATTGGAGCACTATAGCTGTATCTTTCTTTTAAAATAAGCCCAACTGTCAAGCTCGTGGTGTTAACAACAAGAGGAAGGTGACAACTTTTCTTCTATCGGCTGACCAACAGAAGCAAGGAACAGAAAGATCATTTCAGGTGAAGACGCATATACAAGACTGAAGGATACCAGCTGTGTCCTTTTTACTTGTTTTTGAGGAAAAACACATTTTCGTTACTTTATGATGGACAGTTAAAAAAAAATACAAAAATTTAAAAAAAAAATACAAAAATGAAGAAGGCAATGAGGAATTGCAAATTACTGTGAAGTGTACACAATTCTGGTTCATCCAAAGAAAAGCTGATATTCTAGTTTATTCTCTTAACACTCACGTTTTGCATGTTTTAGCTTTGTTGAGTGCATGAAATAACCTCATTTGCAAAGACTCGTTAACTTAATCCTTCTAAATATAGACAAAACTGCACTGCACCGACGGGAGGATCTGTATCTTTTTCCATCTCTCTTTTTCCTCCATTTCACTCACAGATACCCACGTCTGGAGGAAAAGACTGCAGTCGGTGTTAAATCTGCTGACTGCACTATCACTTCACTATCAGTGACTGCCCCCACTTCAGCTCCCCCAGAGGCGGATGAATTAATATGTGACTGAGGCTTACACAATTATGGCATTTCAGTTCGGTTCAGCGGTAGAACAAAGCTGTGCCGGGACTGCAAAAGTGGCAAAGGGCGCTAGTCATTTTGCAGCAGGACATTTAATTGGTCTCTGTGTTTTAATTTGAAGGAATGGAGGCATTAAATGAAGCGCTGTGATTATAAAATCTGTCTTATGTTGGCTGTAAGATGAACAACAAAGCAAAAACCTATGTTTATCTGGTCAGCCTGTTAATCAGCAGAGCGCAGGAAGAAAAAGATGAGAGGAAGGAAGGAAGGAGGAGAGGAGGGATGACTGAGTTTCTGTTTCATGTAGTGTCTCTGCACAGTTGCAGCGCTGCTTGGGAATCACTCCCTCCGACTGCGTGTAACATGCTGTCCTCGTTATATTAAGAGGACTCCCGCAGAACTTCCTTTCCCTAGCAGCACTGTTTTCAGAGCGGTTAGGGAAAGAAAGAGACCAAAGATTTCAAAAGTAAATAAATAATTAAAAGCACAGTAAGGAGTAAGGTGATGGTGTTTTGGCCCATGAAAGGAAAATGGGAATAGCACCAGAGAGATCTAATGAGAGTCTCTGTTCTCTCATCGGTGTTATTGCTTTTGCTCCTTCTGAGATGTCTGTAGAGATGTTTATATGGATAATGTTGTTTTAAGCCATTTGCTTTTCATGATCTTCCTTCAATCCTCAGTTGACTGGCGCAGAATAAATGAGCGACTCGCAGCAGCATCAGATGGTATATTATTCTGACAGCCATAATAAGTAATGTCCATCGAGAGCCGCTGCTACAACCTGGCAGTGTCTTAAAACAATATATTGGAAGGAGTTTTCATTCCCAGTGCTTCTGCTGGCAATAACAGCAGATTATGTTTTACCATGTGTTCACAAAACCAAAGCAGCACATGACATTTAAGATTTTTCAAATACGATATTTTTTTTTACATTTTCATCAGAACATCTCCGAGTTTCACCTGACGACATGACAATCACCAGTAAAAGTATACTCTGTCAAGACTCTACTACACAACTTTGCAATTTAGCAATGCCACTACCCAGCCAGTGAATATAGTTTTAGAGGACAACATGCTTTGTGTTTCAACTTTTACTGCATACATGACTCAAACATCATCTTTTCATCGCCCAGAAAAGGCTGAAATAGTGAAAGAAATTCTTTCAGAGGCAGATTTATTTCTCATTGCACACTTCTGCTTACTTGCAGCTGTGTGCTGGTTCTCACTGAGGTTAATCTTGTTACAAGATTGCTACTTTTCTGTGCATAAACACACATCCAAGAAGTGGCCATTCCCAGTACAGGACTTGTAATTGCCAGCTCTTAATGAGGTGGGTGTTCCCTTTTGCAGCCCCAGCTCATGATTTACGCAGATGAGGTGGGAGTATTTTACGCCATAAATCCTGCGTGAAGTAGCCTCACAACCATTAATCACTGAGGGTAGAATAAGATGTAACTGTCGTGGTCTTTGATTCGTGATAAGCATTTGTGCAGTGTTTTTGTTCTTTTGTTGTTTTATTGTTTCTTTGGCCATATCTTTCTATTCTTCCTTCTCATTTTTTGCACCAGCTTTTTTAAAATGTGTAAAGCTCTTTTTTTTGTTGGTTAGAAATTCTGCCTCCAGTGTCCTGCATCTGAGTCCTCTCTTCTTTGAAACAACAGTAAGGTTTTATTTTTATTTTTTTACCCTCAAGGCTGCACTACTTTGCCACTTTATTTTCTAAAAGACTTGACACAGCTCAGACATGCGTGCTTGCAAAAATGTCATTCAGAAAGAGTCCTTTAAGAGGATTTCTGTGCTCAGACTGTAAATACTTTATGAATCTTACTGTCTGTTTACGTTTTGCTCTCTGGCTCTTGTAGTAGCTCTTAGCGTTCCATAACGATCAGAGGGGAGAAAACACTTGGCAACATAAAACGCGCTTTAGCATCTACGGAAACTCAACATGTCAGCTGTAGCTGCTCTGCACTGTTGCATCAGGCTGATTAGCGTGCCTGCTGGGCAAACAGCCACTGTGGACAGAGCTGGCAGGTGCTACAGGAATGTAGTACCCTAGATGAGACTGAAGATTAACTGAGTCAGCAGTTTTGCTTTTGTAGTATTTTCTAGTTCCCTTTTTATGTTCAAAATTATATTTCCATTCCATTCGCTTGTTTCTACATCAGCAGCAGAGATTCTGTCTAATACTTTCATACAAACTTAACAATACAGGCCATCACATTAGCCCTCTTATGCCACTTTAGGTGGGATTAAAGGGCATCCTTAAAGATGCTTTGAGACCACTGGTAGGCTATACTGCTTATACAGCAATCAGAACACAAGTATAAGTTGTTACTTATACTTCATGATAGTTTAAACTTCTGCTTATCAATTTAACATGCTGCTATGTCTTGCTGGGACTATCATCCTTGTTGAGGTTATTAGACAACACCTGCTGTTAAAAAATGGAAAGAAAAGAGAATGAAAAAAAAAGAAGCTCTGTTTGCTTCAGGAAATTTCTGCTCCTGTTAATTAGTTGCTTTTTTAGTAGACCGCTGCTTCCTGGAGTGCTGAAAGTTACTGAGGAAAGAGATGAGTTTTCTCCAGAGTGCAAAAGATCTTTAATTATGTACTACTTCTAACATAACTCTGCATTCATCCTGCTAAAAGTTGCCCTGTTAATTATGTTCCCACATTGTTCCTATATAAAAGGTGGTATAGCCTACATCACATGGCACCACATCTTTATGATGGCATGGCAATTGAATCCTGTTTACTCATTGATTAGTGTCAATTCTCACTGAAGTGAAACTGCTCCTCAAAACATCCTCTGTGTAAGGTTTCATAATAGTATCTTAATTAGATGCTTTCTATCACCCACACACCATATGCCAAAAAGTCTTCTGTGGGTGGATGTTTGTTTGTCTTGAATGCGTAAGGCCATCCTTAGTTTTTGGTGGTTGCAGCAGTATTTATTTGCACTTTGACAGAAACAGCAGTATACGCAGGTAGACATTTTAATACATCATCATAATTTGGAACAATATGGCCACGTAGATGGTAATATTTCATCTGAATCATTCTGCAGAAACAAGGCTCATGACTGTGCTCATTCCTCATCCGCTTTAAGAGTACAGTGCTTGCTTTTATATTGATCAAAGTGTGTAAAATTTAGAGCGCAACCTAAAACCGTCAATCAAAATGTGTCAAACATGATGTTAGGTAATATAGTTTATGAATCCTGAATATATTTAATGCCATATTAGAGTTACATTGTAAGAATTGTATATTGAAGCTATTATGAGGCTTTCAGTATTATGCTGCTCTCTGCTGGTGGTAAATGACTAGTGCAGATTAGAGATAACAGATTAACAAAACTACAATACTAATCCGCACTCATGCAGAAGGCCTAATTTCCTGCATCGTCAGGCATTTTTGACTGCTGACTAAAAGAATGATTTAATGAGGCCCTAAAGAAACCTACTCTCAATAGGAATGCCTTAATCTTTAGACTACTTCTGCCCACATATAACCCATGCCATAAATAATAGCAAGGTCCTGTTTTATCTTTATTTTATATCCTTAGGGAGATGCTTATTGCTTTCTGCTTAATGCTTATTCTATCTTTTATGGGTCACATAACCATAGCAAGTGCTCTCAAAGTTCATGACCGGGAACAAAGGGAATTGGTTTTCTGTTTTCATTTAGATACAGATCCATTTTCTCATCCATCTTCACTGTGTTCTCATTCAAACATTTTGGCATTTACATTTGGCCTAAATATATTAAAGCCAGACCTATCTAATACATTTTTATAGGTCTATTTTCTATTTAATGGGTCTATTAAAAAAAAATAAAAATCTTTAGCACTACATAAGTAGGCAAGGGTACATTAAGAGCAACAGGCTAGCTCAAAGTCCTTTTGTGAGAGCCCATAATGCTTATTCAAACTCAGGAATTATTTTTAAATATTCAGAGCGAAAAAAACATGTATTTACTTGTGACTTCATACCATACTTTTCTCATAGCGCATCTATGGAAGCAAATCTGTAAGAGTGCTGCAACAGTCATGAAAAAGAGAAAATCTCAGCAGACATGTTGTTTACTACCTTCAAGTATGAGCATGGCTATTGTGGGCCGATTGGGTGCAGGTGAACCGTAATCCTAATGTGGGTTAGTCCATGCAAGGCACACAACAGTTTTGCCATTTGGGTCCCCTTTATGGGTTTTCAGCCAACATCATGACTGTGAGCATGCTCTGGGAAGCCCACTTATTGGGCTGCTCCTCTGGACCACACCTATGTCTACTGCCCAAAAGGTCATGTTTGCTGGAGTACACCTCCCAAAGAGCAGCTAGATCCCCACACATGAACAAGCATAAGCCTAAGCATATCTAAACACTGTGTTTCAAACTGTGTATGCATGTTGTAGATGTGCAGATGTAGTTGTTTTCTTTGTCTGCACTAATTTTACATCTCATTCTGATTACTCTCTGAGAGCAAAGGAACATCTGGAGCTCTTGGGTTTAGTAACCCTTGCAGAACTACTTCATGTGACAAATAAGAAATATAATTCTCATATCATTTACTGTTTCTTTACCTCAACATTTTATAAACACAACAAAGACAGTGGTTTGTTCCAATAAATGACAGTGCTGAGTGTCTACATGACAAACAGTGTAATTTGTACTTATCCGCCTGGAAATAAAGTTTAGAGAGAAAAAAGAAAAAGACCTCTGGGCGCCAACAGCATGGCCAACAACAAAAGTTGTGTTTGGGTCACGTGATTCCCACATTATAGTATGCTAACTCATCATTGGACGAGGCTCTTGTCCACGCCCACAACGCGTGTTTCCCGCGAACGGCTTGCGTTTGCGCCGTGAAGCTCACTAGCTAACGCTAGCTGGTGCAGAAAGGTTGGGGGTGGTTGTCGTTGGAGTTATTTAAAATACAAACACAGGGAAACAGACTTTCAACTCGCACACATGGCGAAGCAAAGCTCGCTCTTTAATTTCTTCACCAAGTCTCCGCCGCTAGTCGCTAAACCGAAGACGAGTCCCTCCCCGGCGGAGGCAGACCTGCCTTCCACTATAGAGAAGTCCAACTCCTCTCCGAAAGAGCAAGCACAACAGACTCCGCAGCAGACAAAAGACACCAACAAAGCTAAGAAGGAAAGTAAGTCCAAGCAAGCGAGCGGAGGATTCCAGAAACTATTTGGCGACAAGGCCCAATCAACCAAAGAAAGGTGAGTGAGTTTGGGAGCCGTGTAGTTGCTGGAGTCGGGTTTCGTACAGTTTTCCTTCCCTCTGGTAAAATTGTTTGCAGGCCCCCAGAAACACCAGCGTAAGTTCTCTTTTTAAATTAACGTATTAAGACCGCTTAAAATGAGAGCTGACAGAAAATAAACATGTAGTGTGACCTTTCCTTTGTGCTACGGACACGTGAAATTGGGGGTGACTCGAGCAGAACAATGCTGGCTGTTGGGTCAAATCAATGCTAATGCCTGTATTTATCAAAGTGGAGGGTGTGTGGACTTATCACTATCTTCTGTCATAGTTTAGACTGTTTGGGCCATCTCAAGTTGGCACCACACCCCTACCCACGATAGGGAGAGATGATTTTTGACATGTGGCCGTGTGTGCTTTTAAGATCAAAGGATTTGCAAAACCGAGTTATCACAAGTGAATTGCAACTGCTTTTGTCTTTCCTGCACCTCTGTTTTGCTATTTTAAACTGATTATTATATTTAAGAGGGGCATGTTGGACTAATAAAAGTCCAAGCTGGTGTTGTGGTGTTGCTTTTCCACTCCATTCAAGAGATCGACTGTAACACACAATGAGTCACGTTTAAAGTTATTTTTACAGCATTGAAAGATGTGTGAAAGTGTCTTTGCTCTTCTTATCCTCAGCAGCCCTCCATGCCTATTCAGTGCTGGTGCCCTTGTGTGGGCAAAAATGGAAGGGCACCCCTGGTGGCCGTGCATGGTGGTACCCCAGCCTCTGACTGGGCAGATGATGAGGGGCCATGGTCGTGACCAGCGCATACATGTCCATTTCTTTGATGAACCTCCAACAAGAGGATGGGTCAGCTCTAATAGAGTCAGAGAGTACCAAGGTTGGTTGTTCCTAGTTGCAAGTTGCATCCATTTTGGGGCCATTGTTTGCTGTCTGCTCAGAGTAAGCTGGAATATCTTTGTATGATTTGCACAGGCTCTGACAGCAGTGATGCTAAACCTGGAGGAGTCTACTTCTGTGGCAAACCTGTAATCCGTCGTGCAATGGAGCTGGCTGATGGAGTTATGTTTGACAGCCCAGAAAAAAGATTAAAGATGCCTCTCTGCACGGACCCATCTGATGCAGAAGAGGATGATGATGCAGAAGAGGATGATGATGAAGAAATGGAGGTTACCCGATAATTTCTGAATATAATATTTCACCAGTGTGGTCATGAAGTCTAAATTCTCCTGTAATATTAAAAGTAATGTTATTCCCGGGGCAGCAGCCTTAGTCGCATGGTGTAATTATCAGCTTATCATTACTGGTCAGTAATGCGCGTTTTTGTTTTAATTTATATTTTATTCTTTTTTTCCAGCTTGACAGCTTAGTAGTGTCTGATGAAGAGGGCAGTGATGAGTATGAAAACAAAAGCGAAGCCCTGAAGCCATCCAAAGTCAGTGCACGTTTATTCTGTGCATTAATGGAAAAAGGAAGCAAAGCCAAGCGCCGTCGCATTATTGCGGCCTCAGATAGTGACGGATCCGATGAGGAGTTCAAACCAGAACACGCTGCGTCCAGCAGTGAGGATGAAGAGGAACGAGGGGAGGAAAGCTGTGAAGAGAAAGAAGAGAGCACCGAAAAGTCAGACGTGGAAAGCCCCATCAAGCCTGCCAAACGCAAACGTCCTGCAGAAAAGTCGGCTAAAACAAAAGCAAAGACACCTACTGCTCCATCTGTTGCACCTAAAAGAGCTCCAGCAGCAGTTGCAACTGACACAAAATCTCGTTTGTCAGCATTCTCTGCTCCCGAGAGCTTTGAGAGCCAGGCGAATGGATCAGGCTCCACTGCAGGGACAACAGTTTGGGATCATGAGAAACTGGAGTGGTTGCAGGACGGCAAGAGAAAAGACGGCAAACGGCGGCGACAGACAGATGATGACTATGATCCTAGCACCTTGTATGTGCCAAATGACTTTATGAATCAAATCACTCCTGGTATACGTCGGTGGTGGCAGCTCAAATCTGAGATGTTTGATACAGTGATTTTCTACAAGGTGGGAAAGTTTTATGAGCTCTACCACATGGATGCTGTGATTGGAGTCAACGAGCTGGGACTGACATTCATGAAGGGGACTTGGGCGCACTCTGGTTTTCCAGAGATTGGCTTTGGACGTTTCTCAGATGTACTGGTGCAGAAAGGCTACAAAGTGGCTCGTGTTGAGCAGACAGAGACCCCAGAGATGATGGAAGCGCGCTGTAAGACAATGCTCAAGCCCACTAAATTTGACCGTGTAGTGAGAAGAGAAGTGTGCAGGATTATCACACGTGGTACCCAAACCTACAGTGTGTTGGATGGTGCTCCTTCAGAGAACCAGAGCAAGTTCCTCCTGAGTTTGAAAGAAAAGGCTGAAGAAGAAAGCTCCGGCCGCTGCCGCATATATGGAGTCTGTTTTATTGATACATCAGTCGGTTGTTTTCATGTCGGTCAGTTCTCAGACGATCGTCACTGCTCACGCCTGCGTACGCTCATAGCACACTATGCCCCCGCTGAGGTGCTCTTTGAGAAAGGAAACCCATCTGTTGAAACTCGCAAAATACTCAAAGCCTCTCTGTCCTCTGCTCTGCAGGAAGGACTTAACGCAGGAACACAGTTCTGGGATGCTCAGAAGACTCTGAAAACCCTCTCAGAAGAAGATTATTTTAAAGAGGCAACTGGCAAGGAGCAGGGGACTGGGAGCAGCTTTCTCCCCGCTCTTCTAAAAGAGATGACATCTGAGAGTGATTCACTGTGCCTTACTCCTAAGGAGGGCTATGAACTAGCACTGTCCGCTTTGGGTGGATGCATTTTCTACCTGAAGAAATGCTTGGTGGACCAAGAGCTGCTCTCCATGGCTAACTTTGAAGAATATGTCCCAGTTGATGTTGAGATGGAGAAAGCTGCAGGACCCGCCAGTTTCTTTGCCAAGACTCGTCAGCGTATGGTGCTTGATGGAGTGACTCTGGCAAACTTGGAAATCTTTCAGAATGGGTCAGGAGGAACAGAAGGGACACTGCTGGAGCGTTTGGACACCTGCTCTACTCCGTTTGGAAAGAGGCTTCTGAAGCAGTGGCTCTGCGCTCCTCTGTGTAACCCCACATCTATCAGGGACAGACTGGATGCAGTGGAGGACCTGATGGGAGCTCAAGCCCAGGCTACTGAGGTTTCAGACCTTCTAAAAAAACTTCCAGATCTAGAGCGCCTGCTGAGCAAAATCCACAGTATCGGGACACCTCTGAAAAGCCAGGACCACCCTGACAGCAGAGCAGTTCTCTATGAGGAAGTGACCTACAGCAAGCGCAAGATAGCAGACTTCCTCTCAGCACTGGAAGGTTTCAAAACGATGCAGGACATCGTTTCTCTCTTTGCTCCAGTTTCAGGCGAGTTTCGTTCCACGTTGCTTTGTCAAGTTATCAGCCTCAATAGCGAAAAGAACGGCCTCTTTCCCGACCTCTCTGGTGAACTCAAACGCTGGGACACTGCCTTTGACCACCAGAAAGCCCGCACTACTGGAGTAATAACCCCCAAAGCTGGCTTTGACCCGGAGTACGACCAGGCTCTGACTGGAATCAAGAACTGTGAACGAGAGCTGCAGGATTACCTGGACAGACAGAAGAAGAGACTTGGCTGTAAAAGCATGTCCTTCTGGGGAACTGGGAAAAATCGCTATCAGATGGAGGTTCCTGACAGCGTTTCAGAGAGGAATGTCCCAGAAGAGTATGAGTTAAAGTCTACAAAGAAAGGCTGGAAGCGTTATGTGACAAAGGAGACTGAACGGATGTTCTCGGAGCTGCAAGGATTTGAGGAGAAGAGAGATGCTGCACTCAAAGACTGCATGAGGAGGCTCTTCTATAACTTTGACAAGAACTACAGTGACTGGAAGACTGCTGTGGAGTGCATGGCAGTGCTTGGTAACAATCCTTTTGTTTAGATTTTTTTTTTTTTTAACTACAGAAGTTTTCTTCATCTTTTCGATATGTAATTTGTGTTGTTTTGGTTTTCACTACACCGGTCTGTTCTCAGTACATTTCCTGCAGATGTTACAGAGAAACTGTCATACTGTGTTTTTTAAATAATGATTCTGCAGCAGTCTGAGGGCTTGTTAGAAGTAAGTTCATTTATTTCACAGCTTGGCGAAGTCTCTGTTTCAGGGACATTCTATGTTAATGTTTGCAGTTATTTAGATTGTTGCATAGTTTTTGATTTCTGAAAGTTTTTGTACCACTGGGACACGTCCCAGCCACAGATTTGGTTTTATTAATTTTATTGTAGCAAAGCAGACCTAGAAGCCATGCATTAAATATGTGCATTTTTTTAGTTCTTAAATGTAAATAATTAAATGTTCAGTACTTCTTTTTTTATTTATGTCCTTTTTTTGTCCCCAGATGTGCTGCTGGCCTTGTCTCGCTACAGCCAGGGTGGCGACGGGCCTATGGCCAGGCCAGAGGTCGTGCTTCCCGAGGATGACGCCCAGGTTGCAGTCTTCATCGACCTCAAGGGATCCCGTCATCCCTGTGTCACCAAGACCTTTTTTGGCGATGACTTCATTCCTAATGACATCTTCATTGGCTGCCCTGGCACCGGTGAAAATAGTGAAGATGACAGTCTGGCCTCTTGCGTCCTCGTCACAGGGCCAAACATGGGTGGAAAGTCTACTCTAATGAGACAAGTGGGTATTTTTGACTATATGTATAAATGTATACATACAATTTCATACGTTTTTTTTTTCCCACAGTCTACATAGACGGTGTATTTGCAGTCTCAGTTGGTCCATATTAAGATAACGTGCTGCTCCTGTTGTACAGTGTGGACTCGTGATCATTCTTGCCCAGCTGGGTTGCTACATTCCAGCTGAGAGCCTGCGCTTCACACCAGTTGACAGGGTCTTCACTCGGCTGGGCGCCTCAGATCGTATCATGGCTGGTAACATCAGAGACTCTTAACATATTAGGAATAATGATCTGAGCTTGTGCTTCATGAGCTGAGCTTGTATTTTCAACTCTGTGCTCTACAGGAGAAAGCACCTTCTTTGTGGAGCTGAGTGAGACTGCCAGCATCCTGCGCCATGCCACTAAACACTCACTTGTGCTTCTGGATGAATTGGGTAAGCATTTATTTAGTTTGCTTATTAAACCTTATTCACATGATTGGTGGATAGCAGAGACTGTATTCTCAGCACAATATTGTTGTGGTGTAATCACTGAGCTGTGAACTGCTTGCAGGAAGGGGCACAGCCACATATGATGGCACAGCAATTGCCAGCGCTGTTGTAAAGGAGCTTGCTGAGAAGATCTGCTGTCGCACTCTCTTCTCTACACATTACCACTCCCTGGTGGAGGACTATGCCAACAACCCTGCCGTGCGTTTGGGCCACATGGTGAGTACAGCAATGCTAATCACACTTGATACTCGACAATGCAAGGTCATTTAGGACTGTAATAAAAAGACAAGTTTATATACCAATTAAATAGTGCATTTTGCAAGGAAATGAATCCTGAAATAAATAAATGAGGCTATATTTTTATACATTAATGTTAAATATAACATTTAAATGATTAGCAAATTATTGCATTCTGTTTTTATTTAAATTTTTCACAACCTTGCAGCTTTTTCTGTTTTTTAGTGGGTCTGTGTGTGTCTTTAGTGTGTGTGCCCCAAGTATCCAGTATTAGATTAGTTCTTGCTTTCAGAGTGCATTAATGAGGTTATGTACAAGACAAATGAAAGCAAAAACTTTTAGTGTGAGACAATGAATTGAGCAGTTTGTGGCTACATCTGCTCTTCGAGCACAGCTGCATGCCTGGAGCCATAGCCGCAACCGGCAGCTTCCTGCTCTTAACATTTTGCTGTTTTAGTAACATGGTGCAAAAAATTGTAAGGTTTATTGTAGGGTCTACCTTACAATATAAAGCCCCTTGAGGCAACTGTTGTTGTGATTCGTCACTGTATAAATAAACTGAAGAAATAAAGAAATTTTGAACTCACTGGCATTTGATTGTTTCAAATTGTGCACAGCAAGTTTCACACAATTGCTCAGACACTGATATTTACAGTTTGTTAGTCTGTGTTACTTTAGTGTATCGTATATAATGTGCACTATGGTGGCATTACTGTAAACAGCTTTGGTATGTGAATTTCTGTTATGAAACCTCAGGTTGAGCCTTTTAGTTGTCAAGGCATGACAACTGAGGGAGGGATAAGACCTAGAAAATGAAGTCATAAATTGGATGAAGGTCTCATTTAGTTCTTATCAACTCATTAGCAAAAGTGTTTAGTCGGGTCATAAAGGAGGATGGCAGCTCATTTCGGACTTCTTTTTACAACCAAAATTGCCTCCTGCTGTTCATTAGGGGGAACAGCAGCATTTATTTTTCAAACCTGGAGGATTTACTACTGTTTTTTTCTTTAATGCAGTCTGTTCGTGGGTTTTAAGTATCATGTTTCCCTTTCACCCCCTCCTTCAGGCATGCATGGTGGAGAATGAGTGTGAGGATCCAAGTCAAGAGACCATCACTTTCCTCTACAAGTTCATAACGGGTGCGTGTCCTAAGAGTTATGGATTCAATGCTGCTCGACTCGCCAACCTACCAGAGGAAGTTATCCAGTCAGGACACAGGAAGGCCAGAGAGTTTGAGAAAAGCACCGTCAGTCTCAGACTTTTCAAGTACGTATTATTGTTTCGCATCAGTTATTCTGCGGATACTACAGTGACACACAATGCTGATCTGTTAAAGTCAGAGCGTGGTTACTTATGTTCCCTCCTGTTCCCTCATATAGGAAGCTGTGCCAGTTTGCTGAGGATGCTACACTGGACAGCACCCGTTTCACTTCCCTCATTCAACTGCTCAGTACTCTGTAAACTGTTGTTAAAAGCTCAATGCAATTTTTTCTGTTTTGTTTTCTTGTCATTAAAAAAAACACTACTGAATTGATCTAATAAAGTTTATTTTTAAAAAATGACAATGTTTCATCTAGGAAATTAAACCCTTTTAATTCACGCTAGCGCCTACATAACGGTTATTGAATACTTCACAATATATTAAGTCTAGATGTTATGATACATGCATACATTTCAGTCTGTATGAGAACCCACAATCACCAGTACACATGAATTGGGGGAAGGGGGCAATAAAACCAATAAAGCGCTGTATATAGATACTTGTCTCAGCTTCAGTAGAGTAAAAGCCTCTTTAAATTCTCCAGCAACATTGGCAAACAATGGAAAAACGCATCAAAACTTATGCTTTCATAAGACTCTGCTCTTTCATTTGGAGGACAAAGGAAGCCAGAATTTGTATCCTAATGGGCTGTTAAACAGCATCCGTGCCTGCGATGGTAGCGAAAAAGACACCTGTGTCTAGATTACCTACTGAACTGAGATCGATTCACAAAGTAACAGACTAAATGGCATCAGGTCATTTATTGTCAAATGCTGACCAGGGCCAGAGATTATTAAAAAGAAACCTGTATTAATTAGCTTATCAAGACTTCCAATCAAGATGCAGTCGCATGTAAATCTGTACTGTCTGGTCTTCAAAGTAATGGTGACAGGCCAACAGATACTAAACCAAAAAATATGCATAGATCATGTAAAGCAGACTGGGATATCATCAACAAACACAAGAAGATATACAAGTCTTGTGAAAGCACAATTACACATCTAATTTTTCTGTATTGCAAGTGTAAAGGAGTCAACATTGCTGGAGAAAGTGTTTAGTGTTTTCCTCTCTTGTCTCTGATCTCTTTCACAGAAAGAAGTTAGATACTGCGACATGAGTATAATTACAGCAATTCTAGGGTATAATAACAAAAAAAAAATTAAAACATTTAATAAAATAAAGACATTCAAGTACAGTAAGATTTTTGCATGAAAATACAAAACTACACAAAAAAAAAAGCATTAAAATCAAATCTCAACAGTTGTCTTGAAGAAGAAAAAAAAATGCTGAAGTGCTAGGTCATTTTTCCCGTACATATCATACGAGCACGTCGGTTGCCCAGTGATGGAAGCATTGTTGTATTTGGGGGCTTTTGCCTTTTCATGAGACGAGCTGTAGCCTCTTCTGACTGACTCCATGTTGGATCTGTACACTGCAGTATCCCATTCATCCGCTTCCCAAAAGCAGATAAGCCTCGGTGGATTTTGTCCAACTCTCACCGGCATCATTTACTTGACCCAATCAACAGACCCACAAATCCCGAATCAGTTGCTCTTCTGCTCTGTCCCACTGATGTCATCTTTTGTCAAAAAATGTAAGGAAAAGAAAATGTGAGGCATCCATAATCACCTTTTTCTAAATGTCTCCTTTTAGAATATCCGAGTCGCAAGTCTTTTTTTGTTTTACTTTTTAAAGTCACTGTATATTTTTGCCAAAGTGAATCTGTGTTTTAGTTTGGAATTGCTCTTCCACGGCACAATTTAAAGTGTCTTATACGTCCATTACTGCTGAAGCGCAGAAGCACCTCGGGACTTGAGCTCAGTTGTGCTGCAGTGTATTGGACTCTATAGGGGGAGCTGAGTCATACAGAGTGTCTGTGTCATGTGTCGGCTCTCCTGCTAACGTGCAAGGATTTGACAGCGTCCCAGCACCACAGTCACAGAAGAATCTGTAGGCAGAGACGGAGGAGAAAAAAATAATTATGTTTGGTCCCCGAAAACAAAGAACAGAGTACATTATATTGTATTTAATATGCCTTTATATATCTGTGACTAGTAAAAATTAAACAGTGTAATCAGACCCCAAGCTTCTTATAAGCGAGCATGCACATTATTCTCTTTACCATCAGGCAGACTGACTGGTTTTGTTTCTCTTCATTCAATTCCTCCTA
The DNA here is from genome assembly GCF_036321145.2 of Pelmatolapia mariae. Taxonomy (NCBI): domain Eukaryota; kingdom Metazoa; phylum Chordata; class Actinopteri; order Cichliformes; family Cichlidae; genus Pelmatolapia; species Pelmatolapia mariae. Next base: position 14,854,204 of record NC_086238.1, on the reverse strand, counting down.
CCACTGTCTGTATCTTAGCCAAAATCTGCTTATTTGAATTAATTATCAGTGCACTTAGCAGCAAGCCATTTGTCTCAGAGATGGTATCCCTACATCAGCAAATAAAGATGTGGCAAGTTAAGCCAAGCTTGCATTATAAAATACACTGAAACAGCAGTGATCTGCTGCAGCTTATTGATATCCACCATCATGAGAAACACTGCTGCTGTGCTGCTGCTTTCCTCTGCTGTGTGTGTGTGTGCCATGCAGGGAGAAAAAAAAAGAACAGCAAGTCTTAATTCCTTGTTTTGTGAATGCTGTGTTCTGCTTCTGCACTTTCACTCTGGTCTAAAGTGGGGAGCTTCAAAGGAAGGCACCAACAAACCAGTCTGTCATCCATTTACATCCAGGGTGTATTTAGTTTGTTCTGTTTACTAGCATGCATCAGTCAGACTTACCTATCGTGTCTGATGAACTCTACATCATGTCCTTGGTGACACTTCTTGATACAGTTCACGCAAATGGCGTTGCGGTCTGTTGTGTTACAAGTGTGACACCTATGGAAACCCAAGGTGTGTTTTTTAACAATCACAAACAAAAATAGCTGAGGTTATTTTTGAGTGCGAGAGGTGAAAAAAAGTTTACCTGTAAAAATCGTGCATTGGGTAGCTGGTGTAACTTGAAATCTTGTACAGGCACTGACCTCTGCTCACAGCTTTTTCAATGGCATCTTGATTGTTCAATATTTTATTATCTGGAGGAAACAGAAATTTGTACGCTGATGTTTTGATCCATTATGAGATTTCTGCATTTTTATTCAATAATATTTAAAAATCTTTGCCACTAATACTGTACCTTTCATTGTAACATTGACACCAGACGCAAGAAACAACCCCCCAAAACGATTGTTGAAGATCTGATTGCCCTCTAGAGTCGCCGTGGCATGGTTGGTGATTTCAATACCTAGTTTTACATAAACAAATAAGAATAATCAATTTACAAAGACACAGCAATGTTGAAAGTCCACAATAATTAAATTCAAGCATCTCATCACAAGTTTTAAATCATGAGCTATTAAAGCTAGTGTGCATGCATTACCCACCTGCAGCGAAGCCATCAAATATCCTGTTTTTCCGCAGTACTGGGTGACTGTTGGTGCTAATGAGGACCCCCGCTTGGGCATTTCTGAAAATGTCATTCTCCTCTAGCAAACCTAATAACAGAAAATGGACTTTTAATCTGACAATTCACTAACATACCAAAAGATAGGATTACATTAATTTAGGTCTGAATTTCCTAATATTATAAAGCCAAATTGGATCTACACTACTTTTAACCACTTAAATATTTACTCCACTTCCACAGTAATGAATCGGTTACCTCTTCCTCCGTTGAATATACAGATCCCGCCATCTCTACCGTCGTGGATTTTATTCCTCCGCAGAGTGGGGTTGCTGTCTGTCTTTATCCACACACCTGCCATTGCATTGTCAAAGATCTCATTGTCCTCGATGAAACCTAAGCCTAGAGAACAAAAAGAAAAACAACAATATACATTGATGTTTTGTTATTGAGGCAATATTGTTTAAACAGTATATTAACTATGGCAATAATGAGAACAATAAGACAGAAAAATCTCCTCTTCTCACCTGAGTTGTAAACCAAAATGCCGCCATTCTGGCCTCCCCAGATCTTGTTCCGTCTGATCTTAGGATTGCTGCCCGTCCTGGGGAGGGAGGACACAATGGAAACGTGAGCAGCTGCTTCAATACCACTCTACCAGACCACCCTAACATCAGGACATCGCTCAGGTGAATCTTGCTTATGTTACTTGTTATTATTTGTCATGTTACACAAACCTTATTTGAACTCCAGAGTACATGTGATTGTAGATATCATTGTCTTCAAGCACACCATGGCCATTGTCATAGAAGTAAACCCCAACCTGTTAAAATGGCAATGAAAATATATTGGCTTTAATTTAGTGATTCATAATGTGCTTGTACATAAATCTGGTTTATTCCTTTATCCATCTTCTTTTAATTCACAGGATATCAAGTTGGTCTTAGATGGAATTTTGTGATCTCATGACATCATAATTATGACCATTATGATCAGATGAACAATATACATCCCTCTAGGTGTACTAACTAGCCTGTGATCTGACCTGCTTCCCGCTGTGTATCCTGTTCCTCCTCAGCACTGGCGTACTGCCCGTTGTAACCCACACTCCTGCCAGTGTGTTGCTGTACACCTCATTCTCCTCAATGACTCCTTGTCCTTTTTCATGCTGCATGACACAGAAACAAACGGTTTTACCTCGTAATAAAAATAAGAAAGCTGGAGTGAAAAACCCTTAAATATGCACAACAATATTTTTTAGAAATATTTACCACATATATTCCTCCATGTTGGCCATCATGAATCTTGTTGTGCCTGACAATAGGGCAGCTATTTGTCCTGATCTGGATTCCCGCCAAGGCGTTACCATAGATGTCGTTTCCTTCAATGAGGCCTCGGCCATCACCAAAAATATAAACTCCACCTTGGTTACCATTAAAAATGGCATTCCCCCTGTTTTGGACAGAACAACAAATTTGAGAACCTGAATAATTGGTTAGATTTGAATGCTGACCTGATTTGAGCTCAAGATTTTCAGTTCATACTGACCGTATTGTGGGGTCACTGTTGGAAGTGATCCACACGCCTGCAAAGTTATTCGCAAAGATCTTGTTTTCAATGAACTGGCCGCGACCCTTTTCGTGCACGTAGATGCCTCCTGTCTGACCATGATGGATCTCACAACGAACCACTGTCGGATTGGCGTATGCCTTCACCTCAAAGCCGGCTATGCGGTTCCTATGGATGTTACAGCTCTCAAAGTAACCCTGGAAACAGAGAATGACAAACCTATTATAAGCCCATCAAAGTGGTTTAAAGCTTATATGCATGTCGTAAGTGCACCATCATCATGTTGTTTTATGTTTTTCACCTAGTTTATCTGGACTAGTGTTATTTGGCTACTACATATTGTACATTTGAATTTCTTCTCATTCAATTTAGTGGCTGACAAACATGCACAACATAAAACCATCAGTAAAGTGGATCTCACCATTCCGTGGTCAAATGTAAAAACTCCCACGTCTCTGCCGTGGTGGATGTGATTCCGTCTGATGATTGGGTTGCCGTGGTTTTTCACCCAGATCCCAGCCAGAGCGTTGTTTGAAATCTCGTTGTCTTCATAGATTCCCTGAACGACATGAAGAATTGCATTTAAAATAAACCTACTCGTCCCCAGCTGGCCCTGATCCTTTATGTAAAACCGCAGTTTATCCTTTTTTGCCTTTGTCTTATCAATGGCCAGCTTCTTCTAATGGGAAGTTCTTCCTGAAAAGCTACATCACTGGTTTGAAAACACAGCTTTGGCAAAATTGATCAGAATAAAAGGAGCACTGGTGTAAGGCTCTGAAAACAAATGGCAAATCTAAATAACATAATTATAGTTCTTCATTAAAAATAGCAGCTTTTCCAACCAATCCGGTCAACCTAAACATCTGCAGCAATACAGCAAGAATTCTTTGGTCATTCCAGTTACCTACTTTCTAAGTGACATAAAGGTGAACTTACTCTTTCATTCACAAGATGTATAATATTTTTCTTTTGTTTTTTTCCTGTCAACAGATGTATGTGTAAATCATTTGCTGGTAGGAAACACCAAAGTTAATGTAGCAAGTTAAGTTTTATTGTGCATAAACCAAACAACTATAAATCTCCCTGCCCTGTCAGTTATTTGTATGCAATTACATGCTTTCAATGCTACTCAAGGAGACAGTTTGGCAAGAATGTGTTCATTCATTTACATTTGCCAAGGAGACTAATTTGATTCTGCAGGTGTGCTTTGCCTCCAACAGATGACCAGAACCACACAATCAGAAAAACAAGCAAACAAACACTAGAAACTGGGTCTAAGGCCTGAACTCTCGCCTCGCTGAATGACTCACTCATCACAAATACATGTATGATTATTTGGACATGTTTAATACTAACTTTTAGCACTGTAACATTATACACATGACAGAAAAATAGCAACAAACAAAATAATAGGTCAGCTGTAAGTCTGCTGATTAGTTTCAATTTTTCCTTAACCTTATAGATAAAAGACTGATGTCTGTAGACTGGATTTAGACTTGTGATGGTATTCACATATAAAGCCAAGCAGGAATGTACAACTGTGATAGATGCACGTCACTGACGCTGCTGTTCCTCTAGCTCTAGTGAAGATGTGAGACTGCTGGACACGCTCAGCAGAAGCTGACATATGCATTTAAGTTCTATATTTAAATAACATGAAAAACAGGTGTGCATTACCTGTGCATGGTCAGTGATGTAAAGACCGACATTTTCGCAGTCACTGATGTTGCAGTGCTTGATTGTGGGACAAGCACCCTGACCACTGACACACACTGCTGACCCCACTGAAACAAGCACGACAATGATATATTAGTCCACAAATGTACCTGTCAAAACAAGCAACGAAAACAATCTGTGCGCCATCATGGAAAAAAAAGAAAAAAGAAAATAACACTTCAGCACAAACACAAGATCTAGGTAATTCTCAGCCATTTTATCTTATGAGGAACCAAAAACAACTAGTTTCTGTCAAATGCTCCCACTGACCCCTCTGAAGGCCTGAAAAGTCAGATCTAAACAAAATTACCTGTGCACGTGCTGCGTATGATGCAGTGGTCAATGATGGGGCTGCAATTGACTGTAATCTCCAAGCAATGGTGTGCATTGTGGTGCTGGGCGGATTTATCATCAGGATTAAACTGCAGGAGAGAAAACTGTTAACGTTGAATGTGACAACAGTAGCTAAAACAGGACTAACATACATACAACATGGGGAAAAAGGAAACATTTACTGTATATGTGAGGAAAGAAATATCAGAGTCATCTCACCCTAATGGTCATGTATCCAACATAAGCATCTTCTGAGCCTTCCATGAATACAAACGTAGAGTCTCTGGTATTCTCAATGATAACTTTCTCTGCTACTTTTCCAGGAGCTGTAAAAAGACCAGACTGGTTTAATTAGAGACCAGACTAAACAAGGGTGCACTGAAACCGTAACCATGACTACAAACGCACTTACCAGCCCCGATCATTGTGATAGGCGACTCGATGTAGATCCATTCGTCTGTGTAAATACCAGAGTGGACAAATATCAGGCCGTCAAAGTGAGGCTCCTGACCCCCTCCAAGAGCATCTTCAATGGTGTCATAGTACTGGAGGAAGGAAAAAGAAAAGTAAGAAAAGAGAACAGGTCAGATGAATGACCGCAACATTAAAGTGGAAGATTTGTTTGTTTGTTTTTTTAAAGTATGTAAAAATTACACTTACAAACATGTTATCTCTTCCTTTGTATCTGGCAGGATTACTGTAAAAGTGTTCTGCAAAGCCTGGTTTTACATGTGCGCCTTTATACTGGGGGAAAAAAAGGGAAGAAACACTACTATTATTCATATGTGGAAGAAGTGAATAATTCAAGTGAACAATTACAAAAGGATTGTGTAATGAAAAAGATGGAGGAACAAAGGGAAAAGAGACAATTTTGCTGAAGGGAAAAGAAAATACTTAAGATCAGTGTATTACAGAGAAAATAATTGTAAACACTATTTCCATCTTAAAAAACATCCTCTTCTACGCTTTTATTTCAATACTGAATGTCACTTTGTGACTTCAGCTATGTCCACACTGGCAGAACTTACAGTAGCAAAAAGGTCACAGAAGAATCATTCAAAGATTCAACAATGACCTAGTTTCTGTCTCAACACTGCCTTTAAAGTTGCTCAATAATGCACTACTATATAAAAATTGGATTACATGTACAAGAAGGTTCTACCCAAATGGCCCCACCTCATTCCCTTCAATTTTCTGATTAATATTTCGATGATTAAAAAGGTTTTATTGTAAAAGTATTTCTTAAAGCATTTTAGATAATGTGGTTTTCATGGCCTGCTTCATTTAGGACTGAAGCTCTGCAAACATTATTTAGGTCACTTTAGTCTGAAACCAATGCTACTACATTGTATGTCAGTAGTTTCCATACCAACTGCTGAAAACTTTCCTTCCACGGGTTTGGCTGCTCATATTCTTCTGGGTTTATCTGGTAGAATTTCCCTGCCTCGGGGTGCATCATGGGTCGCGTGTATTCAAAAACCTCCATGTACAGCCTCTTCCTGAAATATGAAGGCATATCAGGAGTTTACATGATCATCCTCCTTCGATTTGTCAGAATTCCTTACAATACAGAAGTCATTGTTTGGCAAAAATGTGATGACCACGTTTTAAAAAAAGTCACATCCACAATATAATTGTTGATACACTGGCCCACTAGCAAAAAGGCTGCAACATTATATGGTGGCTGGGCTACTTTCATTTGTTATTATTAGTAGTATTAATACAGACTACTGTCCTTCTGCACACTAATAATGATGAGCCAGCACCCAAGACTCGAAGAAGAACCACAGAAACAATTATACAGTGTATGCGTGCATGTGTGTGTGTATATATACATTTATATTTTATTGAGGCATTGAAGACAAACTAATGCAGTGGGTGCTCAAAAAGTGCTTGTTCTGAATAGACTGCAGCTTACAGCATGAGTGGGTTATTGAAGTCATTTGTGGCAGAAGAGAACAGGGTGTCAGCAAAATACACGGCTGGTGCTGGTTGCCAACATTTAGCTGCAATGATTCAACAACACAGGCCGCAAACTGCAATCCAGATTTTTTGGTAAATCGTGTCCAGACTTCTGAATCCATCCACTCAACAAAGGTGAATGGTTCACGTGGCATCATGAAATGAAACAACGCTGTATCGATTTAAAAAAAAAAAAAAAAAAAAAAAAAATTGTCCCAATGACGCGTGGGAGGACAACATTAAGCCAAAGTGCTCATCCAAATGACTTCAAGCTCAACAGTGTATATACCGCAACAAATCGACCAAGTCTGAATTACATTTGTTCTAAAGAAAAGTAAAGCAGTGACACACACCCACACATCTAATTATTAAAGATGGCTTGCTCACAACATAAAATGAGATTTCTGTTGCTGTTAAATCAACAATAATATCTGGTTTCTTTCTATTGGATTCTTAACATGTAATCAACAATTCAAATTTAGATTAACCACATTAACAAACGCTAATTTAAAGTTAGTAAAGGCTAATGGCTATAGAAACAGGGTATTTTACCATGTTAAAATAACCGTAAAAAAAAAAAAAAGGGGGCACAATAAATACCACAGGATGTTTTGTCATTTTGTCATGTCTCACCAGAGGATAGGGTCATTGGCCAGCTCACTGAAGCGTTTGCACACACATGCTGCACGGCACAGGTCCTGCTCCAACAGGTATGAGAAGATCTTTAGCACCACTTCATCTGGAAGCTTCTCTTGCAAATATTGCTCTGCTGGAGCTGCTGGGAGAAAGACGATCACTGAATTAGACATGCATGTAATGATTTTCCAATTCCACACATAAAATCAATCCTCAGTTTTTGGGCTATGGATTAACTCATACAGACACAGCATATTCATCTGCATAACAATATTTTTCTCATGAAACAAAAGATAATGGGTCATGGCTTTCTCATAATGCAAACAGTGTTGAGCTTTTTGCCAGCTTAGAAATTTGATCTTTTTGTCATTTTACTTCTCTGTTAATTGTACACATAAATAATCCATTTTTTAAAAAGGTATTAGCTCAGCCTCTAAGATGATCTGCTCAGTAGCAGTCACCGTTGTTCGGAGACTGTTGATGACCTAGAAGTACTTTTAGTTTTAAACACAGATCATGTAGAACAACAGTATGCACAACATAAGACATTCTGACAATTGTAAAGGCAGAACCAAATACCATCTAACAAGGCAAGCATTTATTTGGGATGCTTTGGCTGGAGCAACATTATATAAAAAGACGCCATACACCACAAATAACAGACTTTATACTTTCCAAATGACAAATTTATGGAGTTGCTTCACAATTTTAGCAAAGACATTTTTAGAAAGATTACTCTAAAACATCTTTATACTATAACACAGTCATTTTCCCCAAAATTGCCAATCATAAGAATAGCTAGGATGGACTGAAGAATAAAACTGTCATGTTAAATCCACCAAAACATGAGTATCTGCCATCGGTTCACTGAAGTTTATACCATAGTTTCTTGTCATGTATTATTTTTAAATTAAGCTAGAGATGACATAAGACCCATATAACTATGTCATAACAAGTCTGTGTACCACATAGGCCTCTGGTACTCATAACGTTTCAAACCCCCAAGAAAAGATATAATCATAACATAAAAGATTTAGTAAAAAGAAATATGACACTCTGTATGACATACAACTGCACACTACTACCCAACAAGACAGACTAACAGACTAAATGAGTTATAACTTGTTCTTCTCATTGCTATCTCCAACTTCTTGCACAATTAACCCTCACAAGCTGCAGGAACAAAATTTTGAACATGCAAGTCAAAAAATGTCTTCTTACTTACCTGGTAAATCTTGACACTTTCCAGAAACTCTGGGACGCTTAGGTCGGTGTCCAAAGTTTTCTGTGGTTGAAGTGGAAGCACCCTGTATTTAAAAAGTCGTAGAAAATATTTAGAAATGGTACGTGCCTCAAAATTAAATTAACATCCTTTAGGCAGTTATCCATCTCTAAAATTCCTAACAGACGTACCTCCATGCTTGGCTTTGTCGGACACACTGTTCTCTTGGGTAGAGACTTTCTTCTAAGTTGGTATGGACTATTCTGGGCTCCAGGACCGGATTCTTCTGCAACCATATCTGCAGGAACGTCCTCATCTGGAAAAGGTGGAAGATAAAACCAATGATTATTTACAGCTCAACATATTAAACCAATACAACAGATAAGCCCGTGTTGATGTATTTTCAACAGATTTTTGGTGTAACATTTTAGTATGCTCATTAGGAAAACTAGTTTAAAACTGACTGTCCAAAGAAACCAAAGACCAAAAGAAACCAAAGAACAGCATAATCTTTTTCCTTTTCACTCTGCATGCATTTACTTATCCTATGTGGTGTCGCTTTCTCTGCTTTAAAGCCCTGAAGCATGTGTCTTTATCTGTAAATACAGGCATTAATTTGCATGCATGTGTCGAACATTTGGTTGAACAACAGGCATGACTTCACAACTTTAATTCATTGTTTAAAAAAGAACAACAACACAGATCCAGCTTCCTTTACAGCATTTATCTCACAGGACAAAAGCCAGTAAAAAGGTTGTTTGACTATTACCTGGTGTGTGAAGAACAAGCTGATTACAAATCCTATCAACAGGAGATTCAAATAATTGGAAAATTGAACTAATCAGAATATGAACCCTCAGCTAAACGAGACACACAGTATGTTTATAAGCCTATTCACCAAGGTATGATGAGTTGATAGCTACCCCAAATCACTGCTTGTTGCTCTGGTTTCAAGGATAACTCTCACTGGCTACTAGGCCTGTAACCACTACAAACAGTCTGTTAGACGCTGCAGCAGAAAGAGCATGCTCTCATATAAAGCTGCAAACCTGACAAAAAGCATAGGTTCTGCTGGCTTGTTTAACTAAAACATAACAGACACTATCATGTGGAATGGGCAAAGCGGCTGTTGGGTATCTGTTATCTACCATGCCTTGCCCAATTCATCTACTGCCTTGAAATCACAACTGAGCTACACTGCAATTGTGGCCATGAATAAATTAACTGAGAAATAGAGATGAAGTCAAGTAATCTAGTAAGTTCTTTTTATTAAGATGAACATGACGGTTTAGTTTATGATGCTCTATTTTGTAAACATTAACACATTCAGCACATCTTAGGGTTAACTGCCAATTGATGCTGTGAGCTCAAACATCACAATATGAGATTAGTCCAACTGTAAATCAAATTAAAAAACAAACCATTAATGTGGTTTATTGGTGTCCCTCAAGACCGACCGGGTCTTTACTATAGCTCTTTCAGGCATAGCAACTGTGATTAAATAGCATCCTTTGCAAGCAAATGTTTAATTTGAAAAAAAAAAAAAAAAGATCGCTGGTGTTACACCGTCTGTTAGACAATGCTACTGTAACAACTAAAACATAATGTGACTAGGCCAAATAAACGAAACAGTATTAACTACTAACCTATCTCGCAATGCCATGCTACTGTTATAATGGACATGAAGTTTTTAGAACGTCAGGACGCAGACAGCTAGCCAAACAGGCTAATAATAACAGCTAAACTAGCACAGGCTAGGTTAAATTAGCATGCTACGACAACTGGCAAAACCACTTTATGTCTCCTCCCCTGCGTTTGTTACCCATAGAACCAACAAACCGCTGTTTATTACAAGTCATTTTCTATATTAATCGAATCTCACATAACACAAAACACAGCTAAACACCAGCGCGAGGTGAGAAAAGCAAAAGAAAGGCCGACTCGGAGAAGAAAAAATCTAGCAAAACAAAGCGCGGCCTGAATGCTAACTACAAACACAAAAGCATCGGTGTTTCCTGGCTGCATTGCGACCCTTGGTGATCGCTCTTACATTCACAGCAACCAACTTTACCTTAATGTGCCCACATATAAACAACAAACAAACGACAGGCGTAACTGCCCAATCACAAAACACGCAATTCAACCTCAAAACCAGCTATAATTCACTCCAGTAATGCTAACACTCGCTGAGCTAGCATTACCTCTTTCCTGGTGGTTCCTCTCCGGCTGCACCGGGCGCGGCCTCGATACTCGCCTAGGTCTTCTGCTAACGTTACTTGCTCTGACGGAGTTCATTTGGGGTGTTGGTAATCTTGAGGAAATATCGAAGCCTTCACAGCAGAAGAGGCAACGCCGAGGACACCGTCTATGTCTTTTTCGTCAGCATTGCACAATCTGCCATCTTTAGCCGAGGCTCCCGAGAAACGTATCGCGGTGTGTTAACTCCCGTTTCCCCGCACTGGTATTACGTCTAGCCCCGTTCTACTGTAGCAGGAGGAGCCATAACAGACGGGCACAGTCCGTCAGGCCTCAGTCACATCACATGGGAGGACCTCTCGCCATCACGTCGCCTTCCTCGTTCAAGGCGGTCTATTTAACAGTGTTACTTTAGCCCTTTAGAGCCCAGCCTTTGGAGCGTCTATCGTGTGAGAGTCTGCTGTGAGAAACAGCCAACCTCTTGATGTGGGTAGTGTAGTTAAAGTCTACATTTGCGACATATTGTACTAAATCCAATAATTACAAGTATCATTTACTCAAAATACCCAATAAGGCAGATCATAGCACTGGTTATATTATGATAGAGTTGACCACCTGACATAGACTACATAAAAGGAAACGAATATAATTGCTCAAGTAAGAAGATAATTTCTGCACGTGGATTAATAAAGCCTCTCATCATTATTATTTATTTACCTCATGAATAAACTGAGCTTAACATTAAAAGCACAAACTCCTGCAGGGATTCAGATTGTAAACATCGGTAGCCCACATCTTTTGAACTAATCCTGAAACCAGTGTTCCTCAGCTTATCAACATCTGTTGATTTTTATTTGTAAACTAAATAATGAAAGTTGGACTTCTGCTAATGAGGTCTTCGGTAAACAAAGGAGAGGACAAAGTGAAGCCTTTAGAGAGTGTTTGTTGAGTTTACCAGGATTAATAAATCTTGTTACCTCAAAAGTCAGTTACTCACTTGTCAAATAAACCTTTCACACTTTGTGTAATCCATATTTTATTTTATTGTAACAGGAAGCTTGACTTACACTTTATAATTGCTCTGAGCAAAGGCTAAGTTAAATAAGACAATAGTAGCCTTTAGCAGCAACATAATCTATGTTGTATAATAGTAATACAGAATCAGACCTATGGACATTTTTTTCTACATTTGAAGCTTTGCATGTGCTGCCACTGCAGGTAAAAATAAACTGACATACCATGCCAAATTAAAACCTGGCTATTTGTCTGTTGGTGGTGCTATTCAGCAATACCAGAGGACTGCTATGACTTGTGTTTACAAAATATGTGTTTAAATGTGTCACATTTGCAACACATTTAGACAACAAAACACAAACATTGCCTATTAATAAATGTAGGCATAAAATAAACAATGCAAAATACAATCTTGTATTCGCTTGTAGGACAAAGGTAAAAGTTTTTCAGATTAGGCTCCTAATTCTTTTCTGTTGTGAAGTGTTTGATCTCATATTGCCAAGGTCAAAAAACAACTTTCTCAGTGATTGAGTCTTATGATGTATTTAGAAGAATCTCCAGATTTCAGTCAAGGGCATGTTCACAGGTTCAATCAGTGATTAATTTTACATTTACACTTTTTTGTGCTGTACAAATTGCTAAAGATCACATTTTCTTCTTCAGATAAACTTAATTTGCTCATTAACATACAGAAAATTTTTCATTTTGTGTGTGTGTCCAAGAAATCTTTGTCATATGCATAGCTCACTGGCAAAACAGTTATTATCAATAATCATTAAATTATTATTATAGTTCTGCAGTTACATAGTGAAATATGAAAAAGTGCAATTACATCACAATTACATAAAAGCATGGGATTCAGATTTAGAAGGGATTAACATAACTGATCTAAACAGTATACATTATAGTAAATAAACATTTTGATGTGTGCTGATTAAAGGAGCAATCCATAATTTTTCAAAATCATTATTCTCACCAACACTCATATTAACAAAGCAACGATCATTTTGATTTAATTCAGTGGTTTGAAAACATGGGTTTCTGCTGGGATTTGTGTAATTTGATTCATATCATGTAAGGCTGCAACATGCTCCTTTAAGTCATTCACAGTCTTTCACATGCTATTCTTAAAGAGTGTTTTATGTTTGCTAGTACAGGACTTGGTTTGATGCTGATCCCGAGAGAAGGGCTTCATATTTGTAGCAATACAGAGAGAAAATAAAATGTTTTTATTCAAAATAAAGGCTTCCTTTTCTCTGTTATTGAGCCTGTCAGTTGTGCAGCTTAGCGCAACTCCTCTCAGCTGTGTTACGTGTGGACCTTTTAAATGTTTGTTGAACTGTAATACTGGACTTCTCTGGCCTGAAAATCCACTATCATGCTCAAACGTCATGTTTTCGGTGAATAAACTAAAACCTTTGAAGAACCTTTTTTATTTTCAAATGTGCAGTATCTCATTAATGTCTCCTCTGACACAACTTTTGTCTATAACACAGTTGACAAAGCAATGGATTGAATGTCTTTTTCCATTTAAATAGCTCAAAATTCAAAGTGTAAGATTTGCAATTAATGGATTTTGCACTCTGCTCTTTTTTTTATCTTTCACCTTTTAGTTGACATAAAATCTGCCTCTAATTAAAATGTAAAATGAAATGTAAATTTGGCAGACAGTTTGAAGACACAAAAATAATATATGTATTTATCTAGCACATTCATTTAAGATCTCTAAAAATTAACCCCAGGCTGTACATGAAGCTGTCAAAATGCAGGTGTCCACATGGTGCTTAGCCATGGTTGGCTAGAGTAGCTATAGAGTGGCTGCGCTTTGCTACCTGAGGGTCAGTGAGTCATGAATTGCGAGGCCATCTGTCCAAAAAGCTGTAGTGAATTATGATCCTATACCCACAGGAAAATCCAGAAAGAAGCCTTGAAACACAGGAATCAGGGATTATGGAATTGCTAAGCTCTGAATCCTATAGTTCTAACATTTACGAGAGATGGTGACATGTGTGGTTGCCCAAATGCGTAGTATAAGATTATGGATAGAAGAGAATAATCTTAATTTACTGATAGCTGTCTAAAATCCAGAGTTATAGGTTGCACATGTGAAATCTTATGATATGACAGAATGCATTCTGTGAATGAAGGTGGAGTTTGCTCTTTTTAATTTCTGTTGTTTTTTCATATAGAATTTTTTTTTAAATTCAGTTTAGTATCAGTTAAGAAAGGTAATATTTAGAAAAATCAGTACATGTATTTTTGAAAGCAGTTGACTCTCCTTGTGTTGTAGACATCAGGAGTCTAAATAAACACGTTCATCAATGCCTCATCAGGCAGACTGCAATACAATCTTTACCAAACTAACAGATACTAGAACTGAGGCTTTTTATTTTCTATTTTAATTCTATTTTCACAAAATAGTTTAGGTTCGTTTTGTTTTTCTGTTTTTTTTTCTTCCAAAAGTCTATATATTACACGTTAACTAAAATGTTTTTTAAATTTTGATTTTAGTTAACTATCAAAACCTTGGTTGTGAGTGTAGCGAATGAACTTGCACAGTAGCTCGATTGTCCACTAGATGTCTCATTTTCTCTACCTTCGAGAATTCACTATTTAGCCTCACAGGAAGCCTCCATGGTCCACTTACTTTTTGTCTCCATTTTTTGTCACTGCTTTGCTTGTTAACATTTTTTTTTCTTCTTTTTTTCCACAAACTTCCCAGGTGTTTGTGAAAATGTGTATATATATTTGTTTTTCAGGCACTTTACCTCAGAGCACTACCATGCCTACGGTGTTGTTTGTGTCATATAGAAGAACTATGTTCTCTGATAGTCTTTTCACACTGCTCAATGGGTTGATTATGTAAACATTTGCTTGTAGGATATCAATATGTGCCTGAGGTGACAACATTCTAATTAGCATATTTTTTCTGCTGTTCTAAATGAATACCGCTCCACTGATTAATCAACTACCTACAGAAAATGAGTCACAGTGAGCTGCAAAACTGGGTCTGCCCTACAACTGGAGGTGGCAGCATCCTCAGAATGCCTGCATTTACAGTATCTGTATTTTTTGTTTGTGCATCTGTCTGGTTTCGTGTTGACTTAGCACCAGGACCACTTGTGAAGGCTTGCTGCTGTGCTCTCTGACTTCTCTGCATGTTTATCATCTGTCTGATGAGTTTACTGGTGATCGACCACATGAATGGAGTCTCTCTGAGATTCTTGTTTTGAACATTGGAACTGTTGTGCCATTTACTGAAAGTTCTTACTGTGGTAAAAAAAAAAAAAAAAAGTGTAATTTATTGATAAATCTGCAGCTATCTGCAACTTGAAGGCTTAGTTAAGTTGATTAGTTTGTCTTAAAGGACAAACTGTTTACCTGTGTGTTCACTATGCAGTTGCTGTTGTTTTCTGTTGATACGATGCTTGGACTCAGTGTTGCTATGGCCAGAAGGAACATTTTTCTCTCTGTCTTACATAATCTTCATTTAGTGCGTTTTTGTACTTCCATTTTTCATACGGGATCAGCAGTCCTTTAAGAAAATATAGACAGAAAGATGACTTCACCTAAGCCGGAGTCATGGATAGCCTAACTGTCAAGATTTTGGTTCTTCTTTGACACTAATCTGCTGGAGATAGGACAGTGAGGCACATGTGTTGGCTTGGTAACCAATCTAGTATCCAGTGGCAACAGAGGTCTATTGAATGCTGGGCAGCTCTACATTGGCTGGTGTGCCCACCACTCTCCTGTGTCACCAAGTTGTGGAGGCATATTCATATAGGACCCTGCAGCAAAGGTAGGTTAGTGCAATGTTCACCTCGTGGGCCAACATTGTGTGCATGTGTGATCAGATATAGGTCATCCCTGTGCTGTTTTTACAAATGCTCTTTTTGTTGAACAACTTAACCAGCCTGCAGGTGGTAGCACTCTCTCTGTCTCACTATGTCATTTTCTCAATAAGGTGCACTTGCTTAGTCTATGTTTAAGTCCTTGTTTCAAATAACCTCTCTTCTTCACATCACAGCCTCTCTTGAAAACACGCTGAACATGTTGTCTTGATTCTCACTCCACGTCTGAAGGCATCTGCAGGCGCAGAGGCAGACACAACAGGATAAGCGTCTTTGTCTCAGACTCCTGTCTGTCAGAGATCCCCACCCACCCACCCCTCACACACCTCCCTTTCCCCCTCAGCCTCCCATCTATTTGGGCGGCTGTTACAGAGAGGGCAGATGGCTCATTACCATAAATAGGACAGAGAGAGAGAGTGAGCAAGGGGGCCGTGCACACCAACTAACAGGACCACGCCGCCCAAAACTAAGGAAATGGAAGCCCGTTGCTAGGAGAGAGGAAAAACAGCTTTATGGCAACACAAAGCTGATTCCCCCATCCGACCTCATCCTGCACGCACCCCCCCACCCCCGCCCCCTCCTCCCTGCTCTGGGGACCGAGCCTTCTATCTGCTGGTTGGGGACAGATGGTCGATGGGCCCCACCGTCTCTACAGCTGGACACAGGCTACGCTGACACAGTCAGACCTGGCATGACTGAATCACACCTCGTCCCGTCCAACCTATGAGAATCAGGAGCGGAAAGAGCTGAAGCCCGGGCCGTCAGCTAAGAATAGATCCACACTTGTTGCCCACAGGAAACGTGACTGCACAATAGATGGTAACATATTAGATTTTTGCCTTTGTAGTTTTGTAATATTTTTTTGTTGTTTTGGGGGTTTTTTCAATGAAGCTCATTCATTGAAGCAATTCACTTGCCGTTTTGTGCTTATCTGCTTCCTGTTTTTTAATTTTTTTTTTTATTTGACTTTTTAACCACTGGACAAAAAGTATGTAAAGCACTTACAAAATGATTTGTTAACACTCAGTTCCAACTGCAAGTCCTTACTCCATCCCAGACTTTTATAACTCGTCTGCTCTCTCCAAGTCTAACAGGTTAAGAGTCATCCAACCAATGTCCTGTAGAAGAGCAGTCCCCTCTTTCCAGTTCATCAATATTATCCTTTCTGACAGGTGTCCCACCATGAAAGGATGCTGTGCAGGAAATGAAAATACTGCTTCACACTTCTAGTGGAGCATAGGAAGAAGTGGTAAAACTGACATTTTCTTTCATTTCATTCCCAACCACTCACACAACCATTTATACACTGGTCAGTAAAAGCTGAAGTCTGATGGGAAATATATATTGAATTACCTAAGCCTATATCTTACAAATCTACAGGGCCTGTTTGACAAAAGTCTTCCCTTCTTTTCTGTACTAGTTAGAAGTACTCAAATCCCATTCTGGGTAAACCCTTTGGTGCTCATTGGAGGTCAAGCTAATGATGTATGAACTAGGTTTTAATAAGGCATTGGTTGTGTTCTGAGGAAGGGGCAAGTTAATCCATTCATCCTTACTATACCTGTTCACCCTGTGAGGGGCTTGGAGCTCATGCTAGCCAACACTGGGGAAGAGCGTGGCTACAGTCTGAACAGCCAGTCAGTTACAGAACTGAGACAGAATCATCGATGCACAATATGAACTTATATATATAAAGGTTGAGGAGGGTGGGGTGAGAGAAGACATTTCCTCTGGGGAGTATCTCAGCAAAGACACCACCTCTGAAACAATAACACATCTGTTCTCACAAGACCTTTGATTGAAAGGGCAAGTGCAGCTGGCTGTCTTGCAAACAGGGAGGAGGAGAAACTAACAGAGTCTAATTTGAACAAATAAAATAATTTCACATAACACTTGAATATTGAATAGAAATGTTGTTTCACTAATATTTGACTTGAAATCGCAGGGTGATACTTGAATCTGCTACAATTAATGTTATTTCATTAGATGTGAGCCATTTTGCATTTCGTCCACGGGGAATTGGGGAAGGATGCTTGACAGTGGCACATTTACATGTCGGAAAAGAAGGAGGATGGGGAAAAGAGGGAGAAAAGCACAACTATCCAGATTGCACGAAGGAAAGCGTGGCAGCAGCATGACAAGTAAGCAGAACAGAGGCGGTCCTGCATCACCTAGCCATCCGCCCTGGTTGCATAGGAACACGAGGGCCATGCCTAGCCTCCAGACACGCTCCTTTCCTCTCTCCTCTGCCACGCTTCATTACCCAGTGCTCAGCCAGGCACAGAGAGCCACTGCACCACTTTCTCTGCACTACAGCCGTGCGCCCGCTCGCAGCCTCCCAACCAGGCTTACCCAAAGACCAGGCGGGGTATATGCTGCCCCTCAGGCATCAGGTCACACTCTCAGTGAAGCCGACATGTGCTTCCATGTCGGCTTCACTCTTCAGATCAGGAAGCTACGTCCAATTTTCAAACTACGTCCAATTTTCAAACTTTATCTCTTAGGTCACACTCTCTCTTAATGTATACTGCAGAGGCAAGAGTGGAAGGACACAATCAGTGGCTTCCAACCTTCTTTTCAGTCGACAGATGAACTAAAATATTCAAAATGTGCTCGTCTGAACTGGTTTCAAACTGTTTATAAAAGTGGATGTGATAGTGGATGTCAATTTGGCCACATTTGTTGTTTATTTGTACTGCTGGCAAACTTTTCATCTCTTCATCCTATATGAGGCTTACATTTAGTTGTTTTTTTTCTGTCTATCACTTTCTATGTCAGATATGTACATCATTTATTCATTACTTCTTCAACTTAAACAGATTATCCATTTATTTTAGGTATTTGTTTCAGCCAGTGATTCATTACCTTTAGTTAACCATAAGGTCACAGTTAACTAAATTTCTCTTTTTGCTTGCCAGCTATTTTCCCATCTGCATTTCACTTTATGTTTCATCTATAAATTCAAATTTCTTTATGGAATTAAACACCTTTTAGCTCTGTTAGTTATTAACTTATTAATTTTAGGGTTTCAGTCATGTATAGATCACTTTAATCCACTGCTTTCATTCATTTAGTGATAGCGTTTTGCCAGTTCACTAATTTTAGTGTCACATTCAGCCATCTAAAGTACTGTGCAAAAGTCTTGAGCCACTACTCATTTCTTTGTAGTTAGTAAAATGGGAAATGGGAACAATGAAACATATGCAAAGAGCCACAGAAATACAGTATATGAGGCAAAAGTAGAGTTTACATAGTTCTAACAAGTCAATATTTAGTATGACCACCTTTTATTCTTCAACACAGCCTCAACTTTCCAAACCAAGTAGTCTACAGGTATAGTTCTCCAGGCCTTTTGGAGGACACTCAAAGCTTTTTTATTGGATGTTGGTCATCTTCTGTTCAATTCTCCGTCAATATGTTTCAGGGATCATTGACAAGCTGAAAAATTAACCCATTGCCAACCAGATGGTATTGCATGGTCAGTCAAAACTTGATGGTACATTTCTGTGTTCATAATTTCATAAATTTTGACAAGAACCACAACATGTATGTCCAAACCATGACAGAGCCTCCACCATGCTTTATAGATGGCTTTAAACACCCACTGTTGTACATTCTCTACATATTGACAACAATTTGAATCAAAACTTACAAATTTGGATTCATTTCTAAATAAGACCTGTTGAAACCGATTTTTAGTCCAGTTCTTGTGTAACTTGCCATACCTCCTTTCCCTGAATTACTGTTTAACAGCCATCTTGTGTCAGGTCTTTGCTGGGTTTTTTCGTATTGCTTAAGGGCATGACTTTCAGATACTGTTTATCTGCTGTAGATAGTTTTCTTTTGTCCCCCACTTTACTCCAAATTCTGCTTTTTTTTTTTTTTTTTTTTTTTTTTGAAGAACACACTGCACATCATGCTGACACATTTGGACTTCTTTATACAACTGAAAAAGCTTCAGAAAGCCTGGAGAACTTCTGCACAAGACAACTTTACAAATTATAAGTAAGTCTGGCTCCTTGGGAACAAAATATAAAGAAATGAGGGGATCGCTCGACACTTTTGCGCAGACTTTTGATTCATTTATTTAAGCTATAGAGCTATGTTACTGTAACATATGTTAGCTTGCAGCTTGTAGCTTACCTGCTCTCTTGAGAATTGGAAGTGTAAAATCTATTTAGACCCAAAGGTGGTTTCATAGAAGTTCAGACTTCTTTTTTTTTTTTTTTTTTTTTTTTTTTTTTTGTTATTGGGTAAGTTTTGAAACCGAGTGTGAAAACAAATGTGATTTTTAACAGGGTCTGATTCATGTTGCTAAGCAGCAGGTGGAATTGCTTCTTGTAGCTTGTATACATGAGAAAACACAACACACACTGCTGGAAGGACATGAGTGATCCCTCATACGTGTCATAGCCCACTATGGAGCTGGCAGTGCCAGACAGCACTGCTGGGCACAAGACCACTATTGTCCCACAAGATAAAGTGCACTTGTGACCAAGGCAAGGCGGGGAGGACCAGATGCAGTGAAAAGATAAGGGAGTGTCAAACAACAACGCTTTTTGTGTTGTGCCGTTGTTTACGGTAGCTGAATGTTTTTACAGACGTCACAACTCCATTTTAAACTGTTGGTAGGACACGACATGTCAGGAGTGGGCCGTCTTCCCTTTATCCTCCTCTTGCTTCACAGTTAATTGACTACAAGTGTTCATTTGCCTTCGAGGAGCAGTCATTAGGGCTGAATAACAAAATTTAGCTCCGCAATAGAGCAGCCAGAGATCAATGGGTTAATTTAATTGCCCCTGCATGTGGTGTATTGTAGCAGGGCAATTTGAAGAGCTTTATAAGGGAGTCATGCAGTTTTACTGTGCTTAAAAGTGCAAAGAGATAGCAAGGAGGCAATGAAATAAGAGAAAGACCAAAGTTCAGTACTGTGTGTTTGGTGACAACTAAGCTGCCAGTTATATACAAATGATATTGTCACAGTCAAGCTCGAGAAAGAGCTGTCACTCTATCCCGTATAATGACTTACAAATGACTGATTGTCTGCCTAAAGCTATAATCATGTGATGGATAACTGAAACAGAAGAATGCAATCGCTTTATATTAGAGTGACAAATTTAAACTACTGACTTTACTGACAATCTGTTTTGACTTGTATTACTTTGAAACTGCTACAATTTCTTAAAAAAAAAAAGATCCATGTAAATGCCTAGCTCTCATCACAAACTTCCTGAGCTCCCCTGAATTTTAAAAAGAAGTTGTCATGGCAAAATCACCGCCAGTCTTTATAGAGTGCGCACATGGTTTTATCTGACCATCTTTTCACCAACTGTAACAATGTGCTACCATTGTTTCGTGCAAGATTGGAGCGACATTGTAAGCAAGCCATTAGTTCCCAAACCAATTATAATGTATAGGATGTTTATCAGATTTTGTGGGTGTGGTTCATTCTTTAAGCAACCATTTCAGACGAGCAGAGAGAGTTTTTGTTGAAATTATGTGCATACGTTTAGGAGTCTGTTTTATAAGGGGTGGGGGGTAGTGAAGGAGGACATGCAGAGGTTTGGTGTGACAGGGGTAGGGTGGGATGGAGGCAGATGATCCACTGTAACAAACCCTAGAATTATGTATGTATGATCCTGATTAGTAGTTGAGAGACTTGCCTTTATTACAAATGCACAACACTATGTTTACTAAGGATAAATTGTTAAAATCAACAAGTAAAAACCAGTTATAATCATTTAATCAGGAGCTATCTACACAGATGTGTCTCACTAAAGACCTGAATCTATTTTTTTTTTTTCATTAAGCTGTTATAAAATTTCATCTACTGTCCTTTGTTCATGCTGGCATGCTTAATCCTCCACTGGAACAAATTTAGGACATTTGTGACTGTCCATACAAGCATTTGCCCAGTCTTACCTGAACAAATAGACTGATTCAATACAGTATTACAGCATATGTGTTTGACTGTTGAAACGATCATTCCTCTGCCCCGCGTGTTGAATTTTATTGCCTTGTGCATTAAAAGAGGCACTTATCAGCTGACAGATAACGGACAATCAGCACACTGCTGACACAATTCATAAGACCCGGTTAGGAGAAAGGATTGTCAAACAAAGGCTTGTGTAGGCAAACACACTCTTCAGTTGAGGATAACTGCAGGCAATAGCTGCGAGAACCCCTAGGGAAAACAAACCTGAAGAACAAAGAAAGTGTTGCATTTGGAACAAGTTGACCACGCCTGATTGCTCTGCTGACAGTCAGAAGCCGTCTGCAAATTAAATTTACACAATTTGAGCTGCAAACACTTAAATTTAATCACTGAATATTTATTGAGTGATGCTAAAAGATAAAAAAAACACTATCTGTGGTGCTTGCTTTGTGCAGTCTACTTCATTAAGACTGGTTTGCTCCATTTAGAGCAATGAGGTCTGGACTGGTAGGATTTCTCCTGTGTGGTCCCACACCGCTGCTGGCCTCTGGAGCTTCACAGACGGTTGCAGTTCCCTTCTTGTCCTGGAAAGTATGCAAATACTACCTGTTTAACCGGTTACCACTTTGACCATACTTATCTAGGGAAATTAAATGCTGCCACGCCTCTGCGCATGTGTGTACACATGCATCTGCACGTCTCATTCGCTTTAATGTGCATCATAATTCTCTTGATGACCCTTTCACTTCACATTTCAAACGAGGTCCAAACTAATTAGCAAAGGGAGCTGGGTGTCTGTTAGTGTAGCTTTAAATCCTCTAGAAAGAGCAGGAACAGAGACTTTACATTGTTCACTCTGCAAAGTGCTCAGCTGTCCAAGGCACAATCTGCCAAATTGCACATAATGGTGTATATTCTGGAAATACCACAGTCCCTTATGTCACAAAGAAACCCAGAATCCATTTTTCTTGACATTAAATGGCAGCATCTATTCTGAAAATGTACGTGAGGACACACGGCAGATAGAAAAAAAGGAACAACACAGAAACCTGAATACTTTGAATGCATATGCAAAGTTTATTATGTTTATAGGACAGAGAGACAAGCACCGAAAAGGAGGGATTATTGCAAATCGAGATGACATTCGTAACAGGGAAGCAGTTTCTTCTGGAATGTGATTTCTCCTCACAGTTTACACCTCGTTTCTGGCTGTGTGCTAAAGTGTCAGCATCTGTGTTCCCACTCCAGAAACCAACACTAGGTGTAATGAGAAAAAAAAAAGGAAACAGGGAGAAAACAACAAAGGCAGGACGGCAGATTGAATGAAGAGCGGCATACAAACAAAGGTTGTCACTAATAGAGTTTTATGAGCTCCAGACCTGCTGAAATGGAGTGTTGTGCGTGTGCAGCAGCTCTTATCGGCTCGCTGGCAGTAGGGCAGGGGAGGGTGAGAGCTTCCACACTTGCGATCCGTAAAAATGGTGTGATTCATTTTCCGCATGAGAGGGTCTCACAGGGGCGGCATCAGACCAGCCAGTCCACACAGATTTATGGACCATTAAAGCAGCAGGCCTCCTGACCGCTATGCCACTATGGGGCTGGCTGCTAAGACACACTGCACCCTCATTCATGCTTGGCCACCACTCTTCATCACAGGCTAGCTTCCTCATTGTTCATCCCTTCATCAGCACCACTTTTACTGCCTCACATGAACTCCTCTCATAGTCTGTAATCCTGCTGTTCCTTTTGATGCAAAATGAATTGTTTACTGTCACCATTCTCACCTGCTCTTAACACCGTTTTCCCAATTCTTTCTCCCACTTTTGCGCGTTATTCTTTCCTTTCACAAAAAGGATAATTCCTTGAGTCGCTTGTTATATAGTCCAGAAAATGCTCCAGTACAGTTATGGAAATCCCTGACGGTGGTCCGGGCTACCGTGTTGTTTTAGCCTAACAGTTTTACAATCAGATTAGCACCATTGCAGGCACACAGACTAATGGGTCTGTATTTTCAAGGCATCCTCAATCAGCTGTTTCCGTGGTGATTAATGCATCTTGTTCTCGTCTCTCTCATCTGCTAGCTTTGCAACTTCATCATCCCTAGGAGTCGTACTGGAAGGAAAAAAAATGGGGCAGAGTCTATGCTGCTCACCGGCCCTAAGAATAGCTCAGTGCGCAAGAAAACAAAGCCACAGCAACCTGAGCAGAAACTCCAAAGCATGAATGAATGAATGAATAAATATAATCACATTCAGATAAATCACTTCACCTTTGTTGTTGCTGGATGAATGAAATTTTTGCATTAAATGCTGTTCTCCAGCTTTTGTGTGTGTGTATATATATATATATATATGCCATATATTAACGACACACTGAAAAACATTAAGACTCACATGACTGTCAGACAAGTATTCATTTTGACACAAAAACACTGTTACGCCACCACCAAGCCTGTTTGTCCAGTTTAAAGAAGAGGAAGAAAAGAGAGTGGAAGCTACTTTCGGTTGCTCCCTTATTCAGAAGGGGTTTCCACAGCAGGTAGCTCCGCATGTTTGATTTGGCAGATATTTTTTTTAAACAATTGATTTGTCTTTCCTGTTGCAACCTGAACGGGATCTGTGGTCTCCTCTGGGATCAAACAAGTGATCTTGTGCTTGTTAGGTGAAAGCGGTGCATAAGTATTGACAGCTCTCCTGCATGGCAGGTTGGCTTTATGCACATTAAAATAAATAAATAAAAATAGAGAGGCTATTAGATCATTCCACAGAGAGCTACTCATGTATGCTTATGAAACAGAGTGGCTGGGATGAGTAAAGGTATCACCGTTATGTGAAAGTTACAGCTTGGTGTGAAGTCAGTTGGCCAGTAAAGCTGCACTCACCAGATAGCCAGAGATACAAAACCGAGCTGCCGGGCTTCCTGAAGCACACTTTTGGCTGCTAAACTACATAAGCACAGGCATGTACATAAGCACAGCAGCTTCTTGCAAATTTGGACTTTTAACACATGCACAGAGGAACACTTTGATTCTGCACTGGAGAGAAGCACATAAAATGCTTATCGTTTTTCTTCTTCTTCCAAATTCTTTGCTTTGCTTTGTCTGTATACTCAAGCATTACCCAGCATGTGTGTGTTGTGTATCCACGGGTCACATTAGCTCCTTGTATCATCGTTTACTCTAGGAGGGGCCCCGTTGAGGGTCCGCTATCGTCATGAAGCTGGGTGTGGTGACACATCCTCTCTCTCCGCCCCGAGGTGTTTGTGCAGCCTGAATAACGCGGCAGTGCTTGTGCGGGACCCGTCCGGTTTCATTTCGCTCCCACACTTTAACAAATTAATTATTAATCCCATTGCTGCTTCACTGTTAATGGCACATTTTAATTCAATAAATCTGGTTTTGAAAACTACATAGATATATAAATATATTTTAAAAATACTTCCGATAGATTACGAGCAGCTGGTGATAGAAGTGAAAGCACATTGCTCGATACAAAAAAAAAAAAAAAAAAAATTGGATGGCGTGCGCGTTCGCGGAGTTCCAGCGCTGCGGCAGTTGCCAGGGGAGATAGGAGGGGAGGAGTTTTGATTGGCTGAAGTGGACCTGTTGCCATGACGACGGCGAGGGGTTTGGTAGCGTTGCCGTGCGCTGTGTGATCTGCGCGCTGCGTGTATGGAGGAAGCAGCTGCTGATCTGATCTCTGACATTGTGTGTGAGACAGACAAGACATCTGAATAAACTGCGCGCAGACGTGTCTTTAAACGCACCGCACCGAGGCACGCCGTGCATGATTGTGAGTAGCCGATTGTTTTTAAGTGGGTTTTAATTGAATAAGTGTTCGGCAGGATCCGGGCTGTGTTTCGAACAAGCTAAAAGTAAATGTGGTCAAGTGACTTTGCTTAGAGCAGCCAGCCAGCATGGCAGATCAAGCGACAGCATGTGGCCAGCTAGCTAATGTTAACGTTACTTCTCTCTTCTTCGGGCTTATGTCTTGGAGAGCATAAAGGGATATTACTTATAACACCAAAGAGTGTTTTGAAACATTCAAACAGATTCCTTTCTGCTCTTCCAGTTAAAATGTAATGCTAATGCTAGGCGGTATATGTGCCTTCCCCTGACCTATCAAGCGGCTGCTAACGCTGCTCTGCCTGACGGTTGTTTCTCGGTGAGTTAAAGCTAGTAACATTTAGTGAACTTAGTGAAAATACGGCTAATTAAAACGGAGACAAGTTCCTTCGTAACGAACCCCGTGTGTCGGGAAATGTTGTGCAATACTCCGCGTAATTGCTCGTAACTTTGTATTCCTCGTTGTGCGTCTGACTTGTGGTTGCTTGTATGTGTGTGAGTGTGAAGTGTTTTAAGTGCTCTGTGTGCCTGTTAGTAGCTCCGGAGCATATCAGTTTTCTGTGCTAACAGCACTTTCAGCGTATCCTTTCCACCGATTTTGAGTCTCATTGTTTCTTTGAACGTCTTTCGCCTGTTTTGTCAGTCTGTAGTAGGTAGAAATATTGAGCGACTTATTACTCCTGATACTGTTCAGACACATCTTCCCTGATAGCTATAAATAGTTGAATATTTCATTATATATATATATATATATATATATATATATATATATATATATATATATATATATATATATATATATATATCGACGGCACCAGAGGTTTGGAGGCTACACTGGCTAGCCACATGATGTAATGGATTATCACAAGATTGTCCCAGATACAGAGTGCTCTACAAACAATGTCAGACTGTAGGAAAAATATCTCTGCCTACTGCAGTTGGCTATAATTTATATTTTGCTGTTGAATAGACCTTTATATACTTTAATGTGTTGTTTCTGGTGTTTGTGTGTGATGTTTCCTACCTTGCTGCCTGTTAGCATTGCATTTACTGGACTGGACAAACCTCATCTAAAATTCATTATGTGCACTGAGGTTTTATTTGTATATTTGAAGGGGGGGAAATGTGATGGAGAGACAAGTAGACTGACATTGTTCCTTTCACTTTGCCTGACAGTTGTTAAAGCCCTGGTGATAAATGGAAGACAAAGACACCAGGAGCTTAAGGGACAGAAGAAGACAAAAAAGAAACAGATGTTGTCAGTCTGCCATTATTTTAATGCCAGAATCTTTGTGGTCATATTGTGGGGTCAAACCATCTGGTGTCTTTGTAAAACTGACATGTATCCACTCATGTATGTATTTGTGCAGAAGCCTCTGAAGGGTAAGCACTTTTGGATCCGAGAATAGACATTCATTACTATAAATAAGACCTGCTGTAACCCACTGATGTGGTTATTGCAATGTGAAATGACTACATGTCTGCAGGGATCGAAAACACTGTCAGTACCTTTTGAATTATCTTTATATATGCACCATCACAAGGTTATTTGAGATGTTGGAATTGACACCATAGACAAGCTTAGTAAGAGGCAAAAGACAGGGGAAATGGGAAGGAGACTACTTAGTCTTATTTCTGCTCTTTTTGAATGGGTCTGCTAACAGCACACTGTGTTTGAAAAGGTAACTGGTAGACTTACGAGTGAGATCCCCGTGAGATGACAATATGAAACTGAAATTTACAACTTGACTGCATGACGACTCGTTCATGACATTGTTTGGAATCTTTTGCTTGAACTTCCTGACGGTAAACCCTGTGGGTGTTTTGACAGCCTGTGAAACAGTCATTTAATGAAATAGTAACAAACTAAAAGATAGATGTGTAGATAATAGATGCCCTCACAGTCACATAGTTAAGGTATCAAGTCCATCTTTTGATTACACTAATAGCACTTTTATTCACTTTTTGGGTGCTGTTTTACACCAGCTGAGCACAATAGTAGACGCAGGGGTGTCAAATGTATCTCAAGCTCCATGCATACGCTCAAGAATTCCACACTTCATTTTCACAACTTGGTAACCACAATGGTGTAAATGTCGCTTGAGTCTACTGTACTGATGGGAGAACAGGAAAACACTCGTCAGAGGATGTATAACAATGAAGCAACGTCACTGAAAAGACCACTGCAGCACATTTTTTTGTTGACTGAGTTTCGCACGGCCAAATAAAATCTTACATCCATTATCCCAATGTGTTAAGTATGACCGATTAAATGTAGTAATAAGGACACGGCTTGGGCCTGTTGTGTCATGTGGCTGTTACCTTTTATCAAACAAGAGTGACACAGCACGCTCAGTTTAAAAGTGCTGCTGCTGCCATGTAATCAGTCTTATCACAGAGTTGTGTACTTTGACCTGGAGCTGATGAAAGATTGTGTCCTCTGAAAAATCCACCATGTTCTCTATAGATATGCGAGCGGCTGTGGTTTTTGAATTCATTACGAAAGCTGACCCACGCGGCAGCAACTTTTTTTGGGGGATTGCTTAACGCAGAGTAAAGCTGGTTTCTCACGGATTGGCTTAATAGATTTGTGCTCAGAGATTTGTGACCTACTGTTCTCTGCAATCCCTGTCATTACCAAGTACTTTGACTTTTTACTGAACATTTTAAATAGTTGGTACTCGGGTGCTGTATTGGGAAAAGCTGAACAACTGATAACTGGCAGAATAAGGAAGTTTGGTTTCTTGAAGTGACTGTGTTACCACGATGCAGCTGTTGTGTGCATATTGCAAAGTTTAAACACATTTGAAAATAGAATATCTAAATTTTAGCAGGTGTTCTGCATTTTTTGTTGTTGTTGTTGATTGATTTAAAGCCTAAAGTAAGTCTCCAGTAGTTTCAAATGACTTCTTTGGACTATTTTTTTTTTTCAACTTTAACTTGTTCAATTAAACAAATAATTACTTGAGATTAGCCACTAATCAGTGACCTTGAGCTCTGGCTGTTGACAGTGGTCTGCCTGACTCTATGCTTCATGCAGTTTTGTAATGGATAGCTTGAGTGATCACTTAACCAGAGCCCCTGATTAGTCATAAAGGAGGGGCATCCCCAGGAGTATGCGGTGTGTTGTTGTTGTTTTGGGTCTGTCACATTCTTCTAATCGAACATAGGGGGCTAGCTCTGAAGTGAGTTGTAAATGTCAACACCTGAAAAGACATGTTTCCACTCACGCGCCCACTCGCTCCTGTGGCCTTCCTGGTCATTATTTATTTTTTCTGTCCTATTTAGGTGATCAGCTTGTCTGCTCTTTGCGATGTTTCACATCATTTAGTCTCTCTTGAGAGTTCACCGTGCAGCTAAATGGCATCTATTTTTATACCCTGAGCTTGGCACAGCTGTTTTACAAACTGGCGTCAGTGTTGTAATTAATGTCACAAGCTGGCAAAAAGACAAAACAGGTTGATTCTGCGTGATCTGAAAATCAGTTTTTCCCTCTTTAAGCGTCTGTTTAGACGTTGCATACTGGCAGCGGTTATCTCCTTCTCGTGGTGCCCCTCTGTCTACTCCACTTATTGTTTTACATCTCTTGATTGACTCTATGGTGAGTCGCCTCCCTCTACAGCCCCCCACCCCCTGACTGCTCCTCTGCCTGTCTCATTTCTGACTGTGTGGACTCGAGACACAGCCCATTAGGGCCCGCCTCCCTGAAAGCAACAACTGATGTGGCCGTTTCCTTGATTGAGAGAAAGGAAGGGGTAAGGACGGCCGTGTCCTCTGTCACAGTGGCTCTTTGTCTCGTCGGCCTAGACAGAAATAAAAAGATTTATTTAATTGATAGCAGTACGACAACAACAACACAGGCTTACCAGCTTGTCTGTAAATCCTCACTAAGTATCATATATCAGTGTCAGTTTAAATGTCTCAGAATTTATACAACTGTAGCTTAGGTGTTTGGACAAAGTCAAATGTAAATGTCAAACAGACTGACCGCCTTTAAATAAGAATTTTATACTGGGCCGTGTACTTTAAATGACTCAATCATAGAATAATTGATGAGCTTGTATTACTAGACCAAATCTTTGCTCTTTCAAAAAGCTGTATCTCAAAAAGTAAACGGCATTGGAATAACTAGATTTCTACTATGCCCTTTCACCACCAAGAATGTATATTCATTGTTTATAATAAACGGTAAATGATTACACTCACTAGTTTCTCTGCTGCTGAAAAAAGCAAGTATTTTGTGACTTTTCACTGACCATTTTAAGTAGTTGGTATTCAGTGCTGTAATGGAAAAGGTTGAATAAGTGATGATTGGTAGAATAAGGAGGCTGTTCAGCACTAATTAAGATGCAGTTATTATAATACTGCCTAATAACAATAGAGAGTTTAACACTGAGTCGATAGTAAACAACTCTTGGTGACTATTGTTGCTGTTACCATATGTTTCATATTTATAATTTGATGTTAAACAGCAACACATGGAAAGCAGAATTTGGAAAGTCTGTAATGTATAAAGCAAGAGGTCAGCTTTTTAAGTGAAGGGTTCAAAACTTCTTATATATATTACTGCTTCTATGGAGCGGGCAGAGCTCAGTAGCTGTGTGCTTATATTTGTTTGCCACGTGTGTTCGCTTTGGTCGATTAAGTCAAATGGGGAGATTCAGTAAATATTTTCATTCTGCTGGAGCTTTGTGGTTGACGTGGATATCTATCATGGTTTTGTCAGAACCTAATAATGTTTTATTTATTTATTTTGTAAAATCAGGAAAGAAGTCTTTCCTCGTTTGAGTTCCCTGTGGGGCTTTTTTGGTGTTTTCTGTGTTTCATTTGCAAACACTGTTGTATTTTACTGCACATAGAAAGTTTTCTCATACTCAAGGACCGACCCTTGACAAATATAGAAACGTTCTAATTTCAGCCATTTCCTACAAGACCGTGGACCTGTGTTTGCAAGCATACAGCATGAAGTTGTTTTTTGTTGTTGTTGTTTTTTGTTTTTTTTTTAATATTTGAGAGGAACTGAGGTTGTTGTGTGTGTCGGTATGCTGAACTTACAGGCACATGACTGGAAAGATAAGGTTTCAGTGTTGGCTAGGGACTGGCATGTACTTTGGAAGGCCTCACCTCTGTTGACAGTCAAAGTGCAGTCTTGAGCGTTTGACTCTGAAGTTGTTGGAGGAGGTTAGTGTCACTGACGAACATGAACCGAGCCATTGCCTGTCCTTTTGATCGCTCGTTTTTCCCTCAGTGATTTCATTAGTCGATACATTAATTCCAGCCAGGGTGTTTGCAAGCTATCTGTAAGCTACACGAAGATGGAATTCATAGATTGCCCGAGTAAATACTGTTGCTTCAATAGACACTACCTTGTAGCCTCGTGCTGCTCGATTTCACTGTTTTTGTCGTATAGCGGGCCTAACTGCCTCTGTGTGAAGTCTGAATTTGTTTTCTGAAAATGAACTTCCTCAACAGGCAGGAGGTGTTTCCTTCCCTCCCGGTCCTCTGTTTGAAAGTGCGAGGTGAATACTGAGCACTTCGGAAACATGACTAGAGCAAAAACAACTGCTCCTTTGTGCGAGCAGAGTGTGGGGCCAGTTGTAATGCTTTGTGCAAGCTTTTTCATTTGCTTTCACCTCGGACGCTGAGGAGATCCGTTAAAGTCTTTGACAAGTTTTAGTCAGAAATGTATCGTTAGGGCGTGCTTTAATAGTAGCCTAATTTACCTTTTAAAGTAATAGATTCTTTATTTGTTATGACACGGTTTAACCCCCACCCTTGTAAAATAAAAGAGCAGGCCACTTGGCTAACCCGCTCTGGAACAGCCTCTCTCTCTCTGCCTGCTTCTCCCACTCTAACTCAGTCCCCCCCTCCTTTTGTTTCATTCACATTTTTAGAGCTCCAGCCAGACTGGGTAGTTGCCTAAATATCAGTTAGGGTTTCGAATAACAGCCATCACAATGGGGCTTTGCGGCACACCTTTGTGTATCTGTTGTAGAGGTGTAACTGGTTTGTGTCAACTGGTTTGTTTCTTTGGAATAGGGTGTGGTGTCAGCGTATGAACTCGAGGCTGTTATGTATACAGAGGTTGTTTTTCCTTTTTCTTTTTGTTTTGCAGAGGAGAATCGTATGAAAACAGTTTGCTTAACAAAACAGATTTTTTGGGAGCATAATTTCTGTGTTATATGAAGTAGGCCTTAATAGCTCTTAGTCAGTAGTGCCGTGACATCCAGGTTGGCAGTGGCCTTTCTCGCCGCTCTTTGTCAGACAGGTTTGTGGAGAACAGCAGCAGACTGCTGCTCTCAGCATTTTCCGCCTGTATTGATCTCCCCCACATTAGCCCTCTCTTCATGCACAGACATGAGCACAATTGCTTCCCTTACAGCATTGGCTGCCGTGGCAACTGAGTCCTAATTGTGAGATTCGCTCCCAGAAAACATCTCAAAGCAGTATCTCTGTATTTTAATGCCACTATCATCTCCTTTAAATTCCCCTGTACATATCTGACATCTCAACGGTTTGATTTCCCACTTAAAGCTATCTCCATATGTCTTTGTGTATTTTTGAATGGGCTAAGTGCTTAACAGGATAAAAGAGCAATTTGAAAGGGGAGAAAAATGTGCCTTGGCACCTGCTGTTAGCCTGCCTGTTTGCACATGAATATGATGAGGCTGGCGGATCGCACGGCTATTTTAACTTGCAGATGAGCCATCAGGTCAGCGCCATTGCAGCTTTGGTGTATTTTCAAGGATGAGTAGCAGTCAACAGGCCAGTCTGGCTTATTAGCTCCCTCTCCCCTCTCTGCTCTTTACATACTACTGTCCCATTATTCAGTGGATTCCCAGCCGCCTCTCTTTGATGCCTTTTCATAAGAGCAATGATAACTGCAATCATTGCAGCAGCAGTGGTAATTGACCAGCTGCAGTCATGGTAAAACACTTCCTGTGTTTGGCTGGATGCACGACAGCCTTCTCATCCGTCCACCGTGCCTCTGTTGATATTCAAATGGCAAGTCATCAGTAGGAGCTATTTAAAAGAGGATAAGCTCTCTTTGGCACCCAGGGGCCCAGCTGAGAGGTCAAGTTTGGGAAGAAGAACTGAGGTGAAGCTCTGTTGTGCTTTAATGTTAATCCCTGATCTGACACTTTAGCTATATTACATTTTCTTCATGTCTCTCTGACGTAAAACAGAATCGGGCTATCAAGGGTTTACAACCAACTGTGGCATATAATTTGGCCACACCTTTTAGTGAAATGAGCCAATGTATCTTTTTTTTTTTTGCCACACCTTTGCTGACTTCTTCCCTCCTGTGACCTATATATTTATACTCACAAAAAAGGGCTTAGTTGTTGGTCAGCAGGCTGTTTTCCATTTAACTACATTTTAAAAACACTGGGTTTCTTGTCATGAAATCCCCAAGTATCCTTTCTATCACTCCTACACAAGAACATACATAAATATTGAGAATCTGCTAAAAAATCTGCCCCAAATTGTTGCCGTTCACCTAATTTGTCTAAATGAACTAGATATTTGGCCCAAACACACAGCTAAATGTATTTTAAGATGATATGTCCCAAAGAGCTTATCCTGAGAGAATAAAGTCATTATAAACATAGTCTGTAATGCTTTTAGGAAGCATAAATAATATTTTCTACTGAACATGTGCACTTGTCTCTCTGCTTCTTCATTTCTTTCTTGCCTGCTGACATATTTAATAACTTTGCTTTGCTGAGAGCTGTGATTCAGCCTAGATTGAAGATGCCTTGCACAGCCTACCTTACTATCTCTAAGCCTCACTTGCCTCTCTCTCTGTCTTTCTCACAGGTCTAGGTCTCTCTGTCAAACCTTCTGTCACGCTCGGTCCTTTCAGAAAAGTCTTTTACCTATTGTTATCTCTTTCTGGGTTGATGCTGCCTGACACTTTGCCTTTGGCCTGGAAAACTTATTGACTTGCTTCTTTTTTATCTGTAATTTAAATCGCAGAAGTTTATGTGATGCACTATAGCAATTCAGCTGCGCTGGAATATCCACTACCCGGGGAAAGAAAACTGAAAGCCAGAATGCATGATAAATCTAAAACAATGTGCTGTTATAACAGGAATATATACACATACACTGAAATGCACACTTTTATTGTGTAAGAAATCACAGACGTCTAGGCCTAGTTCCCCTCCTTGGCTCGAACACCTAGCCCTGCTCTCTTTGTGTTGTGTGTTCCTAGAATGTGCATTATCTTTTGGGATTGCACAATAGTGGTCATTTACCCCCCCCCCCCAAAAAAAAAATGTCCATTTGGAAGTCTAGACTTTTCTTTTTTTTTTTTTTTGATCCCCAAAAGAGAGGGTCACAGTCATGGCCAAAAGGGGAGAATTGGGGCCATAACCAGAATAGTATCCATCTGCTATATGTTTATCCGCTTATTGAGAGTTTAAAGGTCATTTTGTAAATGCACTAATGCCTCTTTTTCCCCCCTCCTGTCCACACTGACTGGGTTTGACAAACTGATTTGTGTGTATGTTTGTGTGTGCGCACACTCCCACTCCTGTCTTTGCCACTGTGCAAACACATGAGTTTGACCCAGTTCTTATCACAGAAATGAAAAGGCATGCCCATCCACCACCACGCTGCGACTTTACCTCTCTGACCGTCCAGTCTAATTCCCGTCAAAGTCCAGATCCAGAACATCCTAGACCTTCCCAGAATCGGGACATGCTGTAGACCTCAGTAGAAGCATTTCTTTTCAGAGGCTTTCTTTTCAGTGATTTGAGTGTGCCAGAGTCAGCTCAGGGTGGGTTAATTATTTTTCTTATAGATTCTTGCTTGTGGGATTTCTGCTCTTAATTGAAGGGATGGCAGGGTTGTCATGGTGACACCCAGGACATAAAGCTTGTTGTGAGCTGAGACGAGGAGTGATCTCTTTGTGCTCTTGGCCTCAACAAGCAGTTCGATTCAACATTATTCACATAACACCAAATCACAATAAGTACTGCACACAAACCGCTGCTTGTATTTTATGGGGGCAAAATTTATTTTCAAATAATGTGATGCTTAGTTTAAATTTCCAGTAATGTAGGTTTGTCTGTAGCCCAGATCATTTCTCACTCTAGCTTCAACTTAAACTGCGACAGGAACTCTGGTGTTTAAGATAAAAGGCCTCTTCAGAGCTCATGTTAAAAAGTATTGATAAGTGTACTCGGGTTCATTTTGTTAATGATAGTGTGCTCTGGCATATTGAATTTCCCCGTGCTCCTAAATGACTGACAACTCTTAGGCTTGTAGCCTCTTTACACAACTTAATATGCCATGCGACAAATGCAGACTTGATCCTGGCTGAATGTATTTCAGTCCGTAAGAGCTATCCAATCTGTAAGATGGAGTCCTTGCACTTATTCCTGCAGTCGCTGGCTGGTTTCATGCTCATTTACACATAACGAGCAGCTGGGTCTTGTCTGAAACGAGGTAGGCGTTGAGGAGTGGAGCCTTAAGTCAGTTCACTTACTTGAGAGGATGTCCTCGAAGGTCCTCACGTGGAGTCGAGAGGAGGAGGAGGAGGGGGGCTGAGAGCCTCTTGGTCCTCGGCAGGGATGGAGGAGAGGGGCAGTGAGAGGGCCATGAATTGCAATAGAGGCCGACAGCTACAGGAGGTGTGCCCCCAGGGAAACTTAAGAAAACAAGGCCAACGCTTGGAAGAGCACATCCTTCCAAAATGTCACTTTGAGTTATTTCATACTGCAAACTTTGCTTTTAAATTACTTTGAAATCCTCGTTTTTTTTATGGTAATTTTTTTTTTTAAATTTACCTTTTTTGGTCTTGTCTTTGCTGCTTGATATTAACAACCTTCTTTTTCCTTTCTCTCCAGACCTCTTTGATTTAATGGGTCCAATTATTGGGATGTCACCAGATAAGAAAACGGAAATTCCGGGTATGCAAGAGGAGCGGGCAGGGCTCAGAGGTGTCTGCGGTGTAGGAACGCTGCCCGAGGCGGAGTGCGCATCCAGTCCGCTGGCAACTAGCGTGGATCGTACCGGAGGTACCGAGGATGAGGAGCTTACTAACCTCAACTGGCTCCACGAGAACCTGCTTCAGAACTTTACTCTCGGGGGCCCCGAAGCTCAGACGAGCGGCAGCCCCCTCTTTGACATAGAAGGAGACTACGGGTCGAACCAGGGCCCGTCATCCTCTTCCTCATCTTCGTCACACAACAGAGGCAGGGAGAGGGATTCGATGAAGTCGAAACCGCCTTTCTCATTTTCCCTGCTCATCTACATGGCCATCGAGCAGTCTCCCAGCAAGTCGTTGCCTGTCAAAGAAATCTACGGCTGGATACTCGAGCACTTCCCGTATTTCTCCAACGCTCCCACTGGCTGGAAGAACTCAGTTCGTCACAACTTGTCCCTGAACAAATGCTTCCGCAAGGTCGAAAGGAGTTTGGGAAAGGTAGGTCTCAAAGTGACTTCAAACTTTTATCCTTCTGTAGTTGTCAGCATGCATCTGTTTGATGATGTGACATTTACAGTTACAGTGGCTTTGTTTAGCACTGTTAGCAAACAGTGTGCTAGAGTGTGAAGCTGCCACATGGCTCATGTGACACACAGCTGCACAGACCTCTGACTCGGCTATGATAAGGGTGGAATCCAGTCAAGGTCAAAGATCCTCCTCCTCCAGAGGATATGCAAACACCACACACCGAGATAGGACAATATCTTTAGAAACACTTCAAGGTAGTGCAGCTAGAGAGAAGCCTCCCACAGTCTGAACCCACACTGCACAAAGGAAGCAAACGCAACCTTAAGTCCTGAAAGTGCACAAAGAACAATCTTTGTCTACCTGGTCCTGGCAGACATGCACATCATTTATGGTAGCTTGTGTTTCTACAAGTAGTGGCGACAAATAACAAGTGGAAAAAAAAGAGAAGCTGGCCTACTCATGTTCACATGCTTGTAACAAAGGGAAGAACACGTACTGCATATAGTGTGCACACATTTCTGTGAATTTGTAAAGTTAGTAAAGCTGTGAATTTACTCACTAACGGCTGTTATTACGGTTTTAGTCTGAAAGGGTGTGTGTGTGTGTGTGTGTGTGTGTGTGTGTGTGTGTGTGTGTGTGTGTGTGTGTGTGTGTGTGTGTGTGTGTGTGTGTGTGTGTGTGTGTGTGTAAAAAGTGTGGAGAAGTAGATTCCTGGATTCTTCTGTGTAACGGTAAACGGTGGCGGTGGCACAATACCCTCTAAACACCCAAGAAGTCTGTGTATCATGAGATTTTAATATTGTGAGAGGATGTGGTTTGAAGCCCCATGTCATGGCTGTATCTGGCTAAAACCTGATATTTGCCCATCTAGGGTGGGAATGGCAGTTTCTGCTCGGTGTGTAGCAATACGATGCAGTATAGTCCGCTTAGCATGCAGGTGCATAGCATGAGCCCTCCGTCTGCTGAGACACTAGCACCAGTTTCACATGACACTGGCTGGTGGTTTCCGTTGCTATGGAGACATTTCCTTCTTCCTGCATCAGGGCTGGTTGGTAATCTGAGTCAAGGTTATTCTCCTCGCTCTATTCTCCCAGACTGGGCAAGAATACGCCACCATCAGATAAAGTGACACATGCACACATCACCAGCAGATACAATTATTCTTCACAGGGAGCTGTTGAGTAAAAATTTCCTCTCATTGTAAAAGCTGTTATATTGCAAAGTTTGGTATTTGCTATTTTTCACTGTGGGGCTGTAATGAAATTTGAATCATTGCTGCGGTCACTATAGTCCTACCAGCTCTGACAGCGAAACATTTCAGGAATTCTCATCATTTTTTCAATATTGCCATTTGAGCGTGTTGTGTCTAAAAGGCGCTGTGAAGCTTATAATTGAAAAGTGATTTGGAAATGAAGTGCATTTCCACAGTGACTAATCTCTAAAAGGTTTGAGTCACACTTGACTTTTTTTCCCTGATAAATGATGATCTTGTCATTTGTAGTTCTGTGCAATTACTCAGCTGTACAGATCACCCAAATTGATTTTCAAGTCCTCATTAAGTCTTTAAAGGTACCCTGTGGATTATTATCTCCACTAGTTGCGGGCCCTGTTTTGTTTACATCTTGCATGAGGATACACATACCAGCCACATGTGGGATACATGGCCACACTGTTCTGCAGCAAAGCGGTGAAAAGGATTGTGAGCTACCAAACAGAAATATGAACAAAGCTTGCATTAAAATAATGATTATGTAAAATTTGCTGAGGTGGGAATTGCATGCAAATTGTTTGTAAGGCTGCAGTGATTCAAAATTAAAATCGTGTACATTACTTACAGTTTTAATTGAACTCATGTGATCAAATATTTACTCATACAAAGTGACAAAGCATGTTATTTTGACTAAAGACCTAACTCACAAACCTTTATAGCCTGTTTTCGCTCTGATTTCTATTTATTTATTTGGATTTTTTTTCTGAAAAGCCAGACCGAACATATTGTGTTTTTGGTGTTTCTTTCAGGGTAATGTTCTGCCTGCTGCTTTTCTTTTGTCAGTTTTGTTCTCTTGCGTTGAACAAAATAAATGACGTAACAGCTTTTGCTTAGTTCATGGGGACTGGGAATGTTTGGGCAACAGGATAAGACGCCTGAAATAATCCTCTGAAAAGAAGATCATATGACAGGGTTTTTATTGTGCAACATCAACAGATCACCTCCCTCCTGACCTCTGCTGTGAAATGTTGAATTAAAAAAAAAAAAAAGTGAACTCCACAGGGTGCCTTTCAATTTTATTTTAATGAAATATTATTGGGTAACCAATTTCTTGTAATAATAATTATTATAACAGCACCTATGACAAACATCTCAACAAAACTAATGCTCTTGAATCCTTGTTTTCCACTTAGATTTATTGTAAATCAGAATTGAGCTCACAGTTTCTTATGTGAACTTTCTGGCAGCTTCATTACTTTGTAACAGGGGTTTAGAGATTTGACTGTCCCTGCTTTGTCCTACAGGCCAATGGAAAAGGGTCGCTCTGGTGTGTTGACCCTGAGTACCGCCCCAACCTAATTCAAGCTCTTAAGAAGCAGCACTTCCCAGCCGCACATGCCTTCTGCACACCACCCGCCTCCCCACCCAGGTGAGCGGTCATCACTTTAATCATTCAATTCAATTTGTTGCTTATGATGGTCAAGGGAATTATTATGTCTCAAATATATTTTGCAGGGATTTGTTTTGGACGTAAAAGGAAATACCTGAACTGCAAAAGACAGTGAGCCTTTATTTAGAGCAGGCTTGTATTAGCGATTGGCTTTCAGTATGATTAGAAAAAGTGAGCTTGGTCACATACCAACTCCAATATGCTTCCATTAGCTCCTTTAGACTTACAGCAATACACTTAGTGTACCATGGTGAGTGATGACTCACCCGTGACAGGTAGGAGCACAACAGTTTGAAACTCTCTGTTGTTAGTTTAACAACAAGAAGAGCATTATTCTCCTCACACTCGTATGTATATCAAACCAGCTACTCCCTATGGTCACAATGGCACAGCTTTGCCAAATGTAACTCACACATAAGACGAGCAATTGAACGGTAAACATAATGGGGAAAAACTGAGAACAATTCATTTTGACAGAAACATGATAATGCCCAGAAGCTACTGCAAACCCAGAACTTCCCCAATACTCACGCTTCTGGGAAGCTACAGTACAAACACTTCATGTAACAGTTTCATATACACCACCATAGCATTTAGTAGACAGAACCCATATTTTCTGCTTTTATTGTGAAACATTTAGAGGTATACCATAAGGAGCAGCCAGATATATGACTTTTTCTCCTGACTTTGAAATCACTTTTTTTTTAAGCTGAGGAAATATTTTATCTTAACAGGTTTGTAGTCATTTGTAATTATTTGATAAATAATCCTTAATAAAAACACAGTTTTGAAAGGGCAGAATTTGGCTTTTCTGTCTT
This sequence comes from Pelmatolapia mariae, assembly GCF_036321145.2. Taxonomy (NCBI): domain Eukaryota; kingdom Metazoa; phylum Chordata; class Actinopteri; order Cichliformes; family Cichlidae; genus Pelmatolapia; species Pelmatolapia mariae. The sequence goes on along the minus strand of NC_086238.1, from coordinate 14,814,882 downwards.
CTCGTCAAACGTATCATCTGACTCTTAGTGTCCTTTGTTTACTTTCTGCAGTGCCTCCTCACCCCCTCGTCATCTCTTTCTACAAGGTTGCTCATTTAAAGGTGAGAGAAAAGCAAATTGATCAAAGTTTTCATATTTGTAAGCTGTTTTCCCAGCAATGTGCAGATGTGTAGTGCAGTTTTGTTAGCTTGTGTTTGTGCACTGTTTTGATTATGTTGCCTTTGCACATTTCAGTCCCAGAACATTCAGCATCACTGTGCTTTTATGCTCAGCTCTTGGTTTGATTTGTTGCTTTCAAGTCATTGATGCCTCATGTTGACCATAATGTTGACAGCTCCCGTCGATGTCTCAGTCCCCCCCCCACCCTTGCCTCTTGGATTTGTAACCTTGACGACAAGCAGAGGTTCTGCTGGTGCTCAGTATCGAGCACTCAGTCTCACTGTAATCATTAATAATTTAGAGCCCTAGAAGTGAGCTGTGAGGCTTTCAGACACTTTGTCAGATCTCAAGAGATCAGATGCATTCTGAAAATCATGGGCTTATATTTACTCTCTGATTTGTTTTTGCGAGTCCTCTGCATATCCCGTTCGTTCAGTAAGCACTGATTGGATCGCCGAGTGTGTAGCTTAAAAATAATGGAGCCCAGTCGGTCATGCCAGTCCTAGTAGGGATGTCATGCTACCATGCTTTCACACCGTAGGACTGACCATCGTGCATGTTCTCTCCTCTTCCAGAGTCTGACATTGATGCTGCCACTGCCATGATGCTCTTAAACTCTGCCCCTGGGCACCACGTTGACCCATGTAAGACAACCTACAAGTAGCCATACTTTCACCTCTTCTTTTAGCTTTGTGTCCAACCCCTGACATACCACCCGTCATTGCTTAAATTTTCTTTGATGTTGTGTGTGTTCAATTCTGATGTACACAGCTGCAAGAAGAAGTTTGAATGTCTTTGAGTCATCAGAATATCTGCTTTGTCTAATGATAGACAATGTGGTTTTTTATCTTCATCCAAGCTGCAGTAATAGACAGACAAAATCTCACCAAACTAAAACCACACAAATAGTTGTAGTTCACACTTTACACACTTAGTAATGAAAAATTAACAATGAAGCAAAATGGATTCATCCGTGTTTCCAAGATGTCTTGATTGAATGGCCCTCTTTAGGTCATGTCAGTGTGTTTCAGATGGGCTAAAGTTAGGAATCAAAAGGTAAAAACATTTGTATATAAAGAAAAGGTAGATGAAGAATAAGGGTTTTGTTAAATTTTAAAAAGGCTTTCTGTAAAAATAAGTTCTGAGAAGTGATTTAAAATTGGATATACTGATTTTGGTAAGTTCCTCTGGTAAATAGTTCAACACTGTGAGAGGAAATCAGAAAATTTTGATTTCTTTTTGTAATGACGCAGGCTATAGGGCGGGTTAGGAGGCTCTGACCTGAAGAGCATAACCAGCAGCTTGGTTTATAAAGTCATTCGAAATCTGATGTAGGTAGGAGCAAGCCTGGGTAAGGCTTTAAAAGTAATGAATAAGTTTTTAAAATCAATTCAGTATCTAACAGGAAGCCAGTGCAGTGTAGCCAGGATAGGAGTGATGTAGTCTGGTCTCTTTGATTTTGTTAAGAATCTGGCAGCTGAATTTTGAACAAGCTGGGGGCGGGAGATGAACCTTTGGCTGAGACCCGAGTTGAGGGAATTACAGTAGTCTAAACATGATGAGATGGTGGCATGGATGACTTTTTCAAAGGCCGCTTGAGATAGAAACAAAAAAATGTGTAAACTTTTGTAACGTTTCTTAATTGTAGAAAGCAGGATTTTGGTGATTTGTGAGTCAAAAGAAAACTTTCATTAGAACCAGGTTTTGAGTGGAATTCTTGAAGTTGTAGGACAGATTTAAGTCGCTTTAATTCAAACTTTATATTTAAATAGCACCAAATCACAATGGTCATTTCAAGGCTCTTTATATTGTAAGGTAAAGATCCTGCAATATTAAGAGAGCAGAGGGCACTAAGAAAGAGGGCCAGTGTTGAATAATTCAGAATGATTAAATGCAATAGTGGTGTACAAATGGGAAGTGAAGAAGAAACACATGGGAATCATGGGAAGCCCCCAGCTGCCCGGTTCTATTGTAGCATAACTATGGGTGGGCTAGGGTCACCTGATCCAGCCCGAACTATAAGCTTTAAAAAAAAAAGGAAAGTTTCAAGTCTGATCCTAAAAGTAGAGATAGTGTCTGTCTCCCAAACTGTCATAGGCTCTTTAGAAACTCTAGCAAACGGAAGCAAGTCAGCAGTCTGAGAGCAAAGTGCTCTGTTAGGATCGTAAGGTACTAAGACGTCATTAAGATATAATCAGGTCTGATTATTCAAGATTTTAGATGTGAGTAGAAGGCTTTTAAATTAAATTCTGGATTTTACAGGTAATGACAGGGAACATAGTTCCTGTATTGTGACATCTATGATTTAACGTCAGAGAGGCTTCTTAAGATTTGAGACTGTATTTATGTTGATACTTAGTAGAACAAACAACTGTGTATTATCTACGTACATGAGGGGAAAAAAGCTTTATTTATGGATTACCTGACCCAATGGAAGCATGTAGATGGGGAATAAAAAAGGATCAAGAACAGACCCAGTGGAAAGCCACATAAGAGGTGGACTGAGAATTCTTCCATTACAACAGAAAAAGGATCTGTTTAATAAATAGGAGTGAAACCTGGACATTACAGTTTTCAACATACAACTGTTTGTGCTATTAGTTCATTGTTTGTCTATAACAAACAATCAACTAACTCAACTGAACCTCTAACTCTGAGGCTCATTGAGTTTCTAACTCAATGAACTGCATTTTATGGGAAAAGGAAATCAATGCAGAAATGCCTATTTTCAAATTCAGAAAGCTTGTTAATTTTTTTTGGTCATTTTCTCTGATTCTTACAGGTTCTCTTTTGGCAAAAAGAATTCTTGTGTTTGCGTCTTCAAAATATGGGATTTGGGTAGTTTGTTATCATTTGGAAAATGCAAGAGCCACCAGTTGTTTGGCTTATTTTGCTCAGTACAAAGACTGAAAATTGGAGGAAACAGTTAGCCTCTCTGTGGCTTAAGTTCACCTATTGGGAACTGCAGTCCATCTGGAGTTACATATTCTTTGTGTAATCTATGTAAACACAAGGTGTACAAATCGAAGTTCAGTGTTTTGGCTACAAAAGGTTACATGTGGGACTATTTGTTGTTTAAGGTTCTAGTTCTTGATATTGGACCGCTAGAGAGGACCTTTTTTCCCAAAAGTTGATTTTTTTTTCTTTAAAATATATAGCAAGACAGCTTTAGAAAGTGCTTTTAGTGCTTGATCTTTCAACAGGGCAAAAAATACCACAACAAATAATTTCATGTATTTATTAAGGTGTATTTATTGAAATCACCGTTAATTTTAAAGTCTCTAGTTTAGATTTTGATTTATTTTCTCAATGCAAAGTTTATTTTTCTTCTTGCAAAGGTTCCCACAGAATCATTACATTTTTACTTTTTTTTTTTCCCCCCCCACGAGTTTTAATTCTGCTTTCACATTCATGCAGCAAGCTATTTTAAAACTACGTTTTCACTGCAGGTCCTAGACAAATCTTAGTTCTGCTTTAAACTTGTAAACAAAACAAGTTAAAGCCCCCGAGTGTCTTAATGATGGTGTCGCTTTTTTTTTTCTTTTTTTCAGAAATCTTATTTCAAACCAGTCATTTATCTCTCTGTAACAAGACATCCTCATGCACTGAATGGTCACTTATCATGCTTTCATCCTCTCCTCAGGCAATTCTGACAGCCCTCTGGACCTCTCTCGGCCCGACTCTGTCTTGGTGAGCAGCGATCCAAAACAGGACCACAACTACAGCAGCGCAGCCCTGCAACGCTGCTCCTCTCGCTCCTCCTCTTCTTCTCTTTCCTCCCTGGACGAAGGCGGCTGCGAACGTAGGCAGTCTCGCCGCGCCGGCAGCGAGGGTTTCCACAGCGACGAGGACTCCGACCTCTGGGACGAGAGGGGCGTTCACCAGACTTCTCGCCGTCCGCTCGCCGTCAAGTGGCCCCTTAGCAAGAGGGCGCGACGTGAGGTCAAGCCAGAGCTGGACGAGGAGCTGAAGGAAGCCGCGGGCTCCTTGCTGCACCTCGCCGGTATACGCAGCTGCACGGAGGGCTCCAAACGCACTGTCAAGAGCACAAAACTTAGCAGGAAATGAATTTTCTTTTACCCCCATAAGACCCTGGACCCAGTGAAACCCTAACCTCTGACCCCCTGTGTCCCAGTGTGCCTCCTTCTCCTAATCTGATCGTTCACTGGCCATTTTGAGCCTTTTTTCTTTTCCTTTTTTTTTTTTGGTTTGTTTGTTTGTTTGGGAGTATCTCTGTCCAACAAAACAAATGGCAATAGTATCGTTCACACAGGAGAACAAAGCCATATACAGTAACTCGGGGGTAACTTTTGAGGGTGGGTGTTTGGGCTTATGGAGAACCATCAAGATACCTATCCAAAACGACCTGCCTGCTTTCTGTTGGATTAGAGGACTGTGATTCAAGAAGTTTCCTCTCAAAGACAAAAAGTGACACAAGAAGAAAAAAAAATAAAACAAAAAAAAAAAAGCTGAAAGCTGGTTTTATAACTCAAAGCGTTGCATGCTTCCTCTTCAAACCCGTATCCTCTTCCAAGTGAATCTATTTATGAAGCGAACGAGTGCATGTTTGTAACAGATGAAATCTAACCTCCTGGTGTTGACATTTTCTCCTTTTATTTTTCCTTTTTTGTTGTTTTTGTGCTAAAGGAAAAAAAATTACCACTGTTTGGAAAGGAGTTCCTGCTCTTGTAGAAGAAAAAAGAAAGAGATGCAATAATTAATCCTCAACCTTAACTTTCTGACATTATTCCATGGTGGCATTTGTCAGTCAAGTATGCTAGTTAAACTTTACAATTAAGCGAATGAACGGAGTAGTATTATGATCTTGTTATGCGATAAACTTACTACACGCGAGCTGCGTCTCGTTTTCAGGATTAGCAAAATGTGGATATAGTATTACTCTGCCACTGCCAAATTGAGTTGCAAAGTTAGCTAGGACTTTGCTTGATTTTGTGCGGCCATTACAGCACAGCTGTTTTCTTTCTGTTTGTTTTTGTTTGTTTGTTTTCTTCCCAGTCCACTGCTAATAGGACATCTTTTCTCATGTTTGGCGACAGCCTATGCAAAGGGAACATCTGCCTTGTTTTGCCAGTTGTTCGCTGCGTGTTCATAGGTTATCCTCCATAAATTTTATTTTTTGTGTGCACGTACACGTGTGTATCACAGTGCATGCCGACATCAGCTCGACCCTTGGATGACAGTCACGAGAAAAAGAGTTTAAAAATTTTTTTTTAATCCTTCTACTGACAAATACGATGAATATAATGTACTATCATAATGACACATCTCCCTGCTACTGCTGTACTGTAAAAGCTGCTCGGTGCTCTGCTTGCTTTGGGCTTTCTGAATGCAGAGTTGGCTAATAGTGAGGCGGGGGGTGGGGGGGGAGCGAATGGTAAATGACCGCCACGTCTCACACCAATATTTGGATTTGCAGTTTGATTATATCTCTGGTCTTGTTTATGATACCTTGTACTTTAGAAAATTACTAAGTTATACAGGTAATTTTGAGTTGGCTGATCTTGTGGCCAAGTTAATTCGCATCTTGAAGGAAGGTGTGTGTGTGTGTTTTTTGTTTTGGGGGTTTTTTTTCTGTTCTGAGACCCACAGCATAGAGCATCCAAATGTAAATAACAAGAAGGGGGACAGTATAGTCACAAAGAAGTCAACTCTGTACACGCAGTTGCTCGCAGGCGAGATGCTGTTTGTGCTCTGTGCTGTGCCCTCGGTTTTGGCTGGCTGCTAGTTTTTCGTCCTTGCTCTTCCTCCTAGAACAAAATAAGGAAGTGCACGTTCTCTTCTCAAGCTGTGAAATGGAGTGTTTATTGTCAGTTGATTGCACGCGGTTCTCTTAGGGGAAGTTGCGAGCCACTTGCATAGAAGGCCACAGTTTTCTGTTTTTTAAAAAACAAACAAACAAACAAAAAAAAACCCAAATAGAAGCAGCGTACAGTCAACAGTAGCATAGATGAGTGCTAGGATAACAAGCTGGAAAATGTTTTTTTTTTTCCCCCACTGTACTGGATCACATGGTGTCACTGTGACTGGTAGTATAGCGTGCATGGTCGGTGCCAAACATTTTGTCGTGCCACTGATGCAAAACTGCAAACTGGCTGCTTTGTTTTTTTTTGGTTTTTTTGTTAATATCTATAAACCCCTCCTACTGCCACGCTGTAATTGTGATCTGGAGTTTTTGAATCAGGAAACGGGCGATGACTCTGGTCAGTACGGTGACATAACCAATCTTTTGGTTTACATTTGTCGCTTTTGAGTGGGAACTGCTCTTTGCAGACTAAGCCGCAGTTCTCAGCTGATAACTGAGTGCATACACTGGTCTTGTTTAGCTGTGAAAAAAAAAAAGAACAAATTGTTGTTCATTAATCATCACCTTATTTATGACTTTAATTTATGGGATTTTTTTTTTTCGAACGCATCAGACACTGGTTATTTAAAATAAATGACTAGGCACAGTAATTTTTTTCCCTTCATTCTGTGAACTTCCTTTAATAAGTATTTTTGTTTTTCTCCTTGTTTATTTTCAGCAACACACCTTTTTTCCCCCCCTCTTTTTCTGTCTTGTTACAGTGATTAAGTATTTTGCCAATGTCTGTTGTCTTTAGAGCGGGTGTGTTTTCAATTTAACCATGACTGCCAGGTTTTCTTGATGTTTTTGTTTTGCTTTTTGTTAGGCTGGATAGAAAACAGTTAATTAACATTGATCCTGAAACCTTTTTTTGTTGCCAAATCGATGTACAGCTGGGGTGTAGATAAATTTAAGATTGATGCACCCAATCCCCCCCCCCCCCCCCCCCCCCCCCCCCTCCACACACGCGCACACACACACACCACCCCATGCGCTGTAGAAGTTCTTCTGGGCTCATTTAATCATATGGTTTTGTTTAGGTATTATGACTTAAGTAGTCAAAGAAACTGAAGATTAGCTGTAAGACTCTTTTATAAAAGTACTGCCACCCCATAACTCATGCTTCCAGGTTTTGTTATTGAATGTTTTTGAATATCACTGTAAAACTGGATCTGAGTAACTCAGTCTTCAAGCAGCTGCTGTGTAGTTTTCAGACCTACTCTTGAGTGTCGGGACAGCCGCAGAGAAGTTTTGGAGGGGCTGGTAGAGATAAAAGGAATAAAAAAATCACCCTCATCCTTTCTGTAGCACTTGAGAAATAAAAGAAATGTTTGTCTCAAGGTGACACCGAGCCAGTCGAGCCGATCTGTGGGTGAGCTACCAAAACATTTCTGGGTCCCAGGACTTGCACAATTCCAAACCCAGTTCCCTTATTGCTCAACAGCTGTTATTAAATATTAATTATGTGATTCTGTTGCATTTCCTAATTTCTTATGGGTGTGTTGAGCATTTTTTTTTCTTGCATTTGACAAAGCTGCCAACCCAGTATGAGTTTGTGTCAGTTGTCTGCCATGTCCATTGGACCGACACACCTTTTTGGTTTTTGTATGCTAACCTCTGTTGATAAAATGTTTATAAGATTTATTTTCGCCAAAGATATGCAATTGCATTATATATGGTATTACAAAAATATTAATAAAAACCTGTTCTTGTTTATCGCCGTGTGCATCTTTTGGTTTCTTTGTGGAAAATGGGGCTTGACTTGAGCGTTTTTTCGCCTGAGTGGGGGTTTTTTTGGTTGATTTTTTTCTTTTTTTCCTTCTTTCTTTTTTTTTCTGTAAGAATTTTTTGGATCGATCTTGTCACCTGCTGCGAAACCCACAAGATCAGCGATCCTTGACTCTGTGGTTCTCGGTTTTCACATAACAGTGCTACAGCTGGGAGATATTTCCCACCAAGTCCAGCAGTTTCTTTTGACTGCACAGGCTTTGCTCAGCACTAAGTGTGGCAGCACCACGACACTTTCCCTTTTTGTCTTCTCCTTCATGTTCTTTTTTTCCCTTTTTTTTCTTTTTTTTAAATGGCCGGCTGCCAGAAGTGCACCTCGCATTAATGTAAATTCCAGGGCTGCGCCAGTGATGGATGCATCATCAGATGTGCTAACGACACTCTTTGCTGTAAGTTAATTAGTCATGGAGGACTGTGGGATGAACACAGTGTGACCCTGAACAAGGGCTTGTCTGACTAGCCTCAGGCCCACTGGCACAGCTCTATTGTTCAATAGAGTCCTGTGTGTCGATGGGGAAGGGGAGGGGATGGGGATATTGGAAGGAGGGGGGACTTCTCCCTACTGACTGCCTCAATTCAGCTGGAAATCAGAGCAGCATCACCTCCCCTTCCCCTCTCCCACACGCCCCTAGCAACCACGCCACGCCGACAGTTGCCAGGCAACCAGACAATGCTGGAGCCACTGGCTGTGGTGTGGTGTGGTGTGCGTGTGAGAGAGTTTGTGTTTGTGGCCGTATACATACATTTAAGATCGCTGATGGCGGAGACGACGGCAGAGGAAAATAAAGAAATAGTATGCGGCCGAAAATCTAAAAGAGATTATTATGGATTAGGTGAAATTAATCGTGTAGGATTTGCGCAATGATGGGTGCATTAGCAACATGTCATTTCACTTCTAGTCTAAATGAGGTCATGTGCGTTTTAAGGGGGGAAATCACATCCTTGACAGTGCTACAACCCGCTTGTGATTTCTGACCTTGTTTCTGTTAATGCGACACACACGGAGCTGGGAAAAAACCAAAACAAAGCGAAACCGAGCAGTAAATAATTTATCACATCATTTTTATTGTAAATGGCATTAGGTCTCCTAATGGGAAAGCTAAGAGGAGAGGAAAGGATGTCTTAATAATGGAAAGTGTCTGTGTGTAGGCTACAGTAGGGAGAAAGGAAATGTATCCTATTGAAATAAATGATATTTAAAAAGAAAATACACCTAAATACACATTTGTACCCTTATAAATGAAAGCTTATAGTTATACACCATTCTGAATTTAATCATTAGTTATTATTAAACTCTGGCTCTCTTCCACAGCGTGTCTTTTGTCCTGTCTTCCTTCCATCACCCCAACCGGTTGCTATACATGGCTGCCCCTCTACTGTTTCTGACCGAGGTCTCTTCCTGTTACAAGGGAGTTTTCGTTCTCACTGTCACCAACTGCTTGTTCATATGGGTTTGTCTGATTGTTGGGGATTTCTCTGTATTATTGTACGGTCTCTACTTTACAACATAAAGAGCTTTAAGACAATTGTTGCTGTGGTTTGGCACTATATAAGTAAAATTGAATTGAATTGAAGAGAAAGGTGGTTTAAACATACTACATCTACTTACCTACATAGGTGTAACAACCCTGTGCTATGTATCAGAAGAATCATAACTTCTCTCCCTCTTTCACTCAAACATACTCACACATACATAAAGCAATAACCACTGGTATCAATTCCAGCTTTTGATCAGCTCCATGGACAACAGCTAAAGTCAGACATCAGGGGAATTAACACTTTTATTTAGGTTTTTGCTATAAACTCACACCATCTTTCTCAACTAGACTACCACACACCCCAATCAGATTTAAACGGCTTGGTAAAGTAACATAACGACAACTCTGATGTATATAAGCACGGAACAAAGAAGACAAGCCCGTTAGCCACAGGTCTTCACAAACTGATTGGATTGGGAGACTCATTTCTAGAATTCCTCATCATTTCCAGAGGACCAACTTCCAGACATGTCACATACACAGTATTATAGTAAGAGTATCTAATTTCAATGTTTGAAAAGTAACAATATTTTAGTCCTTTACAAAAACACTAAACACAGTTTCATCATTCGGGCTATGTGATCAGCTGCTGATACCCAAAGAACTGGCAGTATGCTGATTCTGTTCTCTCTATCCTTCCTCTTTCGAGCACCACTTTTTTTCCCACTTTGCTTGCTAAACACAATTTAAAAAGCTGCTGCACCAGCTAATTACTTTTTAAGACACCAAAAAACATACTGTTGCATTGTTGATGTCAACTGGTTCACAGTCATTTTGCGAGCTGACAGGAAGTAAGGTCAGGAAGTACAACTAATTCATTTGCCTGCATGCTCCTTTGTCATCAATACTTTTCACTAAAGAAGTCTAGTTTAATCAATGGAGTGTGAAATGACTGAGAAAATCTTTGAAGAGCAATAATCAAATTCAAATTCATTCAAATATATACTGTATAACAAAAAGAACAGAAAAAATAAAGATACAGTGTGCAACAATTTAAATGACAGTAAGTACATGATAAGTATCTATCTATCTATCTATCTATCTATTCAAACGCTAGGTGGCGCCCTGCTTTCTCCTTCTCCCTTTTTCTCTGTTTTCTGCACTTTGACCTCGGTGCTCGCCTCTCTTGTTGGCTCAGACTTCAGGAGGATTTTGCGGGTTAGCTAGAAAATGAAAGTATTCCTTCAAATGAATGGGGATTTAGGGCTGTTTTGCTAGCCGAGCAGCCGCTACCTTTACTCTCTAATAGGATTTGCTTACGCCGCGGGTCACCGGCTCCTGTCAGATAAAACCACATACATGTGTCGCTCCTCGTCGGGGTTTGTTTTGCTACATAGCCTCTTCGCTTCGCTTAGCTAACAGGCTCTGTCGGCGTTACTGGTGCTAACTTGAAAAAAAGGGGATATTACTGTTAGATCGGAATAAACACGTGTTTTTGGAAATGAACTGTTGACCACTGTCCGTTTTATTTTCCGGGACTGATGACAGACCTACTGTCACAATGTACCCGAGGTCAGTTCTCACAGGTAGCGGAAGAAGCCTTGTTGGATTAGGAAATTTTACCAGTGGGCTAACCGACCTGAGTTAGCCAGGTTACAGCTCACCGTGTCCGACGTCAACCTTGCAAGTAACTGACACCGTGAACTACACACTAAGCTAACCGGACAGCCTTTGGCCAGCCCGGCTACTGAGGATTAACGTTTCCTAGCATCACCGGTTGGCGACTAGATAGCGTCGCCATGGCTAACGTTACAGACCTGCAGACAAAATACAGCAAACTGGCACAGGAGTATTCAAAGGTAAAACACCGCCTCTGTTTACTGCTAACGATCTTACCTGTTATTGCTAACAAGGCTACTACACAGAACCTGTCAGTGAGCTATCAGCGTCAGCTACCCGGTGTTTTCTGCCTTGCGTGAACTTGAACTCAATGGAAAACAACACCTGAGATATTTATGATTAGTGAAGTGAAGCAGATCAGCTTGTCAAAGACATACACATAACTTAGACCATAGAACTTACTTTGTTGGGTATAGCAGAAACTAATACAGTTCACCTGGAATAAGGTAGATTATCACAGATGTAGGCTAGCCACCGAGGCTACACACACAGGTGTCATTATCAGCCTGTGTGTAGCTTTAATGATTTGTTTGGTGCATTTTCCTTAGGCTGCGTGGGAAAATGTCTTGCATACTGCATTAGACGTTATAAGTAACCAAAATAAGCGGTGTTCAAAGGATGTAAACTATTGTTTAATGGTTAAACAGTTTAGTGACAGTAAAGCCTGTGTGGCCTTTGTTTCTGTGTCAGCTGACAGCTCCGGGAGCGTTATAGCTGTTTCCTGTTAAACTCTGATCCTCCCCACCAGCAGCCAAACAGTGTATGATCCTCAGGAAATGCTGACTGTGTGATTGTTGCACAGACTCTTGCTGTAATAAGCATGTCTTTAGAGGCTAATGATCATACAGTAAAAAGCACTGAGTTCGGGTTTCTCCAGTAATCACAGTTGGTCAGTACTCATAATTCATTACTTATAAATGTGGAAACGTCACTCAGTAAGCAAACTTTTCTTGACTTGAACTTGAAGTATATTAAAAAAGAACTGACACAAGCATGCCACAGTCTGACAGACAATACGTTTCTTCTTCATATTTATCTCAAACGTAATATTTTGGGCTTATAGAGAACGGTAAAAGTCACATGATTTATAACAGAAGGCAAAATGAGAGCAACACTGAAACACACTAATGGATTCATCTCAATTTTCTTGTTTTTGGAGTCATTAGGAGGCAAAATTGCAGCGGAGACTATTATTTGATTACCTGCTCTGATCTTGTCTACATAGAATTGAATAAAAAGTCAAAACTACGCATAATTATAGAGCAGAGATTTGCCGTGTACTCTTTATTTTAAAATTGCATTTGCATCTCAAACAGCGGTTTGTACTTTTTACATCTGAATGTTTTTTTTTCCTCTGTGTGTGTACTTCACAGCTACGTGCCCAGAACCAAGTGCTGAAGAAGGGGGTTGTGGATGAACAGGCCAACTCTGCCTCACTAAAGGTACAATGATGTGTATTTAAAAAAGAAAGCAAAGTATTGAGAAAGCAAGCACTGAAATGACATTGTAAGCAACTCTGTTTTTCATATTTGCAAACCAAATGTGATCACCAAGTCTGACCTGTACTTGTTGCAGTGTTTCCATGAGTTATGTTGCTGTCGCACAATGACAACAGAATGACTTCATGTTGTTTTAAAGGCTGTGATTTGCTTGCATGTGTTATTCATCAAAGTCATTATTTTTTTCTGCCATTAGGAGCAGCTGAAGCAGAGAGACCAGAGCCTGAGGAAGCAGGAGCAGGAGATGGACAGTCTCAGCTTCAGGAACCAGCAGCTGGCCAAGAGGGTGGAGCTGCTACAAGAGGAACTGGCTGCTAGTGAAGCTAAGGGCAAAAAGGGGAAGGTGAACATGAGGGGAAAGGGGGAAATGTGGGAGTGGCTACACGGTGGACTAGAGGGAGCAGCATATATTTATTTCTTTTTTTGTAGTGGTCTTAAAGTTATGGTAGTTACACAGTAATGTTTGTCTGACAAGTTGATAGTTAACAGCCCCCCCAATCTCCTCCAGAGTAAAGGAGACTCTCCTTCACAGCACGGCCTGCAAACCCAGAGTGTTTTTGATGAGGACCTGCAGAAAAAGATTGAAGAAAATGAGCGACTTCATATCCAAGTAGGCAGCCACGCGGTGCTTAGAGTGCATGTTTAAAATACAAATTTTACAGTGAATGTGTCTGGATACGAGGGGAGGTCACGTATGTGACAGCTGTGCTTCCTGCTGTGTCTTTGTCAGTTTTACGAAGCAGACGAGCAGCACAAGAAGACGGAGGCCGAGCTGAGGGAGCGATTAGAAAAGCTGGATAAGGATGCAGAGCAGCACCAGGCCATCGTGGACGGGCTCACCACAAAGTATGCAGAAACGATCGAGCGGCTGCAGAGTGACAAAGCACGTTTAGAGGTGAGGGCTCAGTGGGAGAAACACTGAAGTTGTTCACACAATTGCCAATTTTTATAACATTTAATTTTAAAAAAATGATTTTTTTCCCCCTGTTTTTACAGGTGAAAGCACAAACTCTGGAACGAGAAGCAAAAGAGTGCAGAATGCGAACAGAAGACTGGTAAATATACATTTTATTCGTAGTTTGAATGATTTAATTCTTCAGTGTTATAACATTGTTCAGCATAGTAACTGTAAGTAACCGTATCAATGTGAGTGTTAAACTGACTTTGACAAATACAAGATATGTACATAATACATTTTCATAGAGCTATGATGCAAATCTAGCAGTACACATTTCTGCACATTGCATTTTTAAACTGAATTACACCAAACTTGAAATGCATGTTGGGAGCAGCTCAACACTTCTTCGATCTCCCTCTGCAGCCAGCAGCAGCTGAGGCAGTGCCAGTCGGAGCTGAACAGACAGGTGAAACAAAGCAGCAGTGTTATCCAGGAGAAAGTGCCCTTTAATGACACCAGTGAGTATCTGGTACTATTTGAGAACATTTCCATCCTTGTCAGTGATACTATAACTACACGCTACCCTGGAGTAAGCACTGTAACGCTACACATGACTGTAACACTGCGCCGACGCAACCAATTAAACTGTGTTTGCAAAGTTAATAAAAGTTCATTGCGGGGGTTGAAGTTCTGCTCTAGTTTACATGCTTCTTTTTTTTCTCCTTCATCTCTGCAGAATTTAGTGACTACAACAGCCTAAACGTGCCATCACACAATCGAAGGCACCAGGTAAGTGAGAAAACAAACACATTCGGGTGTATTGCAAGTACAGATTCACATCTCAAGTAACCACCTTTAAAAATATTACCTGTACAGCAATGTAGGGATAACACACTGAGTTGCCTTTAGTTAGAAAGGGTAGTAAAATAGCAATCTGTGAACTGTGCTGCCTTTCAGCTGAAGGCCCGGGATGTGGCAGGCCAGGCCATGAGCTTCATCCAGGATTTGGTGGCTGCTCTGTTGAACTTCCACTCCTACACAGAGCAGAGAGTACACATATATCCCCTGGACTCCTCTATTGAGACCATCTCCCCTCTCAACCAGAAGGTGAGGCAGCCAATACAATGCATGCTGGTGTTCAAAGCCATTATAGTTTTGCATTTTCTAATCAGCTCTTATTTTTTATTTCATTTTGACTTTTTATTTGAATTCGGTCGGTTTCCCGAGTGGGTTCCTTTGTTTCAGTTTAGTTGTCATTGTTTGAAAATATTTAGTTTTAGTTGAGTTTTTATTAGTTAGGTGTTGATTTTGGGTTTTTTAAATGACTTTTTAATGATTATTTTATTGAGGGTGTATGTCAGAGGGAAGATTTTAGGAAAATCAGTCTAGGTATTACAATAAAAAAGCGGTCTTGCAAACATACAAGATGTCAGTAAACACATCCATCAGTGTCTCATCTAGTAAGTTGCAATAAAATTTCTACCAAACTAACAAAGACTTTTCACATCTAGTTTTAGTTAACTATACTAGCCTTATTGGTGCCACATAAGGAGGCGCATTTCGTTTAATGTATATTCCTTCTCTTAACCCAGTTTTCTCAGTATCTGCATGAGAATGCAGCCTATGTGCGCCCCCTGGAGGACAGCTTTCTTCAGTTATACCAAAGCATCACAGAGGACACTGTCACAGTACTGGTGCGTTTTGGATGGAGGGTGTGTGGAGGTCATACGTTTGTTTAGAGACAGAAAAAAATTGACACTAATTGTGCTTTTCTGTTTTGAATGAAAGGAAACTGTGGTCAAGCTGAAAAATTTCGCTGACAACTTCTCGTCATACACCCACTTTCTCCAAAAGATTCTTCCCTACCAGTTAAAAAGGTCAGCAGTGTGTGTGTACACGTGTGTGAGATAGACAAATAGAGTGGAGGAGGCTATTGTGATGGGTGTATTCTGCTTTCAGCCTCGAAGAAGAGTGCGAGGCACCTCTTTGTACTGCTGCCCTTAGTGCGAAAAACCAGGAGCTGCAGAGTGACATCAAGCGAGTGACATCTGTGTTTGAGAAACTGCAGAACTACATTAACCTTTTGGCCTTACCCAGTAGGTTATCACACAGCATTTGAGCTCTTTTTGTCTAAAAGCTCTCAGTCTGTACTGTGCCAGAATAATTATATACATGCATATTCATTTAAATGCTGTTTTTCCTGAAGGAATAGGGGAATTTGGTAATATGTAAATACAGCAGAGGGTTTATGAAGTGACGAGCAGACATGTCTGACGAATGTGCGCGATGTGTCTCAGGTGTTCAGCAGGATGCCATGCCACAGAGCAACACGTCAGCCGTCTTCACCCAGCTGGCCGCCTGCCTGCACAGTCTTCATGATGCCATTAAAGGTGGGTGGATCTGTTAGACGTGGCTTTTCGTACACAAGGTGAAGATTTCTTTATGTACTTCATTCATAAATAGTACAGCAAAAGCAGCTTTTTAAGGACTAAATATCCAGAAGGTTCAGTGTAAAGTTTATTCAAATGAATCAGCAGACGGAAGCATCATTTTTTGCTCTTTGGAGAAGAGTCACTTTTGTAGGCAATTAGCTGTGAGAATGGGTTTCTGTAACAAGCGCCTTTGTTTGGGTATTTTAGTTAAATGTTCACTCAAATCCTGCAGTTTTAGTGTATGAGAATATTGTGAAAATCTGTAGGTTATTGTTAAAAAAACACCGGTCAGGGAGCGAGGCACTGATTGAGTTAAAGTTGAAACATAAAGCTAATCCTGCTGTTCTTTTTTGCTCCTTGTGTGTCCAGAGATGTCAAAGCATTACAACCAGAAGGCCGTCATTGAGCGGGAGCTCCCCACCGTCACCCAAAAGCTCTGTACCACCACAGAGTGCCTCCTGGGATCTCTGGGCTCTTTAACTAGCTGCACCGGCAAGGTATGGCCAACAGGGGGCAGGCAGCAGCCAGGTTTATATTTCCTGTAGTGCATGTTTAGCTGCAATACATAAAGGCTTAATTGTAAGTAGCAGTGAGTTGTCTCTGCAACTGGATCACATTGGTAAATTGCCACAAATGGAAGAGCACAGAAGTGCGGGACTCAGGTGGGCAGCGGTTAAACGTTGAAAGCCACAGTCCAAATTGCAGTCTGTACAGCTGCTCCCCAGCAAGAGCACGAGGATGAATGATTTTTGTGAATCGAGCGAATTGTCGGCTGAAGTGTGTGTGTGCCGATTGGATGACACTCCACTGGGTTGCAGCACAGCCCACGACATGTGGAGTGAGCTGCGTTTTGCAAGCAGGCAGAGGCTTAATTGCTCCAACATTTATCTTCCTCAACACTTGGTGGTGGAATTGGCTCTCTGCTGTAAACACAGCGGCTAATCTCAGGGTAAACAGAATGCTGAGTGTCAGGGTTTCTTCAGCTGAGGAAGCTGCAGAGATATCCGTTTTGTTTGAGAGATCTGACACGTGATGTCGCTGTAACTTGCTGCAGATTGCCACCTTCTTCAGCAACAACTTGGATTTCTTCACGTCATCGGGCTATAGTCCGAGAGGCAGCACGGCAGCTCTTAACCCCATGCAAGCAGAGAGTATGCTGGCCAACAAAAAGAAGGCAACAGCCTATATCCAAGCTGTCAAAAAGGTTAGTATGTGTAGCATGCTGTTCCCAACTTTCTTCCCTTTTCCCTTAAATAGACTTTACTTGGGCTGGCTGACATCTTTCAACTACTTTTAGTATTTATTATGCTTTAAAATTCATATTTCATGTTTTTCCTACTGGCTGGACTGTTGCAAGTGCTTAATATCATTTAGCCGCTTCCCAAAAGGGGATCTGGACTTGCGTTCGGAGTCTAGCTCCTCCGTCTTGTCCTGCAGCTGGCAGCACAGGAGCAGTAGTCCCCTCCCTCTCACCTGCTCTGGAGAGCCGCCCTGAGTTGGAGGGCCGCTCTAATCGACACCTGCAGCAGGTGGAGAACTGGTTCACGCTCCTCTGCGCTGACTTGCAGAGTAGAGCGAGGGCTACCGTCACCAGCTGCAGTCCGAAACGGTGGAGTTGGAGTTGATTTGCAGGAGAAACCCTCATCGGAGCAGCAGCTGATTATATTGCTGAGTTATTTACTTGTCACAGAGTACTTGGCAAATAAAATATATGCAGAGGGGGGACGAAATGAAGCACATATATGCATGCACACGTCTCCCAACCACAAACAGGATTTGAATCAGTAGGAAACACTGAAGCCTTTCAACTTACAGCTCACAGACTTTAGATCAGTGTGCTCAGTGAGATTAAAAACACTGATTTGTAATATCTTTTCAAAAACATTAAGAAAGTCTTTGTAAGTGTTTTATCTCTCAGAGAGTCTCTAATCTACATTTTACATCTTATAAATGTTTTGATCTGCTTTTACATTGTTTTTATATTTTATAATTCCATTTTTTTTAATTTACCCTTTAATCAATTTGAGTTTTATTTTAAGCCTACTTCTGCAGAATTCAAATTCTTTATAAATATTACATGGATTTTTTTAATGATAAATAAATGACTAAAATACATGTTTTATTCACCCATTTAGGCCAAGCCCCAGTCTGTTCCATACAGAGAAGCCCTGTCAAACCGTCGCATACTAACCAGCTCCACTGAGAGCAGAGAAGGTCTCACTCAGCAGGTAAAAATACAGAGATATGGATAAATTGGTGATAAAAGTAGAGAAAAAAACTGTCCTGTCTTAACACAGTGGTGTCATGTATTATCTGAGGTGTAGACAGCTAGCAAAGTTGTTGATGTTTTACTTTTTAAAGTGCCCAGTGTTTCACATAAATCTGTCACTTTATCAAAGTGCGAAGCCATATAATAAAACCCAGTGAGGATTATTATATAGTTTCCTTCTTACAACTCCCAACCTTTGCTCATCTCCGTATCCACAAGCTCACTGTCCACTTCTCTCCTTCTCCCCATTGGCCTCCTGCAGGTGCAGCAGAGCCAAGAGAAGATTGCTCGTCTGGAGCAGGAGAAGGAGCACTGGCTGCTGGAGGCCCAGTTAGGGAAGGTGCGGCTGGAAAAGGAGAACCAGCGCATTGCGGAACTGGAAGCGCAGCTAGCAGCAGCTCTCGGGGGAAGTCCGAACTCGCAAACGGCTGCAGCCGGCACACTCACGCGGGGCCCCGAAGAAGCAGCGGCAGAACTGAAAGCGGCTGGAAAAGAGCCGACGCTGTGCACGAGCCTGGTACTTCTCCGTGACCGCTCGGTCTGCTGTTTGCTTTCACTTTGCAGGGGAAATTTTGTGTCCTTGGCACTGATTTGTTTCAACAAAGGGAGTATTATTGTTGTTTTCTTCTGGCTTCCACAGTAAGCCAGTTAATAAAACACAGACGTCCAAGAGCTGATGTGGCAGAGTAGGAGAATGCTGTTGTTATTCAGTGCTGAGATTGCTCTCATAATGTTTGTTTCAAGTAGCTGTAACACGTGTGTTGTAGTTTTTTTGTTTTGTTTTTTATTGCTATATCCTGCATGTCTGTTTTTTTTGTTTTTTTAATATATTTTACATCTGTCTTACTTTTCTTTTTTTTGTCACCAGGTTGGAATGTTGTGCACAACACCTACAGATGAGCATGTGAGTGTCCGTACATTTAATTAAAATATTTAAGTGCAGAATTTGTACCCATGTCATAATGCTCCCTCCAAGGACAACAAAATCTTCTGTAGCTGGATGTTGTGTCTGTCTTTGCAGGTGGGAGACGAGGAGTCTAGGGAGCAGCTGATAAAGAGCCACTACATGGCCAGAGTAGGAGAGCTCACCACCCAACTCCAGATTTCAGATAGCAAAGCTGTGCACTTTCACTCTGAGGTGAAGATCTTACTGAAAGTTGTTTATCAAAGTAACTGTGTGTCGTAAGAAAGACCGTTAGTTTGCCTATCAAGTATATATTCTCTTTGTGCTTTGAAAATGGTTCTCGAGTCGGGGTTATTACCATCTCCACTGAAAAACTGACACTAAATATTTTAAGTAATATGTTGAGTCTTACCCTCGATGTAAATGACTTGTTAAAGTTACTGTCACTTGCCTTAGTTTGGCATTATAGCAACAGAAATGCACCTGATGTCGAGTTAGACGTGACGGTTTAGCAGCAGAGACTTTAATATTGTGGATTTCCTGTAACTTTGACACTGTTCTTAAATATACCTACTTTTCAAAGAAATCCCTCCTGTTATTGCAGCTTTTGAAACCGATCTGTAAAGCGTGCCAGACATGCTTTAAAATCATCATGGCACAGCAAGTTGTTTACTTTACTCTTTCCCTTTGTAGTGTCGAGCTTTGGCTAAGAGATTAGCCATTGCAGAGAAGTCGCGGGAGACTTTCAGTGAGGAGGTCAAACTGGCTAATCAGAATATCACACGCTTGCAGGTATGATGCACTGCCAAAGAGCTTCCAGTTATAGCATAAAGCGTAAACATTAGCGTCCTTTCAAGTCAAAAAGCATTCACTTTGTAACTGTTTGGGCCTGACACGCAGGATGAGCTGGCTACGACTAAGAGGAGCTACGAAGACCAGCTTAGCATGATGAGCGACCATCTGTGCAGCATGAACGAGACTTTGAGCAAGCAGCGAGAGGAAATCGACACGCTCAAAATGGGCAGCAAGGTATAACCTTTTGAATTCCAGCTTCTTTTGTAATATTTGCTTTTTAAAATCTTGGTTCACTCTCAGGGTTTGCTTTCAGCTGTGAGGTACTGCCAGTGTCCAGTTAGGTCTCTGAAATGTTTGGCAGTGATATCATTTGAATGCGTATGTAAACGCAACAACAGTTAAGACAACATTAATGTGTAGACTTTAATTACGTATACACATTCAATTTAGCATTAATTAAGCAAGTAAAAGTTCTGGAGTTGATTCTAGTTCACGCTGGCATTTGCACTTTTCTGTGAACACAAAAATGTGTGGTCAATGTCAGCTGGTCCAAGTGAAGAAGGTCATCGTTACAATGAGAAAACAACACAAATCCACCAGCCGAATAAACAATTTGATATATTTTTGAGAGGTTAAATGGTGAATGATCACAGGATCATTTCCATAAGCAGAGAAAAAACCCTTTAAACATCCTGCTGAGTGAAAAACACTCTTCCAGGAGGTAGGCGTATCGTTTTCAAAGTCTGCCATAATGAGAGTAAAAGGGTTCACCACAAGGAGCAAACCAGTGATTAGCCTCAACAGTAGAAGGTGCAGATTAGACTGCCAAAACACATCTATAAAAGGCAGACCAGCTCAGGAACAATATTCTTTGGACAGATGAAGCTAAAATCAACTTGTAGCAGAATTAAGTGGAGAAGAATGTAACGGGGTGGGCTGGGATCAGCTCATAATTCAAAGCATTAATGTGTGATGGTGTGGTCACGCTCGGCTTACAGTAACGATGGGTCACTCTGGTTTATTGGCGATGTGACAGAAGGTAGAAACAGCTGGGTGGATTACGGAGTGTATCGAGCTATACTCTCTGCTCAGATTCACACAGATGAAGCAGAGTTGATTAGATGGTGCTCCTCACTACACATGGACAGTGACCCAAAACATACAGGAGTTTTTTAAGGTAAAC
Organism: Pelmatolapia mariae; assembly: GCF_036321145.2. Lineage (NCBI taxonomy): Eukaryota > Metazoa > Chordata > Actinopteri > Cichliformes > Cichlidae > Pelmatolapia > Pelmatolapia mariae. The sequence continues at coordinate 14,793,934 of NC_086238.1, read as the reverse complement.
AAGTGGAATATTCTGCAGTGGAAATCCCTCACCTGATCTCTACGAAAGTGAGCGTTCATGTCAGCGAAGCAAATGTGTTTGGCACGTGAATAAAGCTGACTGTAATTCCTCGTTGAACATTTACAGACCAAACTGTACCACCACCCTGTCCCTCCAAATCTCGAAAGAGAAGTGATACGGCCACGTGGAGTGTGAAGGATCAGCCGCTAGTGAAGTGTGACATTGTAAAGTCTCTCAGTTATGAGGTGAAGTGGGAGGTCAGCGGTGGCGTTGCGGTTGTTGCGAGGTTTAATGGGAAAAGCACCTGCCGCAGACATCTGAAAAAGCCATTAAGCTACAGGCGCAGTAAAGGAGAGGGCTGTTTTTTAAAGAAGAAGAAAAAACGTGCATGCCCTTGCATGTGCGCACACAGATGGCTGCATGCTGGGAAGTTTCAGGACCCGGCATGTTTGTGATTTAAAGGTGGTGATTTTTCTCTTGAAGGCCAGCACACCAGCCTCAGCATGTTTTTCAGTTTTTGAAACGGAATATGAATTTTGTCTGTCTTAGTCACTGTACTGAAATGCAACGCAGAGCGTTAGCTTTTGCACCAACCCTGGATATGGTTTGTTTTGAGTTTAGAGGACTGAGCTCACTTTTGTGTGTGTGTGTGTGTGTGTGTGTGTGTGTGTGTTATTTCTTTAGGGAAATGCCAAAAAGAACAAAGGCCGCTAGTGCTGCTCCTCAAAACTCAAGCTCCATTTGACGCCACTATAAAGGCACCCTGGGAGAAGACTGAACCTCGGAGCCTCCCTGCAGCGTCTTGGTACCAACACTGTCACCAAACCACAGGATAACCACCTGAGCCTGCAGTTCCTCCACTTGCAGGCAGTACAAAACTGTTTGGAGGCTCAAACACATTTGACTGAAAATGCTTTGTTTTTCCTTCCCCCCCTTTCCTCGTCACAGAAGTACATGAAACATAACAATTTGCTTAAAAAAAAAACAAAAGCTTTCCAAAACTGGACCAGAAGTTACTGCTTGACCTCTGCGTCAAACCACGCTGCTTTCCCAACAGAAGGAGCGGAAAAAGATAAACAGCTGCAGCAGCTGAAGTTTTTAATACTCACTGAAGTCAAGACTTGAAGACCAAACCCTGTTAATCAGTGTGTGTAGTCGTCCAGCTTAATGTGCGTATGAGAGACGGTGGAACTGTGCATTCTTATTGCTTATCTGTGACAGTACGTGTGTGCGCTCAGACTGTTGTGTCCTCGTGTGACTGTAGCACCAGGCTTTACAACGTGAGTAATGTTTTACAACTACCTTTTATTTTGTTTCTTAGATCAAATTTGAGATAATAATGCCCCCCCGTCCCTTCTGACACTAGCATATAACACAAGCTTCTGAAAAGAACGGCTTTAAAATCCCAACCGTAACAAAGACGTGCTTAAATTCATTCCTCATTTTTAAGAAATCTTCAGTCGTCTAGGAGTGGAGGAAAAAAAAGATGTCTGCCTCGAAGCACTGATTAACCATGTTTATTTTAATCGGAAGGGACGGACAAGTTGGAGCTTGTGAAATGATGTCAATTTCTCTCTGTGAAATTATGCCGTAACAAGTCATTTTTATCACCAAAGTAAGTGTGGATGTGCACTCAGAAGCCTGGCGGGGAACGGCAGTCTCTCGACGTTGTACGACGTGTGGATAAAAAAGGGTTTATGTGAATATAACCTCATTTAAAATCATGATGTAATTGTACTGTACAATGAGTAAAAAAAAATGATATAGGCGTATATACAAGAGGCATTTATTCAGAGGTTAAAAAAACTTTTATTTTCCACAAATTTTACAAACTGACATCTGTGGCTAGTTTAGTGTGTGTCTCGTCTAAGGCTACAATACAGAGATGTATGGCAGAGGGATCGGCCCACACTTGTAACTGGTGCTCAGAAAACTTTTGAGTCATGGTAGAGGGCAGTTAAAGTTTACACTAAACTTGTACTTACATGAGGTAAAAGGAAGAAAAGCCCAGAAGTGATTGTGAGCAGTTCATTTAAATCCTTTTGTTTGCCAGTCTACAGCTGCCAGCAGACCAGCAGACCTTTGATCTGACAGGTTTGCCAACGCCCTCTAAACACATAAAAAAAAAGAAGCAAGAAACTTGTATTCTCACATTGTAACTTGTTGAAAAGCACACATAAAATATGTGACGCAAAATAAAGAGCTTGCTCAAAACATAAATGTGTCATGTATTTAGAGTCACTTGGTTATTAATCACTCCTAAAATTGACCTAACTTTACCTGCTGCGTTTATGGGAGGTGAGGGAGACTGGGAATTTTAAGTTGTGTATAATTTAAAAAGGCGAAAAAGCAGCCGCTAACACACCCAAACTACTGGGAAATGACATGTGAGGACTAGAAGAGCAGTTTCTGATGCCGTCACTTGTTTTGAAAGGAAAAACGTGTCGTTTTATAGATATTCGCGATGCTTTCAAGTACTCTTGGTACATGACTGAAGAGTACAGTAGCTCTAATAAGAAGTTTGTGTAGGCTGCAGAATTACTATACGTACATAATACAAAAGGCATTTACATTACTGTAAAGTTAGGCGATTTAAACATCCTGCTTGAAGTTGTGTGTTTTATACAACTTGTTTTTACGTGCTTTTGTTTTGTAAACAGCGGTGAAAGGGCAGACGAGATTCTCTTTTTTTGTGTGATGAAATAATGATCCACTTGTCTTTTCTTCTTTTTTAAAATTAATTTTTTAATCTTTTGCTAAACTGAATAAACGCTACCACAAGGCCAAAGGTTGTAATGACACACTTTATATAAATGTGGCAGTTGAGTGCTATGTTTATGGTTAGCTTTGAAACAATGACAACCGTATCTGAACTCTGATACTTACTGAGTGAGCATATTAACATTAATTTGTGGAAACATGAACTTAGTAAGTTAACGTATGTCCAGAAATAGCCAATGTTCTGATGTGTCCCACTGCAGTGAACGCAGCACTGCTGTGTTCAGTCTCACAGTGTCCCGTCGGAGGACAACCATCAGTCTGAACTCGGGAGGGGGAAGCGCTAGGCTGTGCAAACTCCCAGGATTTACACTCTGCCATTTTGATCAGGACCGGGCCGACGTCGGAGTTCAGACGTGTCCATCAAAAACAAAACAAAACAAAGCAACAAAAAGTCATGGCCTGAATTAGTCACTGTTGCTGCTAAGTTTGTGAGTATGTTTTCCTTTTCGCTTGCACTCAGGGAGCTGTGTTTAGTTCAGGTCACGTTGTAAAAACCAAATAAACTGTTTTGGTGTACTTTTTTTGTAAGTGTCGACCCGGTGTGCTGTCGTGTCGTCGCTCGGTCGAGAGTGACTGGCGCGTGTGGTGCTCACTTAAAAGTGCGCAAAGTCAGAGCACGATAAAAGTAAACTCAAGGTGACAACTTCACTCCTTCGAGCTCGTGCGTCAAAACAAAAGGCGCGGAGCTTCATCCCAGGAGTGGGCCTCTCTGTCCGGGACGCGGGCCTGGCTCTGTTGTGGATGACAGCATGCTTGGTACTGTTTTGTGTGTCCAGTCTCGAGTTGCCATGGGGCGAAAAGAAATGTTGTTTTCCAGCAACTAGTGTTTGTGTCTGGCAGCCAACTGACCGCACGCTGGGTGTGACAATGAAATAGTGTATCAAATAAGTGTGATTTAACAGGAGGCATACCGTTTATCTGCGCATGTAGATGATATTAATAGGAAATGTGTAGCCTTTTTTTAATACAGGAAACTTTTAATAAGTATGGCTAAATGTGGGATTTTGTAACTTTTGCTGGACTGTAGCCACTTTAGCAGTGAAGGGACCAGTGCGAGAGTCATGAAGTCAGTAAAGTAGCCCAATCTTAGTCAACTAACATTAGATAACAGCCTCTAGTAGCAATCAAAGCTGCTACAGCAGGAATGTTAAACTCATTTTACAAGTATTTTGATTACATGTAAATCTTCCCGTTTAATTTTGTTACATAAGTACAATTTATAAAAATAAATGCATTTAAAGGAATTTGGACAAGTGAAATGTACTTGATACAGGGATTTCCAACTCATTTTACAATGTAAGCCACATACAGCCCACTTTGATTTGAAGGGGAAAGAAACTGTTTAACTATACATTTAATCTCTGAGATATTTTAATGTAAGAATAAGAAGTGCAGTTTAAACAGGACATGCCAGATTGAGGAAAAAAAAATGCTGCTCTAGTTAACGAAAGGGATCTGTTAGCATGTCTTTTTGGGCTTACTTGTAAGAAATGAAGGTGTAAAATTAAATAAAAGGTTTTGGTTGCTTTTGCTCAGAAAGTTTTTGTTAATTCACAGTATTTGTTTCCTTGTGGACTCACTCTGAAATTTCTATAGTAGATTGTGGGGGGGGGGGGAATGGGGTTTTTCCTTTATTGAGTGGTTTATTCATTACTTAGGAGTAATGGAGGGGGTCATTATCAGTAGGAAAAGCTGTAAAACCAATGAAAATGCAGTAAAAAAAAAAGTTCAAAATTTATGCTGTCTTTTACATTTTCCAAAGCAGTTCAGTGGGATGGATTTGAGTCTTTTCCAGGCCAATTCTGGCCTGTGGGGCTTATGTTTGTCAACCCTGTACTAGAGACTGCAGCTTAAACCCCCTGTGTACTAGAACTAATATCTATACATTTTAATTTATTCTATTATTTGTTTTCATACTTTAAGCACAAGTTTATAATAGTTTATCCCTTCATTCCAGATGAAAGGAAAGCATAATTAAATGAGTAAACTACATCCACAAACATCCCCCCATTCATTCCTCCTCATTCTGTTCCCAGTCATGCTTGTCTGAACTGGAACAAATCTCCACAATAAATGCGGCAGGGAATCCCGGGATTAAAGTGTATAACTAACATAACACCGATTCATTCAACGTGTGAGGAGACAAAGAGCTGCGGCACCCACACTCGCTCCTGTGCTTTGTGTTAATGGGAGCTCACTTTGTACACGATGCCACTGCTGCCACTGGAAATGGGTCATCACATTTTCAGCTCTGCAGTAGTCCATGCTCTCATTGTGGTTACAATGGTAGCAGCCTGCCCTCTCATTTTAAAGTGTCTTATTTTGTTTATTTATATATACACGTTTTATTTCGAAGGAAAAATATTCCAGGCTGTGGTGTGAATGTACAGGAAGTGGCCAGAGAATCCAGCAGGAAAATGTCTTCTTTAATCAGGAAGCATCTGTCTGCTGAGTTCAAGCCCTGGTGTGTGTGTGTGTGTGTGTGTGTGTGTGTGTGTGTGTGTGTGTGTGTGTGTGTGTGTGTGTGTGTGTGTGTGTGTGTGTGTTATTTTTTTTCCAAATTCAGCATTTTTATTGTTGAACCACAAGACTTTCCACTCAGTCATCATTTATCAGTAATTAACCATATAAGCAACACTATTTTCAGTAGTTTCATGGCTGTTCCCCTTTGTGGATTGCATGTTCTCATGCTCCATGCTTAATTTTTCCACTATCTGCCAGCTGATCTGTTAGCGCGTGTATTCATCCTCCCATGCAGCTTTGAAAAAACCAATATCAAAATGCTCTGCACGACTGGCGCCTTTTAAAGCTTACATTTAAGCAACTAGCGAGGCCAAATAGCTGTGGTTAAGCAGCATTAGACCTTGTTAATGTCCGTGAGGTGTGCAAGTTTTTTTTTTTTTTTTGCACCTACCCTTGGTTTAGCAAGCAATTTAAATAACTACAGTAATGATCAGTAATGATAAACTTGAGAAGCCGGATGGTCTTTGCTGGCTGTTTGTCATAACTGCAGGGCTGTAATTTAACTGCAAACCAACCTGTACAGGGAGCCTGACGTTGCCCTGCAGAATTACAGGTCTTAACTTTGCATTGGTTTTTAGCTGGTAGAAATCTGATGAGGTCATCTTAAGTCTCGAGACAATAATAAATCAGTGTAAAAATCCTCATAGTAGTTCCGACTTGTTTTTATATGTTTTTAAAGTACATAATTAGTTTCATAAGGCTCTCTTAATCCCCAGTCTCTTTCTTTTCGCCGCGCTTTGGCAGTAATAAATAATCAGACCAATCCAAATTTACGACCTGTAGAACTGGTGCATTTTTGAAGTGTGATAAACTGACATTAAGATAATATTTGTTGTCAGTTCACACGAATACAGCAGCCTGCTATTTCCTGTGTGCAAAGCGGCTTGTCCCAGAGGAATGTGTGGAATGTATTCTTTTGTCCTCTGTTGATTTAGCAGAGTCTCATTTCTGTATTGCCTGCTGGAGAGCCCAGGAAGAGATGGCTGGCTTGGAAATGAGTCTGAAAGACTGTCAGTAACCCCCTGTGGAGATTTCCTCCTCCTCTGTGAATCGAAGCAGATGGATTCTATAAGTTGGAGAGACAGATGAGCTCGTGGAAACGTCTGCGTAAAACCTCGCAAACATCCTCTCATTAGAAAGATGTTCTTCACTGTTTGACTGAAGAGTTGTCAGTCCACTCCTCTGAATCAGAACGCCCTCCCTTACTCACACACACACACTTCCCTGTTTATTTGTAGCAAGAGGAACTTTCCACTCAATGTCTCCTCCATGCAAGTCATGGCTGCGTCTTGGAGCGAGGAGGGAGCCTGTAATTGAGGCTTTCTGTCCCCCTTTTTTTTATGGGAAGATGAAGCGTCTGTATTTTGTAAGGGGGCTTCACTGAGCCGGATATTACTGAGAGCTGAACTGCCAGCACATCAAAAGGCAGATTGTGATTGAGTAGCTGGAAAATTAACTGCGAGATCGTATAAAGATTAAAACATGTTTACTCTCTAACCGCTAGCAGATTAGCCTGAACGTCATTCCTGTTTAGCAATATTGCCATACTTTTTCAATATCTCATTCATATATTAAAATACCATCCACCATAAAGATGCCATGCACACTTTGTCCCTTTTTGAGGCCTCCTGTGGAACTAGATGAGCCCCAATGTACCTGCTTCTCTCATCTGACCTCATGGTTTTTTAACGAGGCTGGACTTTTTCTGCCATGGCTAACTTTTCTCCCACGCAATTTGGAGCACGCTGGCTTTGAAATATTTAGACAGCACAGCAGGACTAAAATACACCTTTTTACATTGCAGCAGCTTTGAACTGCCACATCTCTGAAGTCTTTTTTGCTTTATCCTCTATGCATTAAAAAAAAAATTCTGTGCTACAGAGAGAGAGAGAGATTCTAAAAGTTCTTTGAGAAACTGCGATGCAGTGTTTGGTTTGCATCGGCAGCTTTCCAAAGTCTTGCTATTTTGACTAAGAAGAACAGATTTCTTCACCCATTTCTCAGGCTGACACTTTGTATTGGGATATTGTTAGAAGAATAAAGACTGTATCATTTCTTGTATTGCTTGCACAAGTGATCTAAATGAAGGAGGTGGTGTGTGTGTGAGAGTGAGTGAGTTTATTAAAGTTGCATAAACATGCATGAAATCCCTGTTATAATTACTGGTGTAAAGACGAATCTGTCAGTGCAAGAATTCCCTGCAGTCTCCTGTCACCATTTAGTTCTCATCTTTATAGCTAAAAGATAAAACTCTGGGAACGAGTGTCCATGTGCTATGATGGAATGACTTCTGAGAGTTTTCAGTTAATAAATGTCTATAAAAAAAATTAATCTGTGGTGTGAGAAATTCGACTCCCTCTTCGCCAACACTGGGCTGCAGAATGCTTATTCAGCTGTCACGTCAGCGAACCTTAGGTAATTGTAATGGAGAAAACAGAAACGGAAATAACTTGTTCCGGGTCAGGTGTTGATTAAGCTTTAATGGAGTACTTTAAAGACATGTTTTATTTATGTCCTCGAGGGCTCTCTCTTGTACTGATAGCAAAGGTTTCTGTTGTTCGTCCTTTGAGATGGGAGCTGACTTTAGAGATTTGATCTAAATTAGTTTTACATTTGAACTTGGGTCAATAGTGTCTCATTCTTCTCTTTCTTTTTCTTCTAACAGAGAAGAAGACTTTTGAATTTGGGGACAGTTAATCCAACAAAGGAGGAGCTGTCGTTTTGAACCGGTCTGCAGACCTCTTTGGCCATGTGCTCCACAAATCACTCAAACTGGGTCACGTTTGAAGATGACAGCACGCCGCACTCGTCACCTCAGAAGCCTCTGCAGTCCCCAGGACTTATCAAAGCATCAGTGCCGCGTCCCAACGGCCTGAAATTAGTGCTTCCTCCAATCAAAGATACTTCCTGGAGCTTCAGTAGTTCCCTGGAATCGCCTCAAAGTCACTCAAGTCTTAGCGGAAGTTCCTGTGCACCATGTAGCACACCGTTTTGCACTCCTGAAGGTGGGGTTCCTAGCAGCTCGTCCCCATTTTACTCCAAAACATGGGACAAGAAGGACTTCTCAAGGAGTTTTTCCAGCCCAGCTACCAACTCTGTTTTCTCTCCCGCACCACAGGCCCTGAATCAAACATCAGATGGGCCAAGCCCTTTCCCTTCTTTCAAGGGGAATTCAGGACACTTTAACCCGTTCTGGGATGGACCTAGACTAAATACGGATGTGGGTAGCTCCTCCTCAGACTCTGAATCGGACAACAGCCTTCCACGTTTCTTTATACGGACCAAAGATGGCAGTGAGCCTCAGCGTGACCAGCTTTCCTTCTCTGTTGTTTGCAACAAACTGGAAGGCCTACATACAGAAACCGACAGCCAGATAGAGACAGACAAAGAAGGTCAGAGGCGGCTAAGTTGCAAAAGTGAGGTGTTCAGTGAAGGTACATCTCAGTTTGCGCCTCGCGGTTTGTTTCGTAGTCAGAAGAGAGACGGTTGGTCTATCATGCTCAGGATTCCTGAAAAAAAGAACCGCATGTCCTCGCGTCAGTGGGGACCGATCTATCTCCGCTTGTTGCCGGGAGGTGTGCTACAGATGTTCTATGAGAAAGGGCTTGAGAAGCCATTCAAGGAATTTCAGCTTCTCCCTCACTGCAGGCTCTCGGATCTTAAACTGGAAAGCTACAGCGAGCCCCGCAAAGTCCTCACAGTCAAGGTGGAACATTTCTCCTACACAGAAAAGAAGCGCTTTCACCCAAAGTTTGAGGTTAGTCACGAAGCTGAGGTAGAGCAGCTCCTCAAGTTTGGCTCCACGGTGCACGATGAGATAGAGGACCTGGTGGTCTCCATGGAGGAGGAGATCTTCAAACTGAGTGTCCCCCACCAGCAGAGGCGGCACTACGAGGAACAGGAGCTGTCGCTGCAGATCACCGATCACATCTGGATACAGCTAGATAAGTGTGGGGGCGTAATGGAGCAAACAGCCTTCACCCAGATTCACTGTCTTGCTTTTCTGAACGGACTAGGAGACTGTTTTCTTGCCCTTAATGACCTCGGGTTGCTGCACTTTGACTCCAGCTACGGCTCAGAGGAGGGCAGTGAACTCTGGATGGAGATTGCAGGCTACCATTTCCACAAATGCGTGAACGAGACGGAGTTTCAGAGGTCGCGACTGATCAAGTTTTTGCCTCCTGATGCATGCAGAGTGGAGCTGATGCGCTACAAAACAAGGGTCCTGGGTTGCACTGAAATTCCCTTCTCAATCAAAGCTACGGTAACGGTTCAAGGTGCCTACGTGGAGCTCCAGGCCTTTCTCAACATGTCAACCACATTCCTTTCTTGCATGAGGGAGTCTGACACTCACTACCCGCTGTGTGAGAACGTTGTGATCCGCGTTCCGGTGCCAGGCGACTGGGTCAAGGTGACACAGACGGTGGCCTTACTGCGACAGAGGTCTTTAAAGGCCCGCATGAACAGAAATGCCTGCTTGGGCTCAGTCACTGCTGCAGATTCACAGCCTGTCATGCAGGTGTCGATCGGCACCGTCAAGTACGAGAATGTATATTCGGCAATCATGTGGAGGATCGACAGACTGCCTGCAAAGAATATGGGTAACGCTTATGACAGGTCAAAAAGGAACCTGTTGCACTTTTCCAGCTGTATATAGTTTTAAGCTCTGTCAATTTGAATAGTTTTCTGTGATTACATGCTTCATTGGTGCAAGGTCTGAAACAAGCTGTTTCTGACCCTTTTAGCTAGCTTTCTTATGATTGGCTGCTCCTTGTAAACAGAAGGTTTGAACAGCAGCTTCAGCTTTAATGATCACAGCCAGGGCTCTGTGAGACAAAAGACATGACAACAGTTAAAAGGAGTATCTGGTGCAGTCTGAAGCTTTACACATACATTCACCTCATTATTTGAAAGTGTAGCCATGTTTAATCTGAGACTGCTGTAACAGTACATAAGTGACAGAAATAATGAGGAGCATGATAGGTCCCCCTTAACATTTAGCCTTACACATCGCTTTCTCATACTGCTTTTTACTCTTGCCTCCTTCTGCCTATGCACAGTATGTTTGTTGTGCTGTGATGTAAGACGACAGCTGCAAGTGACCTTTCTTTCCTGCTTTGCAGCCTTGGATCATCCCCACTCGTTTTCCTGCAAACTGGAGCTGGGATCTGATCAGGAGATCCCAAATGACTGGTACCCTTTTGTCACGATGGAATGTGAAATTGTGGGCGCGGTTGTGTCACAGACCAGGGTTAAATCCTTGGGCACTGTGAATGACATCCAGCCGCAGAAACATGTGACCAGTTGGACGCGCTATCACTGTCAGGTGAGATGCTTCAGCGGAAAAATATCTTCATCTGTGCTTAATTGTGGATAGATTTTTTTTTTTTTAATTTATTGCAACTAACTTTTTTTTTCTTTTTTAGGTGGAAGTGGAAAAGAAATGGATTGAAACAGAGTCACAGAGGCAGTCTGGCTGTATGACGCAATGATGATTAAAGACACTTAGTAGAGGAAGTTATTCCTTTGGTCTAAAATGTTTTTCAACATCTTCTTAAAGGTGAAGGGATATTAAAAATAACAGGGTGAAGAGAGACTTTCTGCTTATATCTGGTGTCAGAATTCATAAAATCACGCAGCCTGGTAGCATTTCTGATGGAAGTTCTATGATTTTTTTTATATCCTTTAACTGAGACTGAACTTGTCTAGCCCTAATAAACAATTTAACACAGTCCTTATACCTAGCACTTTACATTTAATAGATTTATAAATTGTATGAGATTTACAGCTTATACGATTACGCTTGCATCTGCAATATCTGCACTGTCCTCCAGAATTATCAACATCAATTAATGAATGCACGCCAAACACGTTGTGTAATATAAGCAACTTAAGTAATGGCCTTTTGAGATCATTACTTTAGAGAGAGGTTAAATATCAACCGATGCTACGGGTGGTGCTACTGTGTTGTCCATCTATATTTAAAGTTGGCACACTTTGAATTTTTTTATTTGTACAAAATCTGTGTGGAAATGGCACGGAAATGTTGGATTGTTGTGTTTAAAGAATGGTGATGTTTAGGTAACATCACAACATATATTGGGTACTGATAATATATAAAGTGAGATTTCCTGCTTGAGACAAAAAGAAAAGTATTGCTTATCTTGAGCTGACCCTTTGACTTTATACCGAGGTTGTGTTGTGTTGGAGGACTGTAATTTTATTTAAACAAATCAATTCTGTATCGTTCTGCTCTCTGGGTTGTGAATCAGGTTTATATATGATAATAAAAAAAGGGGGTGAAGGGCCATAGTGAACAAAAAGGTGTTCATTGATAACTTTTATGTATGAAGTACCTGGCTTAAGCTGGATATTATATACATCAAAAGTATAAAGAAAAAGTAATTAAACCAGAATGAGTCATGGTAGTACTTCTTTCACTGTTATCTCGCACTCGTTTTTTCTCCACACTTGGTAATTTACTCAACACGGGGGCAGAGCAGTTATAAACCTGCACCTCACTAAGATTCAAAACAGTGTGAAAATTAAATGCTTCCCATCACTGCAGACTTTTGCTGAGACGTATGATTTGTAGGGCATGATAAACTGCTGCAGGCAGCTGCATGAAGTTGCTCAGAACGCCAGTACAGACAGAGAGAAGTCAGTAAGTTTCAGTATTGTTTCACTACACTGCTGGTGTTTTATTGTGCAGTATGTTTTATAAGGGCATCTGTGTTTATGAGTCATTCTCAACCAATGCCTCAACATGCAATCTATTAAGTCTCTCCCTCTTTAAAAGAAAACATGTTCTTCTTAAATCTGTAAAATGAGTTTTACTGCCCTTTAGCAACACTTAAAGTCCAGTTATGATTTTTTTTCTTTTTACAAATTTTGTCACTGACAATTTCTAAACTTTTAAGTATAGTCTTAAAATATACACTCTCTTTGTTAGGTACATTTGTTCTACTCTTTAATGCAAATGTCTAAGCCAATCACATGACAGCAACTCAGTGTGCTGAGGCATGTTCACACTAAGCATCAGAATGGGGAAGCAAGGTGTTTTATGTGACTTTGAATGTGGTATGGTTGTTGGTGCCAGATGAGCTGCTCTGAATAGTTCACAAACTGCTGATCTAGTGGGATTTTTCTATAAAACCATCTCTGGAGTTCATAGAAAATGGTCTAAAAAGAAAAAGTGAGTCAGTATGGTCAGTATGGTTTGTTGATACCACAGGTCAAGGAAGAATTGCCCCATTCTTTGATAGGAAGGCAACAGCATCTAAATTAACAACTATTTACAACCAAGGTGTGCAGAAGAATGGTGAATGGACTGGATCTTAAACTGTGCTTTTCTACTTTGCCTGCGCTTCAAAGCACTTTATATCATCCACCCATTTTATTAAGCTCATTCACATGCTGATGAACACGTGGAGAACAACCTGGGCTTAAGTATCTCACACTGGATCAGCCATGGATCAAACTACCAAGCTCCTTGCAATTAGTGGATGACCGCAGAAGACCATACCAGGTACTACTCCTGTCAGCTAAGGGCAGGAAGTTGAGAGGACAATTTGCACAGGCTCAACAGAAGATTGGAAAAACTTTGCATGATCTGACGAGTCTGCATGGGTGCAGAGGAGGTGTTGGTGGTGTAATGGTATGTTTTTATTTCATTGGCACACTTTGGATCCCTTAGTACCAACTGAGCATTGTTTAACCATCACAACACGGCCTGCCTGAATAGAGGTTTTCCACTGAATAAATCCAGTCTCAAGTTTAAATTACCCCATATTTTCTTTGTCTAAGGTAAAAAAGAAAGCTCATCAGAGAGCTAATGCAGCACTACCTCATATCAATGTGGAAACAGGGCTTTTATTTTCTTACAGTTCAGGTGAGGGCTCTATGTGAGTCCACAGTAGCTTTGTAGTGAAGTGACAGCTAAACCGCCTGTTTACTTCCAGCAACTGCAGTATCCACAAGGGTGTCTCGTGTTGCTGCTTTTCAGCTGCATCGCTCTCATCCTCATCAGAGCTGTCAACCAACAGTGTTGAAAGAGTCCCAGCATCGCCAAAACAGACAACTTGCAAGAAGCAGGGGTCACGGCTCCCGCTGCTGCTCTGAATCTATTGAACACCAAGTTCAAACAGTGTTTTGTAAAGGGTGGAATATTTTTAACTACCGGCATTGTGCACTCCTGGGATCAGCAAAAGTGCACTGATTTCCCAGCACTGTGCCAGCTGTGTAACTTCTCTACTGAAAGTAATCAGGAAACTAGAGAAAGAAGAGGGTATTAGTGCTGGACAGGGATATTTAAGGGACTGCTGACAAGTTAAGTCACCTCTCCCATTTAATCTTAGATCAGGACTTGTGTGCTCAGATTTTGGAGTTGTTGCCATAAAACATGCTATTTGAGGTCCACCAGCCACCAGCCCCTCAACCCAAACCTCCACTGAAATAAACCTCTAATATGACAAGTGCACTTAGGAAGCCCTGAAACTTCATCTTGTTTGAAGCAAGAAACTGAAATCACATTTTTAAATCAATCACTTTCCCCTCCTGGAAAAAACAAAAAAGAAGCCTCACGTGCTAACGCACCTGTCTGCGCGCCTGATGCTGATTGCGGTCACCTGCGCGTGTATGCCTCCTGCAAAACAATGCGACTTAATCACAGTTAATTGTCTATTATGTTTCCAAATGGGTTGAAGTCTAGTGTCAAAGTTCCCCAGTCATTTTTTCTCCAAGGATGCTGACCGACACAGGCCCAGTGGTAAGAAACGGAACCGTTTTAGTTAATTAGGTCAAACTGATCGCAAAACTGAGTTAGATTAATGCGCTCAACAAACAAAAGGCAGTAAGATCAGCTAGGTTTTTGTCCAATAAGAAGCCTGCTCATAATATTGTTTGACTATTTTTTTACTTGAATATATCTGCAGGGATGCACAGTAAGGTGTGCAATAGTGCGTTTGTTATGACAAATGGCAGATTTATCTCGCCTGTTTATGTCACCCGGAATGAAGAGTGGCGTTGATATGCTTAGAAAACCACCTCGGGTCTATATATTTCAGCACTGAGGCACAGAAAACGGTGTTTAAATCGCTTTTGACTTGTTATGAAAACATCCATAACTAGTTTCTGTGAAGGATTTTTAACCACCGACACCTTCTGACTTGCTCTTTCGTAAACAACTTCAGGCCAAGCTCTACTTGTCCATAATCGATGACGTGATTGACAGCGTGAGAGAGCTCTTCTTGGATGAAGGAGTTGAAGACCGCGTCCTGGATGATTTAAGACATGTGAGTTTAAATAACCCTGCACTATTACTGCAATTTATTTTTTCCTAAAAGCATAAATATAATGCACCTCTTGACTCAAGTTGTCAGTGACAGCAAAGTTAATCCATCTAGTGAGGGAGTGTGCACCATACCTGGAAGACATACTGCTGTGTCTTCTGCTGTTCAGCTCTGGGAGTCAAAAGTGATGCAGTCAAAAGCAATGGAAAGCTTAAGGAAAAACACCAACCCATCCAACTTTGTGCTCCAGCTTCCTGCCAGCTACACTCAGACTGATCAGGAGCTCACCGGTAAGCTTAAATTGCTCACCAACAAAAGAAGCACCTTCACTCTTCTTGTAATTAATACAGCTGCAAGATTTGCGCCTTGAATATTACAGGTAGGGGGGGATCTTAAATGAAGACAAAGCACAATAAATTTAATTTGAATGGCTTTTTGTCTAATATGTACACAATAGCCAAAATTACTCACTTTTTTGGTAATATTTCTTTCAGCCTCAGTTGTCATCCCTGGAAATCAGAATATCCGCAGCTTCCCGGTCAAGGCAAGTGTGCTTGAGATTTACATCACCTCCATAACGTGTAATAATTATCTGCATGAGGGATGCACATGACTGGAAAGGCACTCAGAGAGGCAGTCCTCCAAGGTCTTATCTTGCACCATGAAAGAAGGCAATCATACTGGGACCAATATTTAGCTTGTTCTTCTGCTGCCTATCTCCACCTTTTATAACATGATTCTGCAGACACACCCTAAAATATTTTTAGTTTGACAGCCTCTGAATATAGTTTTCTCATTTGGATGACATGTTTGGTGTTTCATAGTAAAGTTCTATTAATTTAATGTATCTAAATTGTAATGATTGAATTGTTATTTTTCTTAAGCTGAATTCTTTGATTTTATGTCTAAATTTGAAAACCAAAAAAACCCTTCTCATTAGTTATCACAGTTCCTCTTTTCGAGTATTAAAAACGATTTATTTGATATCACTCACTCCACTGACAAATTCTCAGAAAAGTCCAAGGAACTCAGTAAAGATCTAAAAAAGAGAACTGTAGATTTACACAAGATGGGGAAAGTCTGAAGGTCTCCTGGAGCTGTTTCTCAACAATGTCAGATTCCAAGATCATCAGTTCAAACAATTGTACGCAAATACAAGTTACCTGGATGCATCACCACTTTTCCAAGGCCTGAAATAAGACCCAAACTGTCACAGTCAGATAGGAAAAACTCCTAAGAACTCCATGTGAGCTGTCAAGCGTGGTGGTGGTATCATGCTCTGGGACTGTTTTGCTGGACCCTGTGTGCGACCCTGCTGTTCAATCATTCTACACTGGAAAAAGAACAGTTCATAGAAATCACTGAAAGCCCTGAATTACTATATTTATGCCCATGATGAGTGTTGGTAAACTTTTGACCACAACTGCAGGTGGTTTTATAATGAGGCAAACCTCAGTATTCGTTAGTTACTTCAAGAGATAAGACTCACAGTGTATAATTATTAAGTTTTGGAGGTGATTGTACAAAAGCTGCTATTTAATATACTTAGTATTGTATTTTCCACACAACATAATGTTTTATTTCAGAACAATTCAGAGACACTTGCTACCTTTTCCCTCCCTGCTGGATTGGCTTACCCCGTGCAGATACCAGCAGGAGTCACTCTACAAACAGCCTCTGGTATGGAATGACTTTACAGTTTAAATCAGTTTTTATTTCCAGCCTGGCCAGGCTTCTCAAAATAACATTTCACTCTTTTGTATCACCTCACTAAGGTCAACTTTACAAGGTCAATGTTCCTGTTGTGGTTACGCAGGCCCCAGTGGGTCAGCAGCCTGCAACCCAAGCCATGCAGAAAGTCACTGAATGGAGGGAGGCTTCTGCCCCCCAGCCCGCTGCAATCCCACCAAATCCTATTGCTCCCCACGAGGTAGAAACATCCTCTGTTCCAGCTCAGTCTGTCACACAGCCAAAGACCATTTTACCCTCCAGTCAGGAGGGCAGCCTTCCCCTGCAGTCTACAGAGCCAGATTTCCCACAGGAAGAAAATGAGCCAAATCCACAACCTAACCTCAGCACGACCGCCTCACCTTGCACTCAGTTATTAGACTTCCAGATCAGAAGAGAGGAGGCTCTGGCACAGATGGCTCAGAGCAGAGACATTGATGACATCCTGAAAGAAGTTATTGAGGAGGAGAGAGAAAAAGCAGAAAGGGCAAGGAAGCTAGCTCCTGTGGAGTCTGACAGCCAGTCTGAAGCAACTCTTGGGGTAATTTGGAAAGAATTCTCAGTCTAATATAGCAAATATCACTTTAAGGCATAGAAAAGATCAGGTCATTGAAGTGTGCATGTGTATTGTCTAAAGAGTAGTTCTGCATTTTGGGAAATGCACTCATCACTCTGTATGCTGGATAAGGCATATAGGCTTGACGTAAAGACTCCAGCTGCAGCTTTATGCTGTTTTTATATAACATTTAATGGGCTGGCACAAAGTACTGCCACATTAAATCAAAAAGGGGGGAATGTGTACAAAATATCAGACTCTTAGGAGCACTTTAAGTGATTTAACAAAATGGTGAAAAGTTTATAAGATATAGCTGTTTATAAGCTGGAGAGGGTCGTAACGGTTGTAGTATTTGGGATGCTTGACCCACAAGGGAGACTCAAACAAATGTTTTTCTGTTAGATCTGATCAATATTTTGAACTTTTAAAAGACAGATTTTGGAGTGCCATTTTCCTTAATTTGAAATAACTGTTTACCTCTTGTTTTAACATCTGGATTCAGGTAGCATCAAGTTTATCAGCCTCTCCCCAAAGCTTTTAAATCATCAACGTAGTCTGCATTCAAATCTTAAATTCCTTAGCGGTACAAAACAGATTGCTGTGCTGTCAATTTGAGACATTTTATGTTTCTGATATTAAATTACTGAAGCAATAGTCATTTTATTAGGACAGTTGGTCCCTTTTATAAGCTTGATTTCTCTGAATTCATAACTGTGATGTTTCTTCTTGCAATTCTTGCTCAGTTGGATCTGGACTACAGCTACAGCCAGTTCTCAGACATCGTTCAGCTCGATGGTCCTGCAGGCAACTCTGACCTCGAGGAGGAAGAGGAGGTTCCCCTGGAAGAGAATGACTTTCTGGGTATAATCAATGCAGAGGCCATGAAGGCCCTGCAGGAAGGAAATGAAAGCAGTGATGGTAACAGCATCTCCTCCAGCAGCGACGGTGAAGGTGTAGATGACCTCGCTAACATAGAGGAGGAGGTGAGAGAGTGAGTTTGAAATGCATTTTCATGAGTCATGGCTTATTTCTTTCCATTAAAAGAAAACTTTCTTTGGAGAGCTCCAGAAGATTGGTGCATTTCTCCCTAAAATTACATTTTTCAGTTATATTTTTGCAGGTGGTCTTCCAAAGAGCATATCTTGATTGCATAACTTAACTATTTGTTTCCTCCATTGCGCACTCTGTTGATTAGGACCCTCTGAATTCAGGTGACGACGTGATTGAGCAAGACATCCCGGACCTTTTTGACACTGACAATGTCATTGTTTGCCAGTATGACAAAGTAAGAACCGCTGTCTTTTTATTAGCCATTATTTTCACCTCCTCAAAGCCCAGTGCTGAATTTTAACTGAATATTGTACACACTGCTTTTGCATTTGCAGATTCACCGCAGTAAGAACCGTTGGAAGTTTCACCTGAAGGACGGAGTGATGTGCTACGGCGGCAGGGACTATGTGTTTTCGAAAGCAGTTGGGGAAGCAGAGTGGTAATGAACCTTAGTCCCCCTGAACAGATCAGGGAAAGAGAAACTGTCATTTAAAAAGGAATTTAAAATTCTTAGTTATAGTAATGTGGCTCACAGAGCAGTTTGTGACTACTGTGCCAGATTGGTGATAATCATCAGAGCAATGCTACAAGTCACTTATATCATCCAGTTGTATAAAGCATTCCTTATAAATACTGTTTACTGAGTCAAACAGCGTGGATTTATGTTGTATTGCACTTTGTGAAAATATTCTTTACAAGCAGAGTAAACCTTTTATTTGACCTCCAATTATTGTTTGAGGATAACAAACGTGCTGTTTGATTTTCAAACATTGTAACGTCTCTTTAATTATGCTCCAAATATACTGACCTGTACTGTTGTGTTGCGTTTAATGAGCCCTCTTCTTTCTGTGAAAACCACTTCAAAGCCCGTGACACCTTTTTTATTAATTTTTTTTTAAAGCAATTGTGTTTTTTTTTTTTTTGTTTTTTTTTTATATTGACAACCGATTATGTACAACAAGATGAGGAAACAGAATTTTGGAAGACTGTGTGGGGTTTTTGGTTTGTTTTGTTTTTTTCAGGCTCTGTAAGTAAAGATTGCTCATAGGCATATATTACAAAGCCCATACTCTTACAATCTAACATGAAGTGGTTAAAATTCACAGTAGTGGTTAAAAAAACAGACAAGTCCAGTATTTATTTATTTTCTTTCTTTTTAAATCATGTAAAATATCAGAAAGAAATACAAAGTGGAAAAATATACAGAAAAGTTTGCAATGATTATAACAAAAACCCATTTGTGTACCATTGATTTTGTTTCAGTCATAAAAGCCAGATAAAGAAACATATTCAAGTTTTCTTAAAACATGAACAGAAAGGGTGATCTGACATTTAATATTCTTAACTAGTAGGCGTAACAGTTGTTGCTAAATCAAGAAAAAATGAAAAAGATTTTTTAAAAAAAGCACACATTTTTCACATGATGATTTAAACTATTGTAAAATTATTTTACATATTAAATATCAGTACCATTTATTTGGTCTTGGCTCTAGGTTCAACTGAGTTGCTCCTGCATGTGTGCAGTCTTTTAACTTTCCAATCCAAATCTGTCCTGAGTACAACAAACCAAAAGGTGGCACCAAAACTCATCTCTGACAAAATCAGTCTTCATTTAATTACTTTCTAATAACTTGAAACCTCAGTCTTTTATAGAAAGCAAACAATAAATATTTTTCATTTTTAATATTATTAAATATAGAGTAGCTTTGCAAATAAATTAGCTTATTTTGCCATCCTTGCTCCATCTGTCTTCTTTAATGTACCATAATACATTTGCAGAAATGAAGGCTGCAGCACCTGTTATGTTTGTCTGATGCAGTTTTTAGTTTGCAAACTAAACACGATCAAGTTTGATCTGACGCTTGCCATGCACACAACTGACAATCTTTTCATGAGATCTACATTATGAAGAAATGCTACATTTTTAGTAAGGCGGCAGATGTTGCCTTTCAGTGCATTACGCAGTTGTGTATGTGGTTGGTCATGTGGTTCCCTTATTTAGAAAGCAGCCCTTCATCTTGATGTGATAGGCATAAAAGCCGAGCGAGTGAGGTTCTCTTTTGGACATTTTCTGGGTACAAGTCAGGTGTGAACCCAGAGTCTGTGACCTGTAGAAGTCAGCGTGGGAATTGCAGTAGCCACAGCGACTCAGCAGCAGACACACATCTTTCCTGAAAGCTTGTGTGAAGATGGTGTACAAGAAAGGATTGCAGAGGGAGTTGATAGGGTAGAAGAGAATGAGCAGGATTTTGGAGTGAGACACGGTTATGAGGGGCATATGCAGGGCTGCAGAGATAGCGAAGAAAGAGATCGGTGCCATGCAGAGAAAGTCAGTGAAAATGAGCACAGCCATGCGCTTGGCAATCTTGGTGTCTCCACGCCGTGTGGAGTGCTCTGGGTTGTGAACACTGAGATATATGCATATGTAACAGTAACAAACCACCAGGAAAGCAACAACATTGAGAATGAGCACAGCCACCACATAAACCTGAGCGCCGAGTGTGTCGATATCCATGGGCAGACAGATGCTCACTTTGCTGTAACTACTGACCCCCACAAGAGGGAGCAGGGCAACCAGCAGAGAGAAAGCCCAGCCTCCTACCATCATGGCTGTGACATGATGCATCCGCAGCCTCTTGTTGACATGCATGGCATTGGTAATGGTATGCCAGCGTTCAAGGCTAATCACAGTCAACGTGTATACGGATAGCTCGCTGGCAAACACAGTCAGAAACCCTGCTATGCCACATCCAGGACCGGTCTGCCAGTCTGTGGCATGATTGTAGTACTCATGACGGGAATGGTAGTCCATGAAGGCAATTAGGATGAGATAAAGCCCCATGCACAGGTCGGCGAAGGCCAGATTACACATGAGGAATCTGGAGACTGTGAGCTTATGGTGGCCAATTAGCAGGATGACCAAAACAGCCAGGTTACCGGCCACAGCGAAAACCATAATGATCCAGGTGAGACAGCGCAGGAAGGAAAAGCCCAGTAGGTCCTCACAAGGATTAAAAGCATCTGGCTTTGGGGAGCATTTGACAAAAGGGTTGCTAAGACAGTCAAATTCCAGGTCTGGATACTGAAAGTTGATGTCATTGATAAGACTCGTGTCATCAGCAGTTGGATCTCTGAAGAATACACATGTTAAAATTTGCATCAAAATCCTAGAATAACAGACATAAATGTGCTTAGAGACAGTACGTGTGGTACAGTGGGATCAGACGTTTACATACACTCATCGTGGGTGTGAATATCATGGTAATTTTGCCAGAGTGGAATGATTGAACAGCATCTTTAATGACAGGTTTGAATTTATTTAGGATTTTCTGTAATCCACCCAGACTATATACATACACCCGAAATAATAGCTGTCTGTCTTTTAAGCATAGTCCACATATTTTCAATAGGGCTGTGGGAATGCCATTTCAGAAGCGTATCGTTAGCCTGTTTTATCCATTCAAAAACCTGTTTTGATGTGCATTTGGGATTGTTGTCCTGTTGGGATACCCAATTCTGTCCATGTTTCAACCATCTAGCTGTTGATTTGATGGGATGCTGAATGGCTCCAGAGCGTGATGCTACCATCACCATGTTTGACAGTTACTGCAGTGTTCTTAGGTTTGAAACCTTCACCTTTAGTACTCCAAACATACGTCTTGTCATTGTGGACAAATAGTCCCATCTGATTACAAACCTGTCTAGAAGGCATTTGGCTACAAATTTCAGCCAACCTTGAAAGTGCTGATTTTGGAGCAAGACCTTTTTTTTTCTTGTTCGACACACTCTGTGTTTGTGGTGATGTGAAACTTGCTTGATTGTGGAGAGTGACACTGGTGTTCCAGTGTTTTTCCAGTGTTTCCGGAGTTTCAAGTTCATGGTCGGCCTGAGCCTTGTTGGTTTCTGAGTTGTTCCTGAACATCCTAATCAATTTCCTTTCATTTGAGGGTGACATTTTGGATTTTCTTCCAGACTTTGGCAAAACAGTGACACATCTGAATAACTTGTATTTACGTACAATAGTTTGAACTAATGAACTTAGAACAAAGGGAAATTCTTAGGACATTCCCTTTGTTCTCAGTATTGGTCAATCTATTGAGTGCTGTCAAATTACTTTTGTGCTGGCAAAGAAAAACGACCAGTTGGAGTCGATCATGATTACTAACAATAAGTTAATTAGCCTCGTCAGGTTAAAAGACATTGTAAAACAATCGGCAACACTTGTTTAAAGATTTAGGTGGGAGTATTTATATATTGAGCCTGTATATATACTTTTGACCCTTTTAATTTATTTTGGATTTTCTCAAATGCTCAAACTTGTGCACCAAATTATTATTATTTTTAAGTCATTAAATATGTATGCTGTAGAATCATTTAACCTTGGAAAAGGAACAGTTGAAAGAAATAATTAAAAATCCAAAACAACCATCATATTCTATTCTAAAAACAAAAGGAACAAAAGAACAAAACAAAAAAACAAAATTTTGTTGTACATGTACAATGACAATAAAGGGCTACTGTATTCTATTTTATTCTGTTCTATGCTGTATTCACCCATGATGAGTGCCTGTAAACCTCTGACCACCAACTGTATAATGGGGACATTTCTGGGAGAACAGAAGCAAGCTGTTGCTCTTGTTCTTCCCAGACTTGTGGACTGTTTTTAAAAAATAAAGCACACTGACTTAATTGGGCTGCTGGCATATTAAGGGAGCATCTTCACACACAAAATGTGTAGTAACCAGTAAGATCAAGGTTTAAGAAACAAAATAGAAAGTCCCCAAGTGACTAGGGAAAAACTTACATTTCTGTATTCATCAGATCGCAAAACTTTGTCAAGTTCTTTAAGGCACTTTCCCTAAAGAAGAGAAAGGAATAAAATGGTTAAACTCCTCAAAATGCAAGTGCAAATGATCCACCTACTGATAATCTGTATTCACTGGACAGAGCTTTCGACTGTTTATGCAGATGTGAATGGATTTGTTGAATCTCTGGGAGCATCTGTCGGTTACCTTTGTTTCCGCCGCCATGTGTGGAAGGCGCAGCAGTGGCTCGGGTACGTGAGCTCAGCTTCCAGCAGTTCAGCCAGACTTTCCAGTGGAGGGAGGCTCTTTAGAGCATAGGCATGGCTGGCTTTCAGAAATTTAACGTGCCTCAATCCATTAGGGGGGAGAGACCTCAGAGCCGTGGAGGAAACATCCCTGAAAGACGCACACGGAGAGAATGCAGACATACATTTCAACGATGATTAGTAAAACAACTATGATTAAAATTCATTGAACTACTAGCAGGCACTAGAAAAGCTTTCGTCTGTCTCATTGTCTTTCATGGGTCATTTAAACTCTGCCGAGGGCTACAAAGCAACTCGATCCAACAAGAGAAGCCGTTTGTTGATGTAGACAGTGGAAGACATGCTTTCTGGCAAATTCAATGAATCATCCACAGGTGTTCACAGAGTTCTGGAGACTGTGGCAACAAAGCCCTAATTCATTTTCATATTTATCAGCCAATGAGTAAATCATGCTGCCTCTGAAGAGATGCGCTTTCACCAGAAAGCAGCTTTATATGGGAATAGAGGTTGCAATTACTGTCTGAATACATTTTTATCTTTAGCAAAAAGACATTCAGGATCTCCTTCCCGTCATTCATTTGACTGCATTACCTTTACCCAAATATTTATTACATCTATAGAACCCAAAAGATCCAAAAATCATGAAAAAAGGAGACCTTTAATTAGTTCCTGTGTGAGTGAATATTACAAGCACTTATTCAAAAGAAAGTTCTTTTTTTAAACATCAACCACACAGAGTTGGTTGCAATCAGAGACCTTGCAAGCTGCATGCACGGCAGATTTAGCTATTTGCTTGCTAATCAGTATTCAGCAGTCCTGCCTGCCTTGTTGGTTGTTTACACAGACAGACTGTCACTACCCTAATGTTTATACAATAAAATAAGCATTGTTATGAATATCAATCTCGCTTTGTGACCTAGCTGAAATATAATCACTTTAACTCTCTTTAATTCTGTTGATTGAACACAGCAGTGAAAAGTAAATACACTAACTCAAGTGCAATTTTTGAGGTTTTTATGCAATTTCAGTATTTTCCACAGGGAGATAGGACTTTTTTTGCACGATTGTTGTACATCCAGTTGCAACTTGCAGCTTAAACTGCAAAACAGTGTATAAAATACATCAAATTAGCCATGTGATGATGAATGGCAACATTAAACATAAATGGATTTGCATGCTAACCCCATTAAATTGCTACTTCTCTGCTTAATCGTGTCTAAAAAAGAAAAAAAATGACTGAAAATAAAGTAAAAGTGGTGATATTAATATTGATATATTTTTAAAGATGTCATAGCACTATGTCACTCAAATAGAGCGCTTCTCCCTGACCGCTGGCTTACATGTGGTTCCAAGAATATTTAAAAGTAGAATGGGAGACAGAGCCTTCAGCTTTCAGGGCCCTCTTCTGTGAAACCAACTCCCAGTTTGGATTTGGGAGACAGACGCCCCCTCTGCTTTCAAGATTAGGCTTAAAGTTTTCTTATAGTAAGGGCTGGATCAAGTGACCCTGAACCCTTCCTCTGTTACACAGCTGGGAGCTTCTCATGATACACTGAGTGTTTCACTCACCTCGTTTCACTCTATGTTGCTAACACACCACTACTGCATTTAATCGTTAGTTATTATTAATCCCTGGTGCTTTTCTGCGGCGTGTCCTTTATTTTGTCTTCCTCGGCTTACCCCAAACAGCTGAAACAGATTGCTGCCCCTCCCTGAGCCTGGTTCTGCTGAAGCTTTCTTCCTGTTAACAAGGAGTTTTTCCTTCCCACTGTCACCAAGTACTTGCTAATAGGGGGTCGTCTGATTGTTGGAGTTTTCTCTCTATTAAAGTACAGCAGGGTCTTTACCCAACAATATAAAGCGACTATTGTTGTGATTGGGCACCATATAAATAAAGCTGAATTGATATATTAAAACAAGACATCAAAACAATGCACTGAAAGACACTTTAAGGCTTAGCTGAGATGAGCTGCAGTCTATGGAGATAATTTTGTGTGGAACTGTCACTACCAATCCACTTGTGGGGAGTTTCATGAACTCAAATTACTTACAGAACAGTTGGACCTGTGGCTCCTTTAAAGGCATCTTCTTG
Organism: Pelmatolapia mariae; assembly: GCF_036321145.2. NCBI lineage: Eukaryota > Metazoa > Chordata > Actinopteri > Cichliformes > Cichlidae > Pelmatolapia > Pelmatolapia mariae. The sequence continues at coordinate 14,768,843 of NC_086238.1, read as the reverse complement.
AATGTTACGGAGATACCAGTTGTCTCTCAAAACTCTACAAAAGACAAAGAAACAGTATAATGCACACAACACTGAGTGAAAACTTTCCGAAACAAAACTTTTTGTTTGCTCAGCTTCACACTGACAGTGATGAGCATTGGGTTTATAATAAGGGTGCCTGCGCATATCTCATCAACAACAACATTCAGCATTACTGGGGCAAAGAAAACAAGGGAACGTAATCTTTGTTTAGTCTTACATTGTGTTTGTTTACTGGTACATTCAGTTTTCATGATTGAGGGGGAAAGGAAAGGCCTCAATCTAAACATTGCACTCCCCAACAGCGTACTGTCAAGCTCAGGTGTTTTTGTTTGCTTAAATATTGATGATCAAAATGCTTACAGCGTGTTGAGCTTTGTCCCATTGAATGCGTGCGATTTTATTTCCTTTAAGCCATTTCTAACCAGGTTCCTGTCAAGGACACAACGTTTTGAATTTATTTAGCTGTCAGAAGCACCCATCACCAAGGTCAGATAAATGAACATGAAATTTCAGAGACTTATAAATATGCATCAAGAAACATTCCTAGAAAATAGTAACAAATAGTTCCTTTTAGCTTTGATGTGGGGAAAAAAAAGGACTTTAGTTCCCTTACTCACATGTCAACATACTCCTCTGTGATACCCTGGAAGGAATTGGCAGGAATGATGTCAATCTCCATGTTGTCTGCCATTTCTCTGCACACAGAGAAGATAACGCTCATTCAGGCTGTTGGGTTTAATTATCAGTTAGAAAAAAAATATGTATATTCATAGAAGAAGAAGAAGAAGAAAAAAGAGAGCAGTATGATGAAGTGTGACAGAGTTGAAGGATTTGTTACAGGGTTGGTGGCATCGCGATATCGACGGAATAAAAGTAAAACCGGGCTCGGAACAAACAGAGCTAATGACGTGAAGCACCTGCGGTTTTGCAGCATGCAGAAAGACGCTAATCCAGTTTGGAAACACACTATTTCTTTAAACAGGATTACTTACAGGATAATATTTGGCGACAGGGAAGAGATGGTTGTGAAGTCTGGGAAGTGTGCAATGCCCGTGTTAGAGATGCTCCTGTGATGACAAACAGCAGAGACAGATGATCATGAGCAGATAAGAGGAAATCTTCAAAGCAAAAAAAAAAAAAAAAAAAAAAAGACAGGGCGGGAGGGAGGAAGAGTTGCAACATTTCAGAAGACTCTTCTAGAAAACATATCACTGTCTGTCCATGACCTTTGACAAGTTTCCTTGCATTTAATTTGCGGCAGTGAATGCCAAATAAATGAAAAATATCTCCAGATTGACCTTTTATTGGATAGAATAGTAATAGCAAAGCATAATAGAGGTCATGAGAGCTTCAAGATTAAAAAAACACAAGTATAATGGTGGTTTGTAGGTAACAAGAAAGTGTCACAATCATAAAAACCAAAAATTACAAAGTAGGGATGTATGAACAATATAGACAAATGCTCTAATATGTATTCAGTGCAGCTGTATTATGTTCAGACTTACAAAGAGAAATATTTGCAATTAAGGGGAACCCCCCCCCCCCCCCCAAAATGCTTTCATAAAATTGAACAAGTTGAAGTGAAAGACTCAAAACTGAATTTTGCAAATCTATTATTTCCTTCCATAGTCAATAGTGGATTTTAGTGTCTTGTCCACCTCTTAGCCATAATTCTGTTTCTCACTGACAGCAGCAACATTTTCTACCCTCCCAACCTCCCCTAGCTTATAACCTCAATAAATTGAAATTTACGCAGGAAGTGACAAACAAAACTTGTGTAGTTTCCCACTATACTGCTAGAAAAGCTTTATATTCTATATCCTGTGCTGCCTTGTGAATAACAATATTTTCCTGTCACAGTAAATAGTCTGATCTGGATACAAATTCAGTCCTGTGTTTATCAACCTGCCAGCACTTACACAGGACTTGCAGTTGCCTGTTCGGACAGTAATATTTGGATTATGTCTCAGAAGCCTGGTCACCCACCATGACAAACAAAACAATCATCTGACTGCTGCTTGGAAGTCATCGGGACTGAACAAAGATCAAACTTTTCTTCCTGCCTTCCTTGAAACACAACTTTTTAAATTGGTCTACAGTAGAATTATTTTCAGCGTTAACAGTGCCGTTACCACAACATATTGTTTTTTTGTGCAACCTATTTTGGTTTGTTCTGTGATCCTGTAGGAGTGAATGTGCTTCTGTAGGAGTCTGCAGTCGGTCAAGTGGATTATTTTTCTTCTTATTTGTTTTGCAAATGTTGATTCCGCTTCGGTTGAGCCTTCAACCTGTGTGTAGGTGTGTACCTACATGTATGCAAGGCTGCGCTTATACACAATGCAAACAAGCCGGATGCTTAGCAGGTACAATGTTTACCATGTGCAGAATCTTAGCAAAGCTGGTTTGGAGGCTAACATTTGCTAATTAGGATGCAACGAAGGTGCAGATCAGTCAAAAGGGAACATTATTAGATATTTTCTCATGGATTTAGGCATTATGATTTTGCTAATTGCAACAGGAACAACATAGTATTATCCTGAGGCAAACATGAGTGTGTTAATCTAACCAGCAGCTGTTCAGCCCCTCCCCAAATCAAAACAAAAACAACAAAAATTTAATGGAAAAAAAATGCCTGGCCATTAAGTCATTGGATTCAACATTCTCAACTTTCTATAAAGTTTATATTAAAGTACCCAGAAAATGTACAGTGTCATGCAAAGTCTTGAGCCACCCGTTTTCTTTCTAGGTGCAGTGAATTGTAGAGGCATGTGAAAACATACAAATACAGAATGTAAGGAAAAAACAGAGTTTGCACAATTCTAATGAGCTTGAAAGTCACTATCGGGTATGACCACCTTTATTCTTCAAGCCTGAACTGTCTTTAGAAATCCTTCTTGTAATTTCTTTAAGTAGTCTTCAAAAAGGACATTCAAAACTCTCCTTTGGATGCTGTCTTTTGTTCTGTTTTCTGTCAAGGTGATCCCAAACTGCTTCAGTCATGTTGGTGTCCGGGCTCCGGGGAGGCCAAATCATGACTGATGGTGTTCCACTGTGTATTTTTCTATTCAGTTATGCTTTTACTGCATTGGCAGTGTGCTTGGGATTATCGTCATGCTCAAAAATCAAGCTGTTGCCAATCAAATGCTTTCCAGATGGCACTGCATGGTAGATCAAAGTCTGATGGTACTTTTCTGTGTTTATAAGTCCATCAATTTCGACAAGCCCTCCAACACCACTGGCTGATATGTGGCCCAGAACCATGGCAGAGCCTCCACCGTGTTTTACAGATGGCTGTTGGATCTCTCTCCAGACCTCTTATGTACATACTGACAACAATTTGAACCAGAAATTTCAAATTTGAATGCATCACTCCATTAGACCTGTTGCAAATGACTTTCATTCCAGTTCTTGCATAATTTGGCACATCGCAGCCTTTTCTCCTTCTTTATGAATGACTCCTCAACAGCCACTCCTTCACTAACACTATTTCTGATGAGGCTTGAGTGAACAGTAGATGGAATAGATGCATATCCCTGCGTGAGGGCTTTGCTGGATTTTTTCATATTTTGTAAGGAAATGACTTTCAAATACCATTCATCGGCTATAGATATATTGTTAGGCATGCCACTTTGGGAATCACTTTGTTGGTTAAAAAATATTTTTTTTGTAGACTGAATGATTGTAGAACTATTGCTCAAGACTACTTTAAAAAAATACAAGACAGTCTGGCTCCTTGGAAGCAAAATATAAAGAAAAGGGGTGGCATGAGACTTTTTCACAGTACTGTAGAGTCATATGAAGTTCTTCTTAGGTAGGGGATCTGTGGTATGGTTGGTTTCATAGCCAGTCATCTGTGAATTCGCATTAATTTTCCTCACATCACTCAAGTTTGATTTATACTGTTGATAACTGCACTCTTCCTTAATCTGAACAGTCCTCACACCTGAACTAGCACCATGTCACTTCTAATTAAGGCTTGGTAACGTTTGTGTATCACTTTCAACATGAAGTAATTAGGAGCTACATGCCATTATTCTGCTGCCTCTTTGTGAGTTGCTCTGCTCACTAAATCACAATTGTTTTTATCAATAACATTTATGTAACATTATAGTATCTCATTAGCTCTGTTCCTAGTTTGCAGCATTAAGCCATTTGCTAATTGTGCATTTATGGTATTACAAGGTGAGGGAGCATCACTTGCTGCAACACAAACAGGCACAGACTTTAACAGGTAAACTCAGCAATGATATAAATCCCATGTCTGGTTCATATTTAACCACCTGCTAAGTTTATATGAAATGTGCACATAAAAATCAAGCGACTTACAAATATTCCAGCTTGGGCAGGTCAGTGAAGGCGCCTTTTTCAATAAATCTCAGGCTGTTGATATTCTGCACTGAGCTACAGGAAACATATCAGTAATCACAATTTTCTTGTCAGTGGCTGTCAACAAACAAGCATGGAAAAAAACCCCTCATTCATACGTCAGCTGCTCAAAAAGTCAAGGATTAAACACGTCGCTTTATAATGACAGACTAATCTCGTGAAACCTAAAGGAAATGCAAATCATTTACCAGCTGCTCAAATGAGTAATTGCTTTCATCGTGTTTGAATGGGACATGTGGTGGAGGGTAAAGTGTGACTTACATTTGTGCCAGGCTGTAGAGGGAGAGGAAGGCATGTGTCTGTATATGTGTGATGCAGTCGCTCTGGGAGATCTCACTGTAGCACACACACAAGAAAGGCTCTACATCCATCAACATATTAACAATATTTTTAGTTATGCAAAGTGACACAAGTGCTTGTTACGTTAGAAATGGGACAGAGATGATTGATAGGGCAAAACAGAATTACCACCAAGAGCTTCAGACATACATCAGTGATGCATCTAGGCCAGGAAGACTAAGTGAAGATCTTTAAAAAGCAGGACAAAACAAAAGCGTTCCGAGACAAACAAAGTCAACAAGTCTTCCCAATTTGTCCTTGAACACTTTGTTTTCTGATGGCTGACTTCTTTTTACGAGACGCTCTCCATCTTCCTTTTGCAATCATCGTTTTACTCTGCGGCCCTACTGTAATCAGCCTGCGCTTTTCTTAAAATAACGTCGCTCGGCTTCCATTTCGAGTCGAGAAACAATTAAAGGACTCCATCTGTACCGCATATTATTTGTTTTCTTTTATCCCCTCTCCTGATTGCATTATGTATAGTGTTGTAATTACTGCTTACAGCTCTGAAAAAAAGGCCTCTGCGCATGATCATCTACATGAAGTGGTGCTGTGATTTCAAGGATGCGTCATCGGTGACAAAGGACGAGCGGGTCCTCGTGTCATTCCACCTTGACACGGGTTTTGACAGCTTTTACGACTAACTTCGTTCAGTCTCAAATTTATTTTATCACCAAAGACTACAGTATTTTGCGATGGAGGTTAAACTGAACATGAACCTATCACATGCGAGTACTTTATGTATCTGAGACCGATAAGGCTTGTCCCTGAGCAGCAGAGCAAAGTCAAACGCCCTCAACACCAGCCGGCTCACCCACTGAGCGCTATCATTAGCAGCTAAAAATGTTTTTTACTTACTCATCAGACTGTTGTGAAATAAATAATAAAGCTCAGTCTGTGAACAACTCGGGATAATGCTACGGTTTTGAGACTGAGTGTCTAGCTGTAAATATGATCAAGTTGAGCCCCGACTGATGAGAAATAAATTCCCACCTCTGTAGCAGACATCAGAACCTCTATTCTTCTATACCCACCTATATGCCCATCTTTAGGAAAAAGCAAGTTAAACTCAGTTAATGATTTTTAATAAACATTTGAGTATCTTCGACAGATCGTACCAGTAAAGGTGGTATATATGAGCTTTTTCAGTCAGCAAACAAATATTCTTTTGGAGAAAAAGTAAGTATACCCGTTAGAACCTGCTGTTGTCATTTAGAAGAAAAAACTTATTTGGTTAGTTGTCTACTGTTTTGTTTTGTTGTTGGCAAATTTCGTTACCCCCCTTATACTGCTGGACACCCTGTGCTGTCACCCGTGGATGAACTCCCTCTGGTGTGAGTGGGTATGATTTGTGGTAAGAGATTTTGGTTGTTTTTTCTAGAGCTGGATTATTTAGCGTTGTAGGTGCAACGCTAAATATGAATTTATACAGATCTGGATCTACTGTGCAAACTGATCGGTGTCGTAGGTATAGTTGACGTTTTACCATTATTTTACACTGTTTTTATTACGTTGCATTATTTTTTTTAAATTGATAACTTTTTTGTGTTTTACAGCTGTTATCGACTGTCTCCAGCTCTCCTTCTTTTTAAATTTAGTTGTAGTTTTGTTTTTGTTAGTCCACCCAGACGTGCAGGCTTATAGATGTAAACGATTGGGACGTTGTCTTGTGAGGATGGAATAACTTCTTTAATTGTTTTTTGTGTTTGTTTGTGCCACTTCAGTGCATGGCACACAGGTGAAATGACTGCAGTGTTTCTGAAATAGGGTGTGACTATACTTGTAGTGCCATTTGTTTGCACTTTTGGTCAGGTAGGTCTCAAGTTACAGCTGGGATATTAGTAGAATATTTGATTTGTCCTGTCTGGGAATGCATGGGGAAGTTTACGTGATTTATTGCTGAAATAAATGTTGCTTGGAAATTTATTTCCTTTGGGTATTTTTATTTTATATTTTACCAGCGCCAGAACATGTCTACATTTACGCTTGCCAAACAGCTATCTTTGATTTGTCTCTATAGATCATGTTAAAAAGAACCCTCATCTTTGTGTATGCAAACTGTACTTTTTGCTCTTATGTTGTTTTTATACATCAAAGGGTTTTTCCTCCCATTCAGATTCAATTTTTACAGCATAATAGTAGATGGATGCACTTTGACACGAACAAGAGAAGCATGGTTCTTTGTGCACTAAAATGGGAACTTTTTTGTACTACATTAAGGCATCTACTACATCTACATTAAGGCATCTACATTAGGATAATACGCATGGCACCACATGACATGAGCATGTGGTGGATGAACACTTTAGCTTAGAGGTTGCTGAAAACACTGATCTCTTCCCTCAAAAGTTTTCACTCTCAATAAACATGAAGCAATAATTTTGAGTAAAGTGTAACTGAAACATATAAAATCAAAGGTTTATTTATTCAAATACTTAATCTCTAAGGAAAATGTGCTTGGCGTAAACTTTCATTTGATCAGACTCCAATAAATGTTATAAATAAATTATACATTACACATTTTACATTGTATTTATGTAAAAAAAATTACATGGGAAATTTGAATGTAATTACTTGTGCTGATTTTTTTAATGAGTGTGGTACATGTAGTAAACTCAACAACAACAGATCAAAGTGAAGCAGTTATATTAGGAAATAACAAAGAGTCATAAACAGATGTTAATTTTTTCCAAATTAGCCTCCATTAACCTGGTAAACATGAAAACATCTGTTGATTACCTGATAAAGAAATGATCCAAAGGATTAAACACATCATAATTATTCTATCTTTATTTCCAAACAAAAGGCATTTGAGTCATTTTGACGTTAAAAAAAAGAAAAGAAAAAAATCATGGATGTAATTGTCCTGTAGAACTAACACTGCTCTAGTCCTTCATTAAGTAAAGTACATAAATTTGCCCACCTATAATACTTCTGTATGAGAGGGAAAAAAAAACTTACATTATTGTAATGTTGAACAACTCCTTGAAGGCGTGAGAGGGAACTTTTTTCAAGGGCAGATGAGTGAGCCTTCTGCAAAAGTCATTGGCAGTTAAATCCACATTTTATATGGCTAAGTATAAAAGAAAATGAGAAAACACAAAACTGTCTCTTTAGGTTATCCTTCAAAATTACACCCATTATAAACAAGTCCTTGGAGAAATATTACAGTAACAGTAAGGGGAAGATATGCAAGTAAGTGAGAGGTCAGAGCCAATAAGTCTCAAAAAAAGAGGAAAAAAGTTAATAAAGTAGCATAATGGCACTGGTGGGGTCACGCCACAGACCCTCTGCAGGTGGATTACAGTGATTTTAGACTCGCGTGGACGCTAGAGCATAAAGTTGGGTTACTTACAGTCGAAGCACGGATGTTTGTCCTGTGCGGGAGGCCAGCTGAGTCTCTTTGCTGCACTGAAACGAGTCGGCGGTGCACCGGCAGATGGCCGGACAGGTATAAGCGCAGCAGGAGCGCGCATTCAGGACACCGGACAGCGCGAACAGGAGCCAGACCGCCCGGAGAGCCATGTGTGACACCGGGCTACTCTCCACGGGATTTAAGCAATATGTATACACTCTGCTGAATTTTCTCACAGTTGAAGAGCAAACACCGCGCTGCACAGTTTCATGCTGGTACAAAGAGAAGAAAGGCTAAATAATGTGCGCTTTTAGCGAGCTTCACGATCCACTGCTCACTTCAGGTGCTGTTTTAATTGCGACTTACTGTCCGCGTGGAAGACCCAACAAAGTGAAGCACAGGCGAAACTGTGTTTAACAGCCCCAGCCACAGAGATGTGACGTTTAGTGGGTGGGGGATCGTAAAAGCTCCGACAAATGTTAGCATTAAAAGTGATGCGGTGAAGTCACGCTGCCACTCGTGTCGAACTAATCCGTTTATAACAGCGCGAGGACGATGACGTTTGGGTTTTCTGTTGTGAGCCAGGTAAAGGTTTCTTTATCTCCGTCTTCCTTTTAAAAATTAAAAAATTGTTTTCACTAAAAACATTATTAAAAGTTTTCTCTCTCTTTCTCACTCAGGCACACAGGCACACACACCCACTGGACCCTTGCAACACTAAAAATCAACATTTATATAGCGCCAAATAACAGGAGCAGTCATCTAAAGGTGAAGACCGTATAATTATACAGAGAAACCCCAACAATCAAAAGTTCCCCTTTGAGAGAGCATTTGGCGACACTGGGAAGGAAAAACTCCTTTTTGACCGGATGAAACCTCAAATTCAAACGTGTTAATGGGAGAATCAGCTCCCATTGCATAACTTGAATGTAAAGTATAATAACGACCTGTAAAGCACATGTTTAGAGTGTATTTGTACTTATTTAATACAATTTTGAATGATAAATATGGAAATGGAGCATGCAGCATGTTCTACGCTGTCCTCTTTAAATACTTGGGGCAAAGACTCAGTTCTTGGAGTTTTTCCTGTGTATGATACCACAGACGATTATAAATCAAAGTAATCCATATGTGGTCAGTTTGCAGACTTCATTAATTGGACAACTGACTGACACGCAATTTCATGTCCAGGTAAGGCCGGCACCTTGTTATTTCTTGATAAATAAAGCAGATATAACACTGGAAATGTATTCAAAGTGATGAACTTGTATTTCATAGCTTTTCTTGTATTTTTAAATATGAGGGTGAAAGAGAAGTTAGTGGCTGTCAGGGAGGCCATCATCAGGCTGAAAAACCCAAACAAACCTATCAGACAGGCAGCAAGAAATTTAGAAGTGTGTTGTTAAAAAGAATGAATGTATTGACCAGCTCAGCAACATGAAACGCCCTGAAAGACCCCAGAAGACACTCAGTGTGCATAATGCCAGAAGTGTTTTCATGGTTAAGAAAAAGAGCATTATTGAGGAAGCAGATGGATCACAGTGAAAGTCTACAAGAGAGACACCTTCATCAATAGAAATACAGAAGGTTTACAACAAAGTGGAAATCACTGATTAGACCTGGAGCCAGCGTAGTTCTGGAAATTAGACAAATTAAACTAAGGAATGATGGGAAAGAGAAAAGTATGAAAAATTAGAGAAACAGCTCACGATCTGAGCCAAACCCCATCATCTGGCATCGTGAAGGTAAAGGTATGGCATGAGCATGTATGACTGGTAGTGGAACCAGTTTACAAGTGTTTATTGATGATGTGATTGCTGATAGAAGTAGCATGATGAACTGTGAAGTGCCTCACAGTGCAAATTTTAATGAGACAAACCAAGCAATCTATCTATACACTAGAGTTGGATGTCTCGAGACCGGTCTTGATCTTGAGACCACTTTTACGTGGTTTTGGTCTTGTCTTGGTCTCGCTGTCTCGGTCTTGCTGTCTCAGATCAACATAGTGGTCGGGAGATTTGGAGTCAACAGTATCCATGACACACAACGTAACGTTCGATAATGTGTCATGTGCAAAAGCATCAGCTCTAAGAGCCATGCTTAGAGAGTGCTTTGTAGTGAATCAGAAGAGTCGACTCCCATTGAGCGAGAGCCGGCTCCTCACTTAATTTCCTTTCGCTGCTTAGCTCTCACACAGTGGCTCAGCTATGCTCCACTCCCTCCATATTGTGGCCAATCACATGCGAGGATATAGGATAATATCATTATGTGAAAAACAGAGAGGGTGAGAGACGCGACAGTCAAGTGGAGCGTGCGTCTGTCCTCTCAGTAAGTGAGTGAGACAGTAGACAGCGGTGAGGGGGGCTGTGCAAGTGCATTGCAAAAACACATAAATATGCCTCACACCCGTAAACGAAGCAGCATCTGGCTGCAGTTTAAAGACTTTTTTGTCTCGGTCTCGGTCTTGGTCTCGTCTCGACTTTGTCTTGGTCTTGACTCGGTCTTGGATTAGGCGGTCTTGACTACAAGTCTACTATACACTAGTACAGGGGTGGGCAATCTCAGTCCACGAGGGCTGGTGTCCATGCAGGTTTTAGATCTCACCTTGGGTCAACACACCTGAATCACATGATTAGTTTGTTACCAGGCCTCTGGAGAACTTCAGGACATGTTGAGGAGCTAATTTAGCCATTTAAATCAGCTGTGTTGGTTCGAGGACACATCTAAAACCTGCAGGGACACCGGCCCTTGTGGACTGAGATTGCCCACCCCTGCACTAGTACCAACTTATTTAAACATACCTGAGTATTGTTGCTGACTATGTCACAACAGCAGTGAACACATTAATGATAGCTGCTTCCAGCAGAGAAACATACTTCCTCAAAAAGCTCAAATAATCTCAGACTGGTTTCTTAAACATGACAGCGGGTTTACTGTACTGAAATGACCTCCACAGTTATACAGATATTAATCCAACAGAGCACCTTTGGGAAGTGGTGGGGATTGGAAGATTCACATCATGGATGTACAGCCAACAAATCCACAACAACTGTGTGGAGCCGGCATGTCAATATGGACCAAAATCTCTGAGGAATGTTTCCAGCACCTGTACTAGCAAGGTTTACCCAACACAATGTCTGTGAGTGTGTATATAAAGAGGTATGGAACCGAATATGTGGCAGAGCTGTTGTATTAATATGTACTTCAATTGTAGAGATGTACCCAGTAAAAGTAATCAGGCTACACAGCTTGAATGCAATTTATCTGAGGAGAAGTAAAAATATGAGTTCATACTTACTTGAAGGCAACATAACACACTTTCAGTGAAACTGTAAATAGCGCCAGGACCACTGGCTTTCATTTACACATAAATGAAGGGTGAAAAAAATACAAAAATCAAATTTGATGGGAAGTCAACTCTGCTCAGGCTGTGATTGTGCACACTTTGGCATAAAGTAATTTTATATTGACTCATACACTTCTGAACAGGAAATATGAGATACCTGATGTTTTCTACAGTAAAGTGTCTTGGTTGGTTATAAACTGTAACAAGTATGACACTCAGGCTCCATTTGCAGGATCGATGATTTCTTAAGCAGGATGCTTCTGTTTGTTTTACCCTTTGTAAACGCTTTTCACTGGGTGGCATGTCAACCTGGGAGATGGAGAGTTAAATACAATGGCTAAATACAGCTAAGTACATTACAACTCTTACTACACAAATGGACTTTTACAGCACCTTGCACAGAATAACACAGCAGCTATCCCAAATCCCATTTATGCTGGCGTGTCAAACAAAAACCCTTGTGTCACCAACACTGTTAGCTGACTCTCCTCTGCTGTCAGTGACCCTGACCCCAGTTACGTCTTTCTCATCCTGCTTCTCCAACCTGCCACTGTGACCCATGTCAGCAGAGCAGCAGCGGTTTCTGTGTGTGAAAACCGCACTCACACATGCACATCCCTCGAGAGGTTACTGCCCAGCACTGTTTATCAAGACTCTTGCATTCTCTGCAAGCCTATCGACTGAGAACAGGGTCAAGCACCACTAACCCTGTTGAAAAAAAATATGACAGGGAGGGAGCTGGACTAATTTATGCAAGTGGACTTGAATCTGCCCACATCTTCATGCTAACCACCATGCTGTGAATCACTTCACACCAAGAAGGTCATGCACAGCAGGGAGAAACTTTCTGGAAAAGGCGTACAGACATAATTTAGAAATTACAGAGAATGTTGCAAATAAGCAGTTGCGTGTCTTCTAATAGCTGCACCGAGTCAATTGTTAGATTAAAGCTGCTTTTCAGGGCTTTAGCTGTGCTTTAATGTCCAGACCTTTGCCTGCTTTATTGGGTTTATTAGAATAGCTGGAGAAGCTAACACTGGCATGCCTCCTTTTTGGATAACATGCTGGTAAAATCTAATTGAAGTAGTTCATACTACATATTTTTGTGGTAAGGGCACTGGACTTTTTACTCTAGTACTGCCTACACTGAGTACCCTTGGGTCTCTTCTGGCCCCATCGCTGTTAAGCTGTAATTTTCTTTATATATACAAATATAGTGTCAGCAGACAGTAGAAGCACTCAAAAAAGACACAATCTGACACACTCTACCTCGTTTAAATTCATGTACCCGCACTAGTAAGCACATAATAGACATAGCGTGCCACATGGACATGTACAAATGAAAGGATCTGCATTGGACAGACACATTATTATTGTAACAGACTGTTCAATTAACAGTCTGAGAGCAATTTTAAAAATTAAAAAAAAACTTCTGCATAAATACGACTTTTCATCAGATATTAATGCAAATCAGAAATGTCGATACAAAGCATCCAATTTAGCAAACGAGGTAAAAGACAAAATATTAGGCTTGGTTATTCAGTTACAGAGAAAACTCTATAAGCAAACGTATGTGAACCTTTAGGACTGGCAGTTCATTTGAAAGTAAAACCGCAGTCATTATTTTTCCATTAGTAAATTGACTTTCAGGTATGAGTGGGCACCATGTTTTTATTTAAACAGCAGGACAACAGGCATCTATCAAAGCCTGTTCTTCACAACGCATGTCAGAGGAAGTGAATCGTGGCACTACAAAGGAGCTGCTGATACTCACCAGGGTGAAAAAAAAAAGTAAAAAGAGCTTCAGTACCAAAAACCCACAGTCAGACAGATTCTGAACTAATAGAGGAAATTCAGATCCACTGCTAACCTCTGCAGAAATTATAACAAAGGAGACATGTAAACCAACATCAGCAGTACAGTGAGTAACAATGGCCTACATGGCAGGGCTGAAAGAAGAAAGCCAATGCTCTTCAAAAAGAACACCGCTGCTCCTTTGCAGTTTGTTAAATATCACATGAAAAATACAGAAGGCTGTGAATGAGACCAAAATAGAACTTTTTTTTTTTTTTTAGTTTAAATAGGCACAGCTCTGTTTAGAGAAAAGAAAACAACCCATTTCAACAGAAGACCCTTTTCCCATCTGTGTGTGCCTCTATGGTGTTGTGAGTTACACATTTGCTTGGCAAGTGAGGGGTTGCTGGTTCAATTCCAGCTGGAAACACAAATCCCTTTGTGTCAGGAAGGGCGTCTGGTGTTAAAAATTCTGCCACATCAAACATACAGAGCTACCCCCTTTGGTGGAGTAGGTATCTGCCACCCTTATTCCATCTGTGAAACAATATGGTGGTAGTTAAACATGGAAAAGCCATTTGGAATTTATTTAAAGGAAAGAGTTTGTCATTAATGGGCAGGTGGACACTTGGTTGAAGATGTCTGACTGACCAGGAGAAAATGGGTCACATGCATGAGAGTCTGAAAGGCAGAGGAACACTCGGACAAGGGCTCACTGACTCACAGAAAGTGGGTAAGAAAATGAACTGAGGAAACAGAACTGAGTTTGACAGCCTGGTATAAAGTGCATGTGATGTAAAGATCAGGCTAGCAACTCAAACACCAAGGAAAGCAGGAAAATGAGTGATTATAGCTTTACAGAACTTACACACACAGCAAGCTTCATTGTCTTTGTTTGGACCTGTTTAACAGCAAATTCTACAGAAAAATGTCAGGACATTGATCCATGAAGTCAAGAGAAAGCAGATGATGTTGCCAGAAATCTAAATTCACCCTTATCGCTGCACAAACAGCCAGTGAAAGCAAAAGTTCATGCTTTTGCAGACATTTCATAAATAAAAAAAAGGATGAGTATTATTGTTTCATGTTCTCTTTGTACTCAGAATTAAAACCACAATGATGTCTTAGATCATATTTATGCAGAAATATAGAAAAGTCTACAGGCTTTACAGCTTTTCAAGCGCCCATTGTAAACGTGATCACATAGTCTGCTGCAGCCACCGCTTGCTCTCTCACTGCTGCTTGAGGCCTCTTTTTTAGAGACATGACTCTTTTTTTTTATCTTTGGTTGGGAGGCTGTTGACCTGTCAGCATCCTGCTGGTTACCAGAGAACAAAAAGAAAGTGCAAGAACACAACGATGGCTCGACATAAAGTGACGCAGTTTAGCAGCAGCTAGCACGAAACAATAGAATGCAATATAAAGCAAAATGTAAAAATACATAACAATGAGTAACGGCGCAACATAGACGTGCACAAGCATCAGTGAAACCCATCTGGGCTGAGTTGGAACAAGGCTGCAGTCATTACTGAAAGTGGCAAAAGCAGCAATCGGTGTCAAATGCTGTTTACTTGCTATTTCCACATAAAGTGACATTTTCAGGGAGAAAGTTCAAGAGTGAACACACATCAGTGTGGCATTTGAGGTAATTGGCACTGAGTGTGTTCTGAGAGTGCCTTTTGTCTTATTCCTAACTGTAGCTGCAGCTCAGGAGTGAAGAAGGAGAATGACTTCTTTCCATCACTGTCAGACCGAACAGACTTACATCTCTGAAATTGAATGGGGGTTTCCAAATGCAGCTAATAACATCCAGGCGCTCAGCACTGCTAATATTCTCCCCTCATTGCAGTCGTTATTACTCTGCTGATACAGCTATGTCGGTGCTGAGTGCTGCTGCAGCTCCTTTGACCATCCTAACTGCTTTCCTCAAGCGGTAAGCTTTCTGCTACTTTGCAGAAACTGATTTCATCTAAAACTCATGTTTTCTTTTAAATAGCAGAGTTGAGACTTTTCTTAATAATAAATAATAACTTAACTTTAAAACAGTTTTATTATTACTGATTATGATTCTAAATTAACCAAAGGGGACCCTATAATAAAGTTAAAGGTGCAGTTTGTAAAATCTCACCACTAGATGTCAGTAGGTTGCAGATTGCAGTCAGCTGAATTCAGCTCTCTCACACGCTGCAAATCAAGTGCATAATCTTAACTCCGGATCCTGCAGTAGGACAAACAAACCTGTAGACCGTGTGGCCTGGCTGCTTGTTGTTTACCTCAGCTGTCAATATTGCCGAATATCCAGGTCTATTTACTCTTTAGGAGGATGTAAAACTCCAATATGAGTCGTTGTGTCAGTGAAGCTAACTTCTGTCCAATGACAGTGATACTGACGTGAAATGTTGAAAATATCTTTAACTTTTCTCTTACTAACTGCTGCTGTTTTGTCACTGTTAGCTGACGTTAGCCAGTGTTAGTGCAACATTCTTTGAAATGAATCTAACACTGTTCGAATAAGACGCTTAGCGAATAAGTTCTTTTACGATGTGAGAATGTAATCAAACTGTTTATGGTCATATGTGTAATCTACAGATGGACTGGCATATTTATTTTTGTGGGTTAGAGCTCTGACTTCAGTTTAGGAGATGAGGCTTGAAGTGAGAAAGAAGAGAATTAGGTGGAAATGAGGGAGGAGAGAGACATAATGAGAAAGAGATGATACAATGCACGAATGTTAAATGGTCTTATATAGGTTGAAAGAGCTATTTCAGAGCTTTAAATTAAAAGTAACTTACTACTACCTATGCAGCTGGTCTTTGGCCATCTACATTAAAACGCAAATACATCGAGCGGTGATGTTCATCTCGGATGCTATAGTCAACATTGTGGGTGACCGCTTCTGTGTATTTTTAATGGATTCATTCTAAGTTAATGAAACTGCATTATTTTGTTGAAAAATGTCACACTAATCAATGTATATTTATGCAAGAGTGCAACATCCTTATTTTCTAATAAATAGCCTAAAAAATTACTTGCGCTACCTTTGAGGCACAGCAGTTCACCAGTATGTTTTGACTTTCCTAAATTCCTACACTCAAGGTTGAAACCCACTTCTTTCCTTTTGGTCATTTAGCTTCTGCATTCAGTCAGCAGAGTTGCACAGGGACTTCAGGTTATATACTTTTGTGAATATGTGTGTGCTGTTGCTTAACTAATCTTCAGTCTGAGCATAGATTTGGAGCCTGTGACATTTTTAATGAGGAAACTGACTAGGAATACATTAATATTCCAGCCTCTTGATACAGCAAGTGATGATGAATTGTTTGGAATTCATTTGGGATTTAAGATGCAGAACATGTATCCACAATGTAATGGGTTCAAATCTGGCTGGCGACCTTTGATTCATTGCATTGCTACTTTCTCCTTCCTCATTTCCTGTCACCTTTACACTGGACAAATTTTAAAATCAAATCCAAAACAGAGCGAGACCTGTTCATTTCATACATATTTCTTGTCAGCATGTTCTTGTTGGA
Organism: Pelmatolapia mariae; assembly: GCF_036321145.2. Taxonomy (NCBI): domain Eukaryota; kingdom Metazoa; phylum Chordata; class Actinopteri; order Cichliformes; family Cichlidae; genus Pelmatolapia; species Pelmatolapia mariae. The sequence continues at coordinate 14,752,072 of NC_086238.1, read as the reverse complement.
TTCTGCTGGAATATGCTTAATTCATAGTTGAAAATAATCCTTATTTATTTTATACTAGGCCTTAGTGCAGCCCCTCGGTTCATCCGCTGTATGAATGTTCAGCTCGAATTTCTTCTGATTTACTGGCCCCTGAAAACTGTGCCCATAGTAAGAATTTTTCCTTTCTTTATCATCGTACAGTGACAATAGTGGAGAAACCCAACTGAAGGGGAATGTTTAGAGCAGTTTTAATCATAAACTATGCGTGCAGAGGGACTACATGGACATATGTTGATCTTATTCTTTAAAACCTTGGCCATGTTTAACATAAAGTTCCTCACTTGTAACGGCATATACACTTACTGGTCACTTTCTTAGGTTCACCTAGCTTGTACCGAGTTGGAACCTCTTTTGCCCTCAGAACTACTTTAATTCTTTGTGGCACAGATTCAACAAGGTGCTGGAAACGTTCCTCAGAGATTTGGATCATTATTGACTCGATGGCATCACACAGTGTTTTTCTGCTGCACACCTGTGATGCGAATCTTCCCTCCCACCACATCTCAAAAGTGCTCTCTTAGATTTAGATCTGGTGACTGTGGAGACCATTTGAGTACAGTGAACTCAGTGTCATGTTCAAGAAACCAAGAAGTCACATAAAGAGTGGCATGCACTTCAATGACTGCTAAGTTGAGCAAAGAGTCCAAAATTTGTTTTCCACTGGCCTTCATGCTCTGCCTGGACTTATCACTTGTTCTGGCTGCTCATGGTCTTTCTGTTTATTATGTGCTCCTGCTTCCTGTCGTTCTGTATTTCTGTTAGTTGCATGAATATACATTCCACTGTCCTGAGAACAGTGCAACCCTTAGAGTTTAACTTTGACTGTGGCATGCACAAGTGCCCCCCAGCCTGCTGCACTTTGCTCGATGCAAGAGGAAACCATTATTACACGGTACAAACCATAGAAAAGAACGTAATGGTGCCCTTGCGATGATTTGAGCTTTCTAAGATGGTGAAATGGTGCATTATTCCTCTCCCACCACAAGATTTGTACACTATAGTCATAAAGGAATAGACATGGTCAGCAACAATACTTGAATTGACTGACATTTAATAATGCTTAACTGGAACTAAGTGCACCGAGTAACTATCCCCCCCTGACCTGTTGATACAAGGGAGGATGGATCCATCGTTGAATGCTTTTTATGCCAAATTCTAACTCTATCATCCAAATGTAGCAGCAGAAATTGAGAAATATCAGACCAGGTAGAATTTCTCAGACCTTCTGTTATCCATCCTTGTTTTGCAAACTGTAACCTCAGTTTCCTGTTTTAGCTGATAGACCCGGCACCTGGTATGGTCTTCCGCTGCTGTAGCTCATCTGTTTCAAACTGGGCTGCAGACATGCTCTTCTGCATACCTTTGTTGTAACAAGTGGTTATTTGAGTCACTGCTGCCTTACTAAGCAGCTCAAAGCAGTCCGGCCATTCTCCTCTGACCTCTGGCATGAATCAGGCATTTCCTTCCAGAAACCTGCTGCTCACTGGATATTTTTTCAATCCCTTCTCTGTAAACTGTAAAGATCCTTCTGAGGGAAAATCCCATTAGATCAGTAGAGCAGTACAACAGCCACGACATGTTCAAAGCCATTTAATCACCTTTCCTCCTGATTCTGATCATCAATTTTAACTTCATCAGGTCATTGCACTCTCCTTTGTTAAAAAAAAATTTTAATTAATTAACAGAATTATGATAGAGGGTCATATTATTTTGTACTTCCTGAACTTGCAAAACAACACAGGTTTCATGGTCTTTGGTTAAGTTTGACTGTTTGTCTTCTGCTTTGAAACAGTAAGAAAAATGCCTCACTCTTCTTGCAATTACACTGATTATAGCATTACTGTCATTTGTAATTTTGCTACTTTATGGTGCATTCAAAAGGTGCATTTTTGGTATTTACTCAATATATAAGCAAAGGCAAAGTGATATTTAGAAAGAACTTGGAGGACAAGAATTCCTGTTTTTGGCTTCAAACAGGAAAAACCAAGGCTCTAAACTCAAGGGCACCGCAGGAGTCTCTCAGATCATGAACAAGGAAGTGACGGCCAAGGAGACTGAAAGAGAGCCAAGATAGTTGAGCGTAATGAAGCGCAGACAGTGACAGAGTCCCACACCCACAACCCACAGCGCACACACATATACAATGTACACTTTCACGAAGGACTACTTACTAATCGACTTACTTAATCCTCACTGTTCATAAGGGTATGTATATGAGTGTTGTGGATCTGGGATGCTTCCACTTCAGCAGGTTATAATCATTTCCATATGCCCTCTAATCATTTTCGCTCACTCCCACTCCTAAGACGTTTTGCAGTATGAGCACCATGAGGCTGGCATGTTAATGAATGTGGGATAAACAAGCAACCAACAAACGGGGGGTTATTATTATGAATTATTAGGCGGAATTTATGCAGTCTTGTTTTTAATAGCATATAACCTTGAGGCTGTCCGTTAGCTCTCTCAATTCCCCCACTGCACACGCACACACGCGCGTGCATAGACACACACATTCACACACAATTTGTAGACAGGGCAATGCTCTTGACAGCTTATCAGGGCAGGAATTCACGGGTCCTTGGACATCTGAAATGCATCACAGATATCACATTAAGAGAGTTAACCCTTCTGCAACTAAACAGGACACGAGTTGGGTTCACTGTCAAGCCAACAGAGAGAGTATTTCAACACAAAAGGTTCTTTATTTCTGCACGACCCCGAAAATTCCCAGAAGGCTCTCGCACTAGCATACTGCCATCTTTTCTAGTACATTTTATCACGGGTTGCATTGTTTGATGCACTTACCAAATCAATACCTCTTGTTAGACGCAGCTGTAGTTCTTTAGTTAGATCAACAGGTGTCAGAGAGCAATTCTCTTTCATATCTAGGATCGAGCTCAGGATTCCAACTGTGAAAAGCCAGCTGGTCTTTGATCACTGATTCATTCTGATCCGAAGCTAAAGAATAATCAGTGTTGTGAAAATGGGACAGGCTCGGTGGAGGCCAGCAAGCTCAAATTATAATGTCCAGGGACCAACAGATGTAGAGAAATCTTTTTGTTTTTTAGGTCTTGTTTGATTTATGTGCATGACGATTTTTACAGCTTTGGCGAGTGAGCAAAAGATATTTGATGCTAGACTTCTTTACAGCGAAATCTGGTGATAAGAATATTATTTTCCCATTGTCTTGTCACATGTTGGTGCAATCGTCTGGTTATTGTGGCCTAATTAAGCATTTTATACAAATGGAGTAGACAAAAGTCCAAAAGTGGTTTTCATGTACATTTTTATGTTAATTACATATTTTTTTTTCTACAATGGAAAGTGTCTGATGAAATAATTGGTACCAATTTGCAATCAGTGATCATTATACTGCATGTTTAATATTGCTAAATGAGTGCTGAATGTCGCAAGTCTCATTTAAAGAGGCAAAATATGAACATGGTACTTTTTTGCTGCTGAAATGTTGATACACAAAGACACAAATGTCCTCTGTATTTAATTTGTCTGTGTGATAATCAGTAATAAGTGTACAATCTTCCCACTAATGAAGTAAAAAAAAGAACTAAACTATGAGGCTACACATAAAAAAGAAGAGAAAAAAAAGATCTTAGTTATAGTCATTTAAAGCTCTTTGTTCCAACTGTTTCAACGTTATCTCAAGCATAGTAGCTAAAGTATTTTTACTACTGGCAGAAGCACTCATAACTGCTACCCTTCATGCAATTCCAGCAGATTTTTTGGCCTCTACCAACTTCAAAGCATCCCTTTCATTGCCAGCTGGACTGCAACAACAGCGGTGCGATTGGCTGAGGCTGTGTGTTAGAGAGCGAGAGACTTGGACTAGTGCCCGGCCCTTGGCAATATTTGAATGGATAAACACATCTTAACACACCTTTTTCGGTGATGCTGTGAGACTTATCAGGAAGAAGAGGTGTCATGGTGCACTATGGACAGTCCTAACTGAAGGACAGATACGTCTGCTGCTCAGCAGCTCTACAAACCTACTAAACTGCTTGAGTGTTCAAAATACTCCTTATTACTCATTTTCTACTGGATGTCTGAGGACAGCACTCTCTGTACCTGCTGGACACGATCTGAGCTCTGCGGGCAAGTCTGACCCTGGACGTTTACCACCTTGGATTTATTAGCCGTAAGGAATGCTCCTCTTTTTGAAAGGTGATGACAGAGGCTCATTTCTAAAAAGGGGTTAGCAGGTACATCACTTCCATTCACTGCCTTTCACAGATACTCGTGTCTGTGAATAAGACAGCATCATGTACTGCTTTCAGGGGACAGCTGCCATCGCCATAAAGACACAGAAACAGCTGGGGATCATTAAAAATGAAAATATTTGAAATGCTACTACTTTAATGAGATGTGGCTCATTATGTAACATTTTATAATCCCAGGGAAACATGAGGGAAAAGACAGGCCGATCAGTTGTTAGTTGATTTGTTACTTTGTTACTAGTTTGTTGGTAGCTACTTTAGACCCTATTGTAAAGCAGCGGTTTAGACCATATGGCAAAAAATATTTACAGATGCAAGCACCGCAAAGGCAAACTTTGCATGAAAGGACAGGGATAAGGAAAAGATAATGATGTCAAACCATGAACAGGATGCATTTTCAACAGGAGTCACATAAGACTCTTCATTATACAGAAGCACAAAAACAAAGAAGTCCATCCAGCCAGCTGTCGCTGAATAAGATCGTAATTGCCTCAGCATGGAGAATGAGTGGAAGCTACCTTCACTTGAGGCACGCTAATCTTCTTCCTTTTATTCTCAGATTCTGGTTGTTTTTGCCCTCTGCTGTGTTAATCATTAAACTTGCATGGCTTTTGCTGATGTATGAGAGGGAGGGGTTATTTTACTGTCTTTCTTAGGGGTCTTGAGATATGTAAAGCTAAGGGAATGACTTTAATAACAATTGTGGGCACAGTTGGCTTGGTTTTCAAAGCAGGCAAACAATTTTACCTAACTATTTAGAGATCTATTGTCATTTTCCCTATGCATTTTAGCATTTAGACATTTTTGAAAAAAAGTAATAAACTGGTTATAAAAGTTGATAAAATAATCTACTGCATGATCTACCGTAATGATGATAGCATACATATGCACGTTTATCTGTATGTAGCCTATCTTCTCCTTAACGGGTGGGTCAATCTAAACGAAACTGCAACAAAATTGTTACATCAATTTATTATAAATCCCAGGTCTGTTGAATTTTGTATATACTTAGTTCATTTCATCATCCCTCTGCGATGTGATGTTATGATCCACATTTGTGTTTGTTTCAGTGTCATGTTTAGTGCATGTTAACCTTACGTAACTTAAATCTCACAAATATTTGTATTCACGACAGAATTTCATTTGACTCCACAAAATGCAGAAGGAAAAATTTGAAATAAAGTCCTTGAATATTACAGACATACAACTTAACAGACAATGATTCAGTCAAATAAAGCTGAAGATGACCATCAGGACCATGTGAACCGTATGGAAAGTATTGTGTTTTGGTGTGTTGTTAATCATTTCTCTATTATATAAAGAACAGATATACAGATAGGTACTTATTTAAAATATAAATCAATTCCTTTGAAACCAGTTATGATGGTAAGTTAGCCTCCGGGTAGGTCGACAGCCAAGATGTGAATCCAGTAGGGAACAATCTTATTATTACATTTGGGGTTTTAAATTATTGACCTAAGAAATCAATTCATGTCCCTTCTAAGTTTCTTTTAAAATTAAAGGTTAAATAGGTGATTATCACCGGCCATACCCACATTACGGTGTTACACGTTCAATTCAAACTGCTGAATTTTGAGCTTTGCTTTTTTTCTCTCTTTTTGTCATCTGTAGACCAATCAGATGGAGATTTACTGTAATGTAGTGACTCATCATTTACTCTCCCTTATTTGTTGTAAAAGATAAAAAACAGTGAGAGATATATTTAATAGTTATCCATCAGTGAAACACGCGCACATATATAAGCACATCATTACAGAGACACAGCAGCCACCAGAATTAGTTGCATGACCGTTTTAACTGTTTCCCTCCAAATGTGCTGCAGCAGGATGTTAAAATGGCTGAAGCCACACAGCTGGGCCTGCTGGTGGTCAGCTATAGTTAAGTGGCTTGGGTAGCAATCAAGCAGCTGCACTCAACAATACGCACAATGAATGGAGGGCTGGCAGTCCCCTGTTTCAGATTCACAGTCTGTTGCTGTAGAGTCATCCATCCAACAAATCTGTTCCCCCCCTAATTAAGTTGAAAAGGGGGAGTGAGAGGGTCATTAAGCACTTATTTATTTGGTAAACCACTGGTACAGAACAGCAGTTGCATTCTCGTCATCGGGTCATATAATTGGTCTGAACCACGATAAGCTGAGCGCCATGCAGAGTGATGTGCAAGGGCACTTGGGAGTACTGTAAATTGTGCTAAGTCTGTGGCACACAAACTTTGATCATTACATCCTCAGCAGGGAACAGCTCTGATGAATACCCGTACTGACCTGAAAACCACCAAACCCATTTTAGGAGCTGCTGCTGAAGTCAGCTAACACATAATACTTTATTGCTGGAAATGGAAAAAAAAAATTGGTGGCCCGTGAGAAGCGGTGGTACCAAGTGTGATTACATCAAAACCAAGAAAAAAACTAGGGGATTCAATTTCAGAAGAAGTGTATCACGCGAGGAGAGTGGCCCTTGTGGTTGTCAGAGATTGGGAGGGAAGAGTGTTAATCATGGCACACAGCCCACATCTCCTGAGCTGCAGCTTCGGCTGTTTGAGTGTTCTCTGAACTGAAATACAGTCGATGTCAGAGAAAAGGTCAATGACTTTGTTAGGAGGCCCCGTGAGGACACCGAGCAGGTGCTTTGTATTTAACAAATATAAGACACCACCAAACAGTTCAGAGAGCCATCAGCAAGTCCCTCAGGATAGAGCATTCACACAAACCAGATCACAAATTAGGACATTTTCTGTAGTGTGTGGAAAGGATAATGTAGTTATAAACCTTAAGACATATCCGTTCCATGCGGTTAAGGCTTGTTTTTGATACTATTTGGGCTCTCTGCAACAGCTATTCAAACTTTACTTAAAATAAGAATCTCTCTATAAGGGGCTTCTTAAGGTAGCAGAGGACTCCACCGTTTCTGCACTGAATTCAGACTGCCAGCAAGAAATTCACAGTAGATGCATGCACTCCCTTTACACCATATCAGAGCTTTATTAATGGAAACGGAGCACCCGGCTGTCACTACTTCCAATTTAATTTGCTCACATGGCAAAACACGAGGTGGCTTTTTTGTGAAGCAGCACAGGATAGAGTCTGTGTATCTCTGCAGATTAAAATGCATCTACAGCAAAAGAACAAAACATTATTATTATTATTTTTTCCCTGACAGTTTGAATATTGGCGACAAGATGTGTAACAGGAAGGACCAATTACATCGAACTGCTAGATGCGGTGGTTGAATGTGAAGTACCAAATTTCATTGTGCCTTCCTTGCTGGTGTCTGAGATGTCATCTTGTCATGCAGTTCTAAACTTAAGGTTGTGATGATGGATTTTCTAGACAATGATTAACACAGGTTTGCACAATGTTTTCATATGCTTACGTGTTTTCTAATATTTGGCTTGCAAAAATGTTCATTATGAAAGTTCTCCTCTGATAGTAGTAGTCAGTTAGTGCAGCATTCAATACCATTGATTACTACACCACAGATATTATAGAATGCTCTAAGTAATAAATATATCTATCTATCATATCTAATAGATTCCAATTTGTTCATGGTAAATTGTGAGTCTTCTACACACAATAGGTTACTTTTGGAGTCCCACAGGGTTCTGTGCTGGGACCAATTCTATTTACACTCTACATGCTTACCTTAGGCAATATTATTAGAATGCATATCATTTATGTTGCTATGGAGATGATACCCAGCTTTATCTGTCCATGAAGTCAGATAAAATTCACCAATTAGTTAAATTATGGACATGTCTTAAAGACATAAAAGCCTGGAAGACATTGGATTTCCTGTTTGCACAATAAAACTGAAGTGTGCAACTAAAAGTCTTAGAAACATGGAAATCCTTACCTTGGCCTTCAGCAACACTGTGTATTTTTGACCAAGATATGTTTTTCAATGTGCGTATTTAACAAATGAGGACTGCTTTCTTGCATTTTGCAGTGTTCTGCGAATTCTGTCTCAGAGTGATGCCGATAAACTAGTTTGTGCATTTATTACTTCTCAGCTGGACCATTGTCCTTCATTATTATCAAGCTGAAAAGCTTTCAGAATGATACATTCACTAATTACAGAGACTAGAAAGAAAATTCTTCTCCTCACCTACGTCTTGAATAATTAGCTTCTGTCTTGTTTTAAAGACCTCATAGTACTCTGTCACCCCAATAGAGCCCTTTGCTCTCAGACTGGAGGTTTATTTCTGTTCCTAGAGTTTCTAAAGAGCCTCCAGTTTTCAGGCCCCTCTTCTGTGGAACCAGCTCCCAGTTTGGGTGTGAGAAACAGAGACTCTCTACTTTTAAGATTAGGCCTAAAACTTTCCTTTTTGATAAAGCTTATCGTTAGGGCTGGATAAGGTGACCCTGAACCCTGCCTTTGTTATGTCGCAATAGGCCTAGGCTGGTGGGGGCTTCCCATGATGCACTTATTGTTTCTTCTTCACTCATCATTTTTTTACTATGTGTTTATACACCACATTGCCTTTAATCATTAGTTATTATTAAACTCTGGCTCTCTTCCCCTCCCCTTACCCCCAGGGCCGATGGCTGTCCCTCCCAGAGCCTGTCTGAGATTTCTTCCTGTTAAAAGGGAGTTTTTCCTTCTCACTGTCGCCAGCTGCTTGCTCATAGGGGTTTACCTGATTGTTTGGATTTTCCCTCTATTATTAAGAGGTCTTTGTCTTACAATAAGGTGTCTTGAGATGCCTGTTTTTGTGATTTGGCACTATATAAATAAAATAGAATAATAGCTTGATACTGCATGTTACTTTATATAAATAGCTTTCTAACTTGTGATAATAATTAAAAATCATCTCAACTTGCTATCTCACAAAACAGGTCCGACGTTCAAGAAAAACTTTTTACAAAGATGCAATGGTTTACACCATCGAGGATCTTGAGTGTTGTAAATCTCCAATGCCAACAACTCTTTCACACAGCACTGACAGTGTCCTTCACATATTTTGTTTGATTCACGTATGACGGCCATGCTTAATTTTTGAGAGCACTTCTGTTTTGTTCTTCTTTTAAAGACAAGAGAATGTAATACATAAAAGCAAGGAATACATTGAACTCCTTAATGTCCACTCGGCAGCACATCAGACCTGAATTAAATCAACATCCTTGGTGAATTTTTGTGAGCTTTACTGTTTGAGAGATTTTTTTTTTAAATGAATGGTTTAAACTATTTATTTGAACCCAACCACTGCATTACAATTTGACTGCATTTTGTCAACACGTTCCTTTGATTTGCCTACAAAACTCTCATCTCAGCCTCTCAGAAACATTATATTTGGTTTCCTCTATTTTCTTAAATTATATGAACTGATTTTTATAATCCAAATTCTGCACGCATTTCAGTAATTCTTCCTTACACTCTTATTTACATGTACGCAATTGATATATGTATATATATATATATGTATATATGTATCTATCTATCTATCTATCTATATGTGTATATATATATATATATATATATATATATATATATATATATATATATATATATATATATATATATATATATATTCATTTAAAATAATAAATAAAAAAAAAACACATTTATCAGTTGCATTTCAGAGTAAGTAGGTGAGTAATCCAATGCGGTATTATATGACTCTGCTTATAATTAGAAAACTGGTATTGAATGAGAGATCACTGTATAATCAGTGATTTTTTTTAAGCCTCTCCCCAGCACAGCAGACAGCTGTTAGGGGATCAGGGTGTAGTATCATCAATATTAAACATGAGGAACTAATGCCAGTCACTTGTCCATGGAGGACTGTGGAAGTGCCGCAATCAATCCTGATTGGGTGAGACACGGAGATGAGAGGGATGTCAGCACTCCTGATATTTAAGCGGATCAAGCGCAATCGATCGTATGGCTTCCACGGAGACACCGACCTGTCATCGATGAGACGGATTAAGCTTTCAGTGCCAGCACGTTTCTCCAGCGCCCATCATATCCTCACATGCTGGTTGCGGCGTCCACTCTGTAGCTTATTTTGAGCTTTAGCTTTAGGATCCATGACTCCCCTGTCTTGAACTGCGGGTTGAAGGAAGCTTATATGAGAAAACAGAAGCTTTGTTGAAGTTCTGTTTTTCTTCAAAAAGTATAATGAATATAATTAACTTCACTTCTGCCCCCTTCTAATGTCACAAAATAATTGTTAAAACTCTACTAGTCAGTATTTTCATATGCACAGGGACTCAAATATAAATAACTCTCATTTGAACAGGGCCTGTTTAGCGTCTTTCAGCTCATTGTTTTGGATTCATGGCCTGCAAAACACGAACACCATTACTGTAGCAAACAGCTCTCTGCAGGATAGTGACTATATTGTCAAAATTGCATTTACAGCTTCTTTTTCTGCATAAATATGTGATTGTTTTCTTTATACCTAAGTGCCAATGCATACTACAAAGGATCCCGTTTAAGGAAAAAGGCTCATTATTCCTCTGTTGGAGTCTATCTTGCTTGGCTGTTCTGGCTTGATGTTTGCTCGTCAAAACAAAACATTTACAGGTAAAATTGTCTATTTCACAAACAATGACTTCAGAATGCAGCGCTGTTCTGAAATGAACCGTGCCGCGGAGAGGTGGAAATTGGTGTGGACAAAACACTGCGCAATTGGATATGGATATGTGAATTCAGCAACGAGCTCTTCGGCTTGTTGTGAAAAACGGGCTTAGGCTATATCCATGCTCACAATGAAACGCAGCTGAATGCAGGGCCCTTTATATATCCTTGTGTGAAAGCCCACTTTCTTTCTTCTCATATATATATTAGCTTATAGAGGCAAGTCTCTCAGGACATATCCTCACATATTTGTACCATAATGCACATTTTCTGACAGGTGTTTGTATATGCAGTAACTGCACTTTAATGTTGAAACCAAGCCATTTAGAAGTGGCACAGTGAAAGAGAAACAGGCAGGGGGGAAAAAGTGTTTTTCATTGCTTAAAAATTCTTTCCAATTAGTGCAGCTGTGAGCAGTGAGTGGAGGAGCAGGTTTTTGCTTTTTTAAAGGAAAGACATCTCACAGGAGACAACCTTAGCATTTGAATTTAATCACCATGTACTTTTTAACAGTTTGTAGCAGAAATCGTTGGTGGGCTGCAGGTTGGCCTGACGTAATTTTGTGCTCTTCTCTGCTTTGAATTTCATGCAGATGTAATCTGATTTGAGTCATAATTGCATAGTCAAGGATGCTGCTGCTTTTGTAATAAACAAAATATAAGAAATAGTTACCTCTAGTTCTACATGTTCATAGTTTATGATAACAAATTGTAGATAAGTGCCTTCTTGGTCAAAATTAATTAGTGAATAAGTCAACCGTCATCGCTCGTTTGGCTTCTTCTTGCCATCACTGGTCAGTTTGTTTTACTTTAAAAAATGATGTTCACATCATGGCCAGCAGATGTCAGAAGTGGTCCTCACAACTTGGGTGTTCCTCAGAACACATATGTGATTAGTGTCGTCAAACCTTCGTCCTTGCACATTTTACATGTAATATGAATGCTCATCTGCATGATACAGCTACATGTTTATGTCTAGCTTTTGTGTGAAACCTCTCAGGTGTGTAAATAAATAGTTCAGAGGAGGATGTCTGCTTGTACGGCTTGTTGATTTATTAATTAATGAGTACAGAACAAAGAGTGTGGATGAAGACGCATGCCACATTCCAGCTGTGCACCATGTCAAGATGCAGGTCTGGTAAATGCACAATGTAAGGAATAGTGCACAGTTACACTATAGCTTGGTAATATTAGTGGGGCAATAAGGTGGAAGAAAGTGGGTAATAATATGAAAATAGCAGGTTAAAGCCAGTTAATTACCAAAGTAATATGCAAGAAATTACCAAGTAATGATCTTGTATCAACACTGGTTATTGCAAAGTAATATTACTTTTAAATTTATATAAGTGGGCACTAACAGGTCAGAAACTGTAATAATAATGTTATAATGTGGAAACAAATGTATGCCCAGGAGGCAAACCCAATTAGTAATGGTATATCAATATATTGGAAACAATTAATACACGACTATATGAGCTGGATAACTGTAATTTCATTAATTTCAGTGTAATATTTCTCAGCTGTAACTACTTATGATACAAGATAATCATTTTGACACTACTAGGTATTTAGGAGGTAATACTTTGCTATTTCCATGTTATTACTGTCCCTCTTCCACCTTACTACCCCACTATTACCACCTTATCACCTTAGCTGGAATGGAAGGTGATACCTAGTGCACAGACTGACTGCAGAGAAAAGACAGCAGAGGAGAAGTAAGGCAGATGCTGACTGAAGAAGATAGACAAGCAGGCGGACAGACAAATAGACTGGCAATCAGGCAGGCTGGAGCAGGCAAATAAACACGAGTACCTGTACTGTATGGATAATGACATGGTTTTAGAGATGAAAGCAGAAACAATGCAAATAGCCCTCATTCACTGCAGTTACCATGACGACTAACCACCTGAACTTGGAGGTAGGTCCCAGGAGAGGTCTACAGGAGGGAGAAGCAGGACAAGAGAGTGTGTGTATGTGTGTGTGTGTGTCCTGGTTTCATAATTTGCCAAGTCTGCGATGTAGCTCCCCACTCCCCACTACTCATAAGCTGTCCCAGTGTGGTGCAATGGCAGCTCCTTTGGGAAGCCCAATTTAAGACACAGAGAAACAACATGCTGGAAAACCATTCATTGCAAAGTTCAGTATCAGACTGCTCAGAGTTCTAATTACTTGTGTTTTCCTCTACATTATATTTAAGACCGTCGCTGTGACCCTGTTCAACTAGCTTCTGCACATCTCCATATGTTATAATGTATTTGCTTTGATGTGACTGATTTCGAGGTGCCTGATTCAAATGTAATCAGGTGTCCGCTCTGAGCTCTGAGGCTATTTACTTTTACTGGTGGTGGCTAATTCAGCAAATTTTCTCACTTTTGGGTCACTGTTATGATTTGAAGCCAGACTTAAACCAAGAGAAGAGCCTATTTCAGAAGGTACAGAAAGAGAAAAGACTTTTTATTTGACTTGTTTGCTGTTTTGTGTCGACTGCCACATTTTAGACAAACTTTATTTAGTTAATTTCAGTGTTCCAACTATTGCTACGGCCACAGACTCAACATCAGGAGGAACCAAATTGTTAGAGCGAACTGTAATTCTTACAATTAAAATGATCTTGAGCAATAGTTCTCCAGGATTTCTGGAGGTATTACAAAGTTTTCTTTGTTTACTGAGTCACTTAACCAGTAAACAAAGAATGAACCATTGTTGTGTCTGCACATAACAGACAACTTAGTAAATCACCAATTTTGAATGGTATCTTTTGGCATTTTGTTACTAGCGTGTTACAAAAGTACAATTTATTCCCACTTCTTTAATTTCATTGATAAAAATGCCCAAGATATCACAGTTTGACAGGCATCAAATAGTATTTTTGCATATCGTGGCATGCTGTGTCCTTAAAGAAATGTGAGGAAACATGGAGGACAAAAAAAGACATGGCAGTCTGAAAAATATCTACAGCAGATTAATAGTATCTCAAAATCATGCAGTTAAGAAATCGTCATGTCCTGTGGCCTATAAATCATTCAAGCACAGGACATCATGCAACCAGCCCATCGTTTGATCCAATTAGTGTTCACTGAAGCCCTATCACAACTGGTCTCAGTAGTGTCATTCAAGAAGCCATTCTTAAGGAAGAAACAGGGAGAAAAGGCTCAAAAGCCACCTGTAAAACACGATGGAGGCTCTGTCATGGTTTTGAGCTGCATTTCAGCCAGTGGCAATGGAAATGTTGTCAAAACTGAGGGTATTATCAAAACACAGAAAATTGCAAATTTTAATCCACCATGCAATACCATCTAGAAAGAACCCCCCAAGCACTGTCATTGCTAATGAGAGGCTTAATTTTTCAGCCTGGCAGTGATGCCAAACACACTGCCAATGCAGTAAAAGTATATTTGGATATGTGTGAAACATCATCAGTCATGGATTGGTCTCCCCAGAGCGCTGAAGTCAATATTATTGAAGCAGTGATGGGATCATCTTGACAGAGACAAGAATAAAAGTCAGCCAGTATCCAAAGAAGGGCTTTGAATATCCTTCAAGAAGCCTGGAGAACTATTCCTGAAGACTACTTAAAGAAATTACTAGAGAGTTCAGGCTGTGTTGAAGGATACATGTGGTCATTGACTTTCCAGCTCACTACAATTGTTTTTGTCTTATATTCTGTATCTCTTTTTATATTTGCACATGTTGAGGAAGTGAGGAAGAAATGAGAGGTACACGATTATGCTTTATTGGAGGTATTAGAAAGCAAATAAAGCTAAAAACAAAACCATAAAAGAAGAAGGGAGGTTTCATTAAACGTAGTCTAGATTTATATGTTTTATAGAGTGTTACATTTATAGTTTATTAAGTTAATAGCCATGTTAACGGGGTTTCCCCTTCTCCGCTCACTCATTCATGCGGCCACACATTTAAAAACATTATGATTTTAGACCAATAAACACAGCGAGTGGGCAAGCAGTTCACCTAAGTATTATGCCTTTTCTTACTTCAGGTGATCTCATATAAAAACAGAATTTGTATTTTAGCCATGGCAATTAATTTCCAGGCTGCACCTATCATTATAAAGCAAAATTTTAATTACTCATTTCAGGGCAGTTATGGTTGGAGTCCCAGCACACTAAAGATAGGGGAGGGGGATTTACAGCAGCTATTGTGGTGAGTGCGATTTTTGTGACAATCACACCATAATTATGTGTGGGGATGCAGCCAAGCGCAACATGGCCCAATGTCATTAACTTGCAGCCCACCTCAGACTGAAAGGGGCTGGGGGGTTGTCATTATTTTCTATTATTCTGAGAGGAACACAAATCCAAATAAGCATGGATAAGAAAAAAATAAATAAAAGAAACACAACCCAGATTGATGCCACAGGCTTAGCTAGCTGTTTGACATTCAGTAGTTAAACCTTGCTGTAGTGAATAGAGTGGGGTCACAGGGATAATATTGCTTGAAGAACAACGTGAAATTTCATTAGGTCTGCTAATGCCTCCCTGACATTACTGATAAATCCTTGGCTGCTTGCTAATGGGTGCTAAAGAAGCGGATATCTGCGGCCTGTGGTAACTGTACCATGTCCGATGGCAGGTAGTCGAGGGATTTGGCTTGAATTCAGAGCTGTTTGCAACAGAAACATGTTGCTGCACACAGTGTGCGACTGTGACAGCTCTGCCTTATCAGGAAACAAGATACTGAGGCAATGAGGCTCTATTCTTACACACTTCTATGACTACCCTGCATCCTAAACAGTGTAAAACACATTTACCAATTCAGTGTGTGAAAAAATATTTCATAACTTACAATGGTATGGCTCCATTTTACTGTGCTCCAGAATTCAAGCGGGGCGATGTTGTACAGTGTTCATGACAGACATTTTGGAATTATGGATGAATATTTCATGGCCTGATGGACTGGGATCCAGCCTGAGACTTTGTTGGCAGTGGATACCATTCATGCTATCACACTAATACTGATGCCTCGATACGTATCATCCCCTTGAAATGTCAACGTGAAGTGATCTGAGAATCTGTCGATGCTTCCTGAAAAGGAAAACTAAGAAATCGAAACGGGAGGAGGCAGAGTGATTGTCTTACCAATAAGTGCTGATACATATTTTAATCTATTCCATGTTTCAAGGGCAGTAGCAGTCACAGTGTATGAGTAGGTGGGAGTATCTAATGGTACTTTTACTGTCTGAGCTCCTTCTGGGCATTTTTTTCTCACGCTGCACTGGTCATCTGTGCATCAGAGGAGGAGTAACCCACAGACAGGCAGGGTTTCACCTGCTCCTGCTTACCTGCTGAGCTGCTGCTCTGGAAACACCAGTATGCAGGGGTGGGACCGGGGTCTGCTATCGCTGACATCTATCATAACAAGTGTCTGAGGACGTCCATTACCTGCCCCTCAGGGTTTTCTTTCTGTCTTTTTCTTTTTTTTTACTTTGCTTTGCCATCTTTCCTTTTTACTCCACTTCATAAACCAGATTTGCTGAGGAGCTAGAAAAACCCAGGCTGCAGGCTAGAGCTGAATGAAGGAGAACACATGGAGAGGGCTTGGAATTATTGGCTTAATTAGCCCTACTGGGAGTACAGATTGAATGACTTGCCAGAGTGAAGATACTATTGCACAGGTGTGAGGAGGCCAGCGAAGCATATATGCACCTGAAAACGTTTTCTGACATCTGCTGTTCAGGTTCAGGAGGCTCCTGCCTTCTATGTAAGGAGGGCACAAGAGAAAATTGTTATTCTTTTTGTAAAGCTAATGGAGCATCAGTTTCTCAATGGGAAAATAAATGGAGCATTTGAAAGCTGACCCGTGTTGGACGCGAGCCTAAAGTTAACAGTATTATGAAATAGTGGAAGGAGTCTTCTTTTCCTTACTTTACTAACTTTATGCAGTGTGTGAGTATCATTATTTATTTGTTTCATTTTATGTCTGATAGGGGGGAGCTTGGGAGGGAGACCAGGTGAAGCTAGCAAGGATCAATGAAAACAGCCCAATACAACTTAATAAAATATGGGGAAAAAAAGCTGGCATCAAAGTGTTTGTGAGACTTTGAGAATAATGAAAAGCAGAGGTTACCGTGCTTTCAGTAAAAGTAGCTCCAGGGCCAAAATGTATTATGTGACTCCCTTTTTGCCCCCAAAAGATCTAGATTTAAGGTGCTTCTGCTGCGCCCCTGTATCTTTGAGCTACACATTAAAGCTCTTTTAGCTTCAAGGATGCTGTAGTAAAGCTGACCCTGATATCTGACCTCACGGGCAGGAGGAAAGCAAACACACAATTTTCACTGACAGAGATGAGTTAAGTGCGATGTTATTAATGAAATGAAATGCTGTCACCATTTACTGGAGGTGTATTAACCTGTAAAGGGACCATATTTCCAGTGTCGGCTGGAAAATCAGCATGGTGGAAGCAAAATTAATAATGTATCGCCTTTTCTGTGAGCTGAAAAATCAGCAGCCCATTGGACATTATTCACATTCTTTATGTTGAACCCAAAGCCTTAGTACAGTACATTAATAAAACAGGAGCTAAACACTGCAGATGGTATTGTACCCATGAGAGATCAGTGAACGGGTTCCTATTGCTCTCAAATAAAATATCAAATATTTACCATTAATGTAATAGTAGATAGATTCTCAGCACAAAGATAGAATTGTTAACTTTGTCTGGTCCTTGTCTGTGCTCTGTTTTATTTGGACCTCTGCACATCTTTGATCCAGGACACCTCCACACAAGCTCTGACTAACTAGATGGTTTCTAAGAGACGGCAAATAGTTTTTGAAGCCCCTTTGATGGAGATGACAGCTTGGAAGCACAATAAGGAGGTTAGTTTTGCTCTGATTGCAGCACTCCCTTTGAATTGAGCAATTTTGAATCACTTTTCACCGCCACAAAGGAAAAGCTGGACACCAACTGCTGCCATTTGAATGCAGGTTATTTTCCAGCTCATTAAGCATATTGATACCAGTAAACAAATAGTAGATTTTAAAGAGAATCACACCCGTCTAAGTGCTTTCATTAAAAAGTTTTTTTGGTATGGCTTTTGCACATCAAGGACACTGACACTTTATAATAATGAGGAGAGGTAAATTGCACTAAATAACATATGATAGTGGTTGTGAAAAGCACACTGAAGCATAAACCATGAATTATTTCACAATGGAGCAAGTTGAAATACATCAACACTGGAGGGAGAAATGTTGTTTAACTGAGACTACTTGGAATTAAAAAAATTATATTTACAACGTACATCTGATACAGATTCATATCAAAGAGAGTCACATGTCAACAAATGGCCACTAAAAAAGGCTCCTTTGTAGCTGACACCCATAGGCTGTATATAAAAGATGGACATAGGTGAGATCACTCAGTGGTTTAAATGTTGTAATGACATTTTTTTTTTTTTGGTCAGAATGTGACTTTGTGGAATAAGGTAATAAAGAAAACTGTTTGCTAGCACTTTGCTAGCATTTTGTGTACTTAATCTGATATAATATGGCCTAATCCTGCTTGCGAATCAAAGCATTAAGGCTGGAGAAGTACAAAGATTTTTAACATGTTAGTCTATTCAATATGTTAAATACAAGATGATACCCAATAAATCTTAACCCCAAGTTTTACCAATATGTAGTTTATTGGGCAGAGGTTAATATTATACTTGAGAATTAGAACAGTGAATTCCCACATCAGTTGGCAATATATATTGTTGTGCTCCATTGGAAAACCTTCATTTTGCCAACATTAGCGCACACCGTTTGCTGTCCAAATTGCACTACTTCCTGTCTCCTCTGAGAGAAAGGTGTTGGGTCAGATCTTAATTTAGACCAATAAATTTAGGCCCCTTGCTGCTAGGGGAAGCACTGTCATGGCAAGATTGATTTTTATGGCATCAGCTCCAAAAGTGTGTATGTGGAAATGTGCGGGGGAACAAAGGGTGGTGTAGGGGCCTTTTAGCATCCACCGGGATTTGAAATGGCTCTTACCATCTGCTGAAAACAGTCAATACATCCCACAGCGTCATGTGGCTCTCCCCCCCAACACACACACCCAATTCTACTCTGATTAACTTGAAAGGTCACAGCCACATCAAGAATAAGAAACCAATCAAAATGCATGCCTATATAGAATGCCAGAATCTCATCAGCACTTTTAAATGGTCATCATGTTGACTTTAGCTCTCACCCGGTTGAGTGACCTAAGCTAAACAATGCTTTTTAGAAAGAAATTTTTTTTTGAGGCAATATAACTAAATATAACTGCATTAATAGACAAGGGGTTTTAAAGGCTGAGTTGCCGTCCCTCTATTTTTGTCCCAAATAACAAATACAAAACATGTACAAGCTGAAATATATAGAGGTTGAGAATGGCTTTTCTGACACATTCTAAATGGATTAATAGATTATGAGAAGCATGAGGTGTGCGCTTTCATCCACAAGCGGAGACTCTATTTTTAATGGTCTCACCAGAGAAATAAAATGTGAATTCCGCTTGAGTGTTTTCTGCTTTTCTGAAGTTCAGAATCCTTGAACTGCAGCAGGAATTTGACACCGAGGTTGCCCCCTTCAGTGCCTATTGCAGATACTGATATTATTCATTAATCATGTAAACATTCAGCGGCTTAGAGATCCACGTGAGGCAAGATGCACCTCTTGATTAAACAGCAGCTCATTATTGCAAAGTCTGTTATCTCAGTCTCATAGAGCTTCAGAATCCTTTCATGATCCCATATGGTAGATAAGCAAAGCGCCGCCCTGCCAGGAAATTTTACATTATCTGTATTACACTGTTGGATATACCTCTGCCCTCTTTCCCTGTACCAATAGCAAAAACAAACACAAAAAAGAAATAAAAAAATAGAATTATTAAGCTTTTTTTTATGATGCAGTAATGACAAATTAAATCTCTTAACAGATGATTTCGTTAATGAGCGTCATGAGCTTAAAGCTAAACCTTTTCACCTTTACTCGTTTGTTTTCATTGCAATATTCAGTTTGTGAACAATAGTTTCTGTCTCAGTGGCAAGGTGAAAAGTGACTCTTCAAAGAGTTATGCGCTCTGCTAAATGTGAAAAATGTAGAAAATGAAATGAACAAAATAAAAATGAGAACACAAACATTTTTCATGAGAAAATAAGCCAAAAATTAAACTTTGCACATATGTCAACATGTGTCATATGTAATGACAAACACACAAAAGTGTGACCCTGTTAAACAACAGTGTACTGTCACACGACAAATAGGGTCATGATAAAATGAACGTTTTTACAAAACTCTTCCTTCCACAGAAATTACAAGGGAAAGTAGCAGCCCTGTGATGCTAATCAAATACATCTGAATAGCTGATTATCTGCAAGTCTTACAACCACCTCTATAAAAGCGCAGGTTTTTGGCGCTTTGCTGGTCTGAAGCATTCAGGTGTGTGTTAAACATACTCCCAGGAGTGGATGTCCCAGCAAATTTAGACTGAGCAGTGCACAGAGAAATTTCAGAAAACTAAACAGCTACAGCTGCGGAAATGAGCTTCCTCCGAAGGGTGGCTGGCCTCTCCATTAGAGATAGGGTGAGAAGTTCAGACATCTGGGAGGGGCTCAGAGTAGAGCCGCTGCTCCTCCACATCGAAAGGAGCCAGTTGAGGTGGTTCGGGCATCTGACAAGGATGCCTCCTGGGCGCTTCCTGGGTGAGGTGATCCGGGCATGTCCCACCTGGAGGAGGCCCCGGGGCACACCAAGGACACGCTGGAGAGATTTCATCTCTCGGCTGGCCTGGGAACGCCTTGGTGTTCCTCCAAACAAGCTGGAGGAGGTGGCTGAGGAGAGTGAGGTCTGAGCTTCTCTGCTTAGGCTGCTGCCCGCACGATCTGGCCTCGGATAAGCGGGAGAAGATGGATGGATGGATGGATGGATAAACAGCTACATCTACAGGGCTCAGTTAGCACAATAAATGTTAATGTTCATGACAGTACAACTAGAAAAAGACTGAACAAGAATGGCTTGTTTGGGAGGGTTTCTGAGAGAAAACCTTTTCTCTCTAAAAGAACATGGCACCACAGCTTAAGTTTGCAAAGTTTTGTCTGAATAAACCACAAGACCTTTGGGCAGACAAGACCAAAGTTGAGAGCTTTCGCTATAATGGACAGTGCAAATCTTTGTCAAAAACTAAACCAAACACAGCATCACAAACACTTCACACAAACCGTTGCCATGGTGGTGGAGGAGGTGATTTGGGCCTATTTTGCAACCACATTACATAGGCAATCAGTTGGCAATGAACTCCTCTGACTACCAAAGTATTCTATAGTCCAGTGTTTCCCAACCTTTTGGAGCACATATTTCACATTAGAAAAATCACACGGCACACCGCCAAACAAGAATGTCACAAAAAGCATATTCATAATTTTTCCCTGTGGAATTGGCTCGGTTTATCCCCAGGATAGGGGGCCTTCTTCCGGGCCGGAATTTTCCCCAGGTCCCAGGTCAGATTGACTACTTTTTCATTTCAAATATTTATCTATTACACACTGCATCTCACAGCATGACTGTTATGTTTTACTGGCAGTTGGCAACACATTTATTTAGAGCAGGTAGTTGTACCGCCCTCTAGTGGAAGAGAATCTAATTGTTTGGTCTAAGCGATCGGTCACTCCGATCTACTAATCAGGTGGAACCAGATAATCTTCCACGGCACACCTGATCATTTCTCATGGCACACCTATGTGCCGCGGCACACTGGTTGGGAAACACTGCTATCGTCAAATGTGAAGCCATTTGTCCAACAGCTTGACCCAAACTGGGTGATGCAAGAGAGCAACTATTCCAAGCACACCTTCAACATAAAGGCTGAAAAAGATTAAGAATCAAAGTGTTACAATGGCCCAAAGTCCAGGCTTCAAACTAATAAACGTGCATAAACGAATGTCTGCAAACCTCAATAAACTGAAGCAACACCGTAAAGAACAGTGGGCTGAAAGTCCTCCACAGCAATGTGACAGATTGTTCTACAGAAAATGAATCTGAAAATGACCCTAACAACTCATTGAACCATGGGGTGCTCTTAGTTTTTCACACACTGCACAGAATCCTGTGAAAAAAAATCGTCTTCACATTTCTGTACAGTGTACCTGCCGATAGTTTTAGTCGCTGTCAGATAGTAGATCCTAATGCAACAAAGCAAAATCAGTTCTACATGACAAGGTGCTTGGATCTTACCAGAAGTCTGAGGCTCATCTTGTTCAGTCAAGCATGAAGGGTGCAAACATTAATAAAGCACCAGACACAGAATGAAAAAAACAGAGTGAGAGAAAGCAAGGTGTGATTTATAGGAGAGAATTGCTGGTAATGGTTTGGGGGTAAACAATAGTGTCCCTCTGGCCTGGTCTGCATTTCATAGGACTGTGATGAAGCTGTCATAAGCACGCACCACTCCGGTAATACAATCCTCTGGGGGACGCTTAGTTTTAATTTGAATGTCAAGAAAATGATCGACTTTTATTGTTGGCAGTGTGTGTGCGCTTGCGCGTGCGTGAGACAGAGCTTACATAAATCCATACCTGTCTGTCCATCTAAACTTTTGGATCCACGTGAATATTAAACTTTTCTTGTGTGAAAATATCCATCTGCAAAATATAAGCTAACACAGTGTAAGGTAACACAGTTTAAAAATGAATTTTCAAAATTAGTATCCCCCCTCTTGGTACAGTGTCTCTACCAATAAGACAGTTCAGCAACATTTCACTGCTTTCTTCCAAAGGCAGCTAATACACAGCGACTGAATTCAGTTATGGTTCTCCCGAGGCTTGGTATTTTACGTCCTTCCGAACAACACACAGAAAGTCTTTCAACTATTGCATTGTTGCTCGCAGCTGCTTGGAAAGTTGATAAACCCAAGGGCTCCGAAATTTTCTAGTTCTCTCTTCAAAACAAATGTATTTTTAAAATTTGATCTGGGCTGAACTTTAAGAAATAAACAAATAAGAGTTATGAGTTTTTTTAATAAACAGAAATGTAATGTAGGGGGTGCTCATGTTTCCATATGTGCAATAACCAAATGTCATGGGGTAGGGGGAAAAAATAATTAGAAAGTGTGAAAATATAAGAGAGAAATGGATCCAAACAGCCTAATTAATGCAAAGTAAAGAATGTATGGACTCGGAGCAGAGCAGCTCAACAGGAATCTGGCTTTAACACACAAGCCAGTCTCAAAGTAATAAATAAAGATAAATGTAGCGCATAGTGTATCATCATCAGAAGTGCTCACATCCTCTCCAAATGCTGTGCGTCATAAACAGCATTTCATTAAAATGACTTACTTTTGTGTCACTATCTATAAAAATCACTGCTCTGTGATACAAGTAAGTACTGTCAACACAAGTCGCCACCGCGTTTCACCACGTACATGGAGGGGCATCATGGAGAGAGCAAAGAGAATTTTGTTTGTAAAGGATTTGTGTAATCATGTGAAGATGGCGTCTAGAGGAAGAAGCACAAAAAGGAAGACTGGGTTCCTTCATAAAGCCTTTAATATTGTTATTAAAGCTTCCCTGGAAGGCGTAAATATCGACCTGAGCATGGACTCCTTCACAGACCAGTGAATTTGCTGTCCCGCCTCGCTAGTGCCATCAAATCAATCAACCTTTCTAATTAACTGCATCCAAATGAGGCGCCGTCGTCTGTGCCTTCAGAAAGACCCCTTTTCCACATCACCTCTTGCACACACACAATGCTCTACATGCCCTGAGCTCGGTGCTATTTCTGCCTGCTCCCTGCCTCTAACCTCACACTCGGTGTCCTCACAAGGTATTCAAAGAGATCCAAAAAGCACATCTGACCCAGCTCTTTACTTTGATTGAACATTGCAGATTTTTCGGGGGGGTCTATTTTGCCTCCTTAAATTGAATTAGTATTTTGAGTGACAGATAAACATTCTATAAGGAAGCTGAATGCCTGTGAACTGTTTTGGATATGACAGAGTATCTCTTTGAGGGCTGATAAAACAGGAAGCTCTGCAAGGAACAGCTGCTCAACAGTACAAATCAGCCCCTGCCAGCCAATTTTCTCTCTCTCTGTTCCACTTTCTTTCTTTCTTAAACGCTCTCTCCCGTCGCTGCTTCTGGCGGAGCCGGGGAGTGGCGCTCCTCTCAGCGACACCCCCAGGGCACTTGGAGGAGCTCCAGATGTGCTCATCCAGAATTGTGGACTGCAGTATCTCTGGCTTTTTTCCATGCATCCACCACTTGTTACTTCATTTACAATCAGTCCACATTTCAAACTCAGTCTGAAAATCTGATTTTTTTCCGTCCTCTCTCTGGGTTGAAGAATTAATTGAAAATGCAAAGTGTAATCAGATCAGCTGAATAAAGATGAGTGGCTTAAAGATGGCAGATATGAGTGACAATTCACATGGCTCTGCATGAGAAATGAAGAGGCTGGTTGAGATAATAGGGATGTGGGTTTGATCAGTGTACGAGCTGTTAATGGTCTGTTTTGGCAGGCGGTCTGGCTGGTCCCCCCTGCCCTCTTACGCTGGCTGCAGTTACTGGAAATAATTTCACTCTGAAATGCATCTGTAGAAAAACTAATTAAGATAATTGTATCTTTATCTGGCTTTCTTTTTAACTTTAAAACTTTTATCTTTTGCAAACTGAAATCTCAATTTTTAACTTACACTAGCGAAAACCGTTCTTGCCAGGCCTGAGGTGCTTGTTCTCGTTAGTCATGTGTGAAAACACAGACATGTTAATTTATCATGTTATTCTTTTGATCTTCATTATATCACTGTATATAGTGAGATGGCAAAAAATGTTTATAAATACCAAACAAATAAATAATAAAGGCATATATTTATTGTCATTCTTCTTTACAAGCTACATATTCATTGTATAATACAAAGTAATCAATTCCAGGTCCTATTAGTGTTTGATGAAAACTGATTTACAGATATGAATGCTAACACATTCCATTGAATCAAAAAATTATAATTAAAATTCACACATGTACACGTAACATCAACAACATAGATGCAATGTACATGGAACATCAACAATGTACACCTCCGGTCTTCAAGTCCAACGTCATTAGGGGGTCCAAACTCCGCTTCAGGTCCCAAAGTCAGAAGAACACTGCGGCATCACTGAGAGTTACAAACTGTCTAAATTCTTTCATCTTTAATAAAATGATCAGCATTGCTGCTCTACAGATATAACAATTAAGTTTAACATCCAGGCATCCATGAAAACAGAATTTATGAAGTTTAACGGAGGTCGAAATTAGCAGGAAGTTAGCTCGCTAGTTTCCATCTAAAGATGATATAGCATGTTCTGGCTGAGG
The DNA here is from genome assembly GCF_036321145.2 of Pelmatolapia mariae. Taxonomy (NCBI): domain Eukaryota; kingdom Metazoa; phylum Chordata; class Actinopteri; order Cichliformes; family Cichlidae; genus Pelmatolapia; species Pelmatolapia mariae. The sequence goes on along the minus strand of NC_086238.1, from coordinate 14,726,873 downwards.
AATTTCTGAAAAAATGAAAACGCACAGCTCTACTTTCACCTTTGACATAAATGAAGACAGAAAACTAAACAGCAGTGATCTGAAGTTGGGCTAGTTGGTATATAATTATGTGCTATGTGGTGGCTACATGTTAAAAACACAACAGCCTTAATAACGCAGAGTAGTTTGGACAAGGAAATAGGGTTCTTACGTCGCAAAGAATAACTTTTTTCATACAAAAATTAGTAAAAAAAACTGTTGCCTTTTAGCACCTCCACATTTTCTGTATTCAACTCTTAAATAGAAACAACATGGCAGTTACAGACCATCAACAACTAGCTTAAAGTTAACAACAATTAAAACACCCTGTTAAGCACACTTGATATCTGAACTTGGCTGTCTGAATAACGCTCTTGTAGAAACTTGGGCTATTTTGATTTTTATCTTTATAACTTAATTTTTCATAATTTTGTATGGAAAAACATTTAAACAGGCGGCACAGTGGTTACCACTGTTGCCTTTGAATGCAGTCTGTGTGATGTTTCCATGATCTCACCATGACTCTGTGGGTTTTTTTCGGGGTATTCTGGCTTCATCTCGCAGTCCAATGACATGCACAGGGTTATGTTAACTGAGGACTGTAAATTGACTGTAGGTGTTTAATGTGAATGCTTATTTATCTCTCTGTGTTAGGCCTACACACTGGCACCATGTCCAGGGTGTGATAGCCTCAACTCCCCCTGGAACCTTGAATTGGATAAGTGGAAAATTGATAGTCAAGAAAGCAAACAAGCACAAAGAGAGCAGAACAAAACAGATCACCAGGGATAATGCAATAAAACACACACAATAAATAGCTGACTACATGATAACAGTTATTTTTAACATTAGTCAAAGCAATAAAAGAGAGGTCAACTCAGACACCTGTGGATGGTCACCAAGAGAAAAGATTAACAATCTATTTTCTCTCTATGTAGAACTAGCATTCATGTGTAAAAGCCATTTTAACCAATACTAAAATTATCTGTACAAAGTCTTAGGAAAAAGGTAAGCTTTTCCATTTCATGTATTTCTTTTACAATAGCAAACAATAGCTTTATTTTGTGCGTGATTATACTGCTGCACAATTATATGTGATAGTAAACATCCATTGTATTACTGCTTTGTCTCCAGTGTCCAGATTCAGATCTTCTGTTCTGATTAATTGTCTTTATTTTACTGTATTTAACCAGTTAGTGCTTTGAAGTGGAGTCTTTCTCAAGAGGTTGTGTACATGAGTACATTCAAGATAACAAGATTTTGGGTGGTGTTTTTTTTCATTTCCACTGTAATGGTTAAGCTGGATAGAGACATTTTTAACATTGTGTCCAAGGAAATATCAAGATATTGGATTTGTCTGTAAACATAAATGACATAACAAGTAGGCAAACAGCAGATCCTAAACAGTGGGACACAGTGTGCTCCTTCATCATCTCCAAACACCTGGTCAGTCACAGTGTGGAGTAAGTGAATGAAATTGGTATGTCACAAACAGCAAATATTTTAAACAAAAACCACTGATCCAGACGAAGGAAGAGGTGCTGGGAGGACGAGGGCTTTTCCAAGCTATGCTGCTCAGACAGGGCATTGATCCTATTCACTGAAACAGCTTCAAATGGTCACATGGCTCAGGTGATAAAGCAGGTTGTCCACTAATCCCAGAATTGGCAATTCTATCCCCAGTGTCTCCATGTGTTGATGAGTCGTTGGGGAGGACACTGAATTCCAAGCTGGTCCTACTGGTGTGTGTGTGTGTGTGTGCGTGTGTGATGAGAAAACATTGCCAACAGCTTTGCCGAACCAGTAACATCTTTGCTATATAATTGTGGCTCATTTACCATTCCTGTTTTTTATGACAAAAATTCAAAGACATACATTATTCACATACTGATTACTCATGTTGAACAGCAAAGCATTAGCGAGTCAAGCAAAAATACAACTATATTAACAGGTTATTAATCAAAATAGTAGATTTTTTCCTAAGACTAACCTGTGACTGAGTAAATCACTGCCTTTCATCACTGCTAGCCCTGTCCAGTGGGCAGAAAGATGAAGAAATTGGACTTGATGAGAGGGAAAAAATATTAATTTTGCTGTATTTCCAGCAAAAATAATTAAGTAATGTGTTTCAACACTGGAAAAATATTGCCACTCAGGTGTTGGGATCCCACTGCTGACTCCTCATGATGACTTGTGAGAATAATTTCCTCTCCTGCGTTCTCCTTGTTGTTACCATTCATACCGCGACTGTGTCAAATTATCCTCACCTGCCAAAATTTCAGTGGGGATTAATGGAAATAGGGCAGGATGCCAGCCAAAAAAGAATCACTGGGCTGGTACCCAAAATGTTTGCTTTTCATTACCCAAGGAAATGTTTTTTGCTAACGCTATAAACGCATAAGAACTTAATTGATGAAAGACATTGTTTAACCTGCACTCTTGACTTTTGGAAAGACCTGCAACTTAAAAAGAATCCTTCAGCGCTGTGAGGAATTTGTAAAAGTCTTTGGAGTACAAAACTACACCATCACCTGGGGTTTTTATTGTGAGATACTTTAACTGGCTTGTTGATAATTTAAGACTTTATTTAATTAATACTGGAGTCAGGGCAGATGTTGATGAATAAAATTCCTGCAGGGAGGACTCGAGTTGCAAGTACAATATCTTCGAGCGCAGGCACTAATTAAAAACATCAGGATCCAGGAGTCAGGGATGAAAAATAATCTCCCAATTTATTTTTGGCTGCTTTGTAGCTTGTGTGCGTTCATTAAAATCTCCTCTGATTTACTTTGAAATAAATTTCAGATTACTTATCCTGTTTAATGCACTACCGTCCTTTGTTAGCAACGTAGCAATGGTCCATACACACAGTCAAACCTAAATATATTTAAAGCATGATTATAGCACAGCTCCATATGCTTATTTTCATTCTTCACAGGAAAGATTTTTACTCATCACATTTAATGTTTTTTTTTTTTAGCTAACAGCAGGTCACAAACAAAACCTGCAGGACTCCTCTTTCTAAATATCTAATCTGCCATGTTCTTGTGTCCCCTGCTATAACTGCACATTAGGATTTCTTTTTTTTGTCCAGGCCCGGTGGTAATAACATGTATTATTAAATGTCTCAATGGTTTTACACATTTCAGATTGGCAGCAAGGGGATTTCTTTCCCTCCATTTTGTAAGATAGATATAATTTAACTGTGAACATATGCATTATTCATTTTTAAAGCCACAATCTCCGAGTGGATCATTTGGCCTGTGATCATGCCTTGCGGGGGAAGTCTGTTTATTTATTTCTTTTTTCTCCATTGAAATAATCTCTTAGCAGGAGAAGAGTTGCCCATGTGAGAAATCTGATTTTCTGGCAATGCACCAGAGTGCAGAGGAGGAGTGCAGAGGAATAGAAGTGGAGAGAGGAAACTGGATGAGGAGGATTTTCTTTTGTTATAGACCATCAGACAAGACAAACAGCCGTTATTGCAATCGCTGACAGCTAATTGCTACCCCAAAACCACTTTACAATCATTATCCTTACTACCTGATCTTTTGTTGGCACTTGTACTTGAGCGTGATCCTCAACTTAGAGGCTGTAGCCTGCGTAAAGTGTTTTGCTTAATAAGCTAATTTTACTCACCGCACAGTTCCATTCTATTTCTCTTCAGTGTTTTAGTTTAAGGCTCATGTGTTGGTGTGAATGCGCATCTGTGCCTTGAGTGTGGGTGTAAACAATGAGCACTACATAGTTGCCATTCCTAATGTGCTTGTTAGCCATCTTGGACTCCCCTGAGGCATGTGTCCCTATCCTAGGACTTATTCATGGTGCGGTTTTAACAAGCTCTGTCGATGTGAGGCCATTGAGTGCTTGCAAGATTGCAGTCAATGGCAATTTCATGTGCCACACAGAGTGCAAATGAGCTCTGCAAATATTAGTGGGGTTCTCAGTCTATGTCAGTGACAGCAGGAAGGTTTAGGCGCAATGTCCACGGGCTGCAGGTAGACAAAATTGCTGCACCGAGAGAAGCCGGCTCAACTGTCTAAGCAATATTACCGAGCTTCACATGCACTTTTTACACAGATCACCGACATAGCAGATGTATAATTAATTTTATAAAGGTATTTTATGGAAAAAAAGCCACTTTAGTGTATAAGTAATGTCCTTCAGCTGGCATTGGAGGAGTTTTTATTAAAGAGTGGGTTAAAATACTTGACTCTGCCTCAAAGGAAGTTTGACATTTTGCATGCATTACATGATTAAATGATTAAAGACACAGACTTATCATGGTATGCCATTTTAATTTGAGATATTAAATGTACTTGTATGTTGTCACGCTTCCCAGTCTTTATGTTCAGCTAAATTAGCTATTTCTTTATATTTAAGACCATACCATCTTTTACTTCTCATGTAACAATGTGAGCAAAAGGTTATTATTGACCAGAAAGTGCTACTGCATATAAATGAGGTATATAATAAGCATGCATGAACAATACCAGCGCTAGAACATTTGCTTCAGCTTGCTCTTTAGTGTACATTTTAACTCTTTGCCCTCTAAAATGTCAATTATGCTGAAACAGTAGAATAAATATAGCGACAGTAATAATAATAATCATGATAATATTTCAATTGGATTAGAAGAATAATTTAAACCAAGTTTAGATATATTCAGAAACGGTTTACCAACTATACAACAGGACAGGATCCACAGTTAAGCGAGCCTGTTTCTCTCGTTATCGATGTGTCAGGGAGAGAGGAACTTTAAAAGATAAAAAGAAGTAGTTCAGAGACTAAATGTCTTTGAATAATGCTAGTCTTCCTCCTCGTGCCATTTAGACAAATCCATTAGTCGGTAGTGTCATGATTGCGTCTGTGTTATTCTTGCATGTCCAGAAATAACTTGCACCTTGTTCGATGGTGAATTATGAAGTGGGACAGAGTTTGAACTGAAAGCTCTCTCAAATGAAACAATGCTTTTCTGCCTCGAATATGACTGTGAAGTTAGAGGCAAGTGTGAAGGTATATAAAAACAATCAAGGAGAATAAGGAAAGAGGGCATAAGCGGAAACCTCTAAAGGGAGGGGGCAGAAGAAACCCACTTCATGAATTAACAAACCCGTGGTAATGGAGTCTAAGGTCTCATTGCTATTTGTGATGGAGGCAGCCATGCATTCACTCTCTACTTATTAGGAGGGAATGGGGAGACACAGTTCCTTTGATTAATACTCCCGCCTTTGTGAGGCTGGTGGGGAGCAGAGGAGACAAACAGGGAAGAGAACAAAAAGAAGAGGGAAGATAAGATTACCAAGAGAAGAACAAAACATTATAAATCCACACCTGAAAACTGACTCGCTCACTGTAGCAGGACAATCACAGGACAATCACAACTGGCCAGATTAGCAATACAAGAGGTGCAGAAAAGCTGAACAATGGCCATGAGTCATAATGCTCTTTGACTAAATATAACATAGTGGCAAAAAAAAAAAGGCTACACTGGATTCCAGGAGAAGCACTGAGTACACAATATGCTTTCAGAAAGCTGCCGTTGTGAGGATGATCTAAATAGGATGGAAGCAGCATAAAAAGCTGTGATATGCCGGCTTTAAATGAAACCATAATTTATTTAATATTATTTTAAAAAATGCACAGTATTTATGTTGAATGAAGTTCTTGGAGGACTAAACTACTGTAACTTTAGACTTCTATATCATTCTGATCTATCAGCTTTTTAAATAAACGAATGGATGTCTCAAATAAGCGGTGGCCTTTTATACCATATAGGAGGAGATGCACTGCTGTCTGGATACAGTTATGCTTTCACACATGTCAGTCCATTCGCTGGATATGAAGAATATTTCCATGTGCATGGTTAAGGTATAATTTGGATCTAATTTTAAGTCCTTTCAATAGGGGAATTGAATGTTTGGACTGCTTTTCATAATTAGAGCCTTATATTAAACCACAGCATCTTCACTGCAGCAGGTCTTGTGGGCTGTTCCTTGTACAGTGCCTTGCAAAAGTATTCGGCCCCCTTGAAGTTTTCCACATTTTGTCACATTACAACCACAAACATGAATCAATTTTATTGGAATTCCACGTGAAAGACCAATAAAAGTGGTGTACATGTGAGAAGTGGAACCAAAATCATACATGATTCCAAACATTTTTTACAAATAAATAACTGAAAAGTGGGGTGTGCGTAATTATTCAGCCCCCTTTGGTCTGAGTGCAGTCAGTTGCCCATAGACATTGCCTGATGAGTGCTAATGACTAAATAGAGTGCACCTGTGTGTGATCTAATGTCAATACAAATACAGCTGCTCTGTGACGGCCTCAGAGGTTGTCTAAGAGAATATTGGGAGCAACAACACCATGAAGTCCAAAGAATACACCAGGGATAAAGTTATTGAGAAATGTAAAGCAGGCTTAGGCTACAAAAAGATTTCCCAAGCCTTGAACATCCCACGGAGCACTGTTCAAGCAATCATTCAGAAATGGAAGGAGTATGGCACAACTGTAAACCTACCAAGACAAGGCCGTCCACCTAAACTCACAGGCCGAACAAGGAGGGCGCTGATCAGAAATGCAGCCAAGAGGCCCATGGTGACTCTGGACGAGCTGCAGAGATCTACAGCTCAGGTGGGGGAATCTGTCCATAGGACAACTATTAGTCGTGCACTGCACAAAGTTGGCCTTTATGGAAGAGTAAATGGTAAATGGACTGATTCTTATATAGCGCTTTTCTACTCTCCCGGAGTACTCAAAGCGCTCTATACAACATGCCTCATTCACCCATTCGCACCCACTCATACAAGCACTTCTAAACACAAGTGCAAACTAATCTACATTCACACACATTCACACTCCGATGAACGCATCGGAGGGCAATTTGGGGTTAGTATCTTGCCCAAGGATACTTGACATGCAGACTGGGGAAGCCTAGGATCCAACCACCAACCTTCTGATCAGTAGCTGATCAGTTCTACTACCTGAGAAGTCCCGTTTGCAGTTTGCCACAAGCCATGTGGGGGACACAGCAAACATGTGGAAGAAGGTGCTCTGGTCAGATGAGACCAAAATGGAACTTTTTGGCCAAAATGCAAAACGCTATGTGTGGCGGAAAACTAACTCTGCACATCACTCTGAACACACCATCCCCACTGTCAAATATGGTGGTGGCAGCATCATGCCCTGGGGGGTGCTTCTCTTCAGCAGGGACAGGGAAGCTGGTCAGAGTTGATGAGAAGATGGATGGAGCCAAATACAGGGCAATCTTGGAAGGAAACCTCTTGGAGTCTGCAAAAGACTTGAGACTGGGGCGGAGGCTCACCTTCCAGCAGTACAACGACCCTAAACATAAAGCCAGGGCAACAATGGAATGGTTTAAAACAAAACATATCCATGTGTTAGAATGGCCCAGTCAAAGTCCAGATCTAAATCCAATCGAGAATCTGTGGCAAGATCTGAAAACTGCTGCTCACAAACGCTGTCCATCTAATCTGACTGAGCTGGAGCTGTTTTGCAAAGAAGAATGGGCAAGGATTTCAGTCGCTAGATGTGCAAAGCTGGTAGAGACATACCCTAAAAGACTGGCAGCTGTAATTGCAGCAAAAGGTGGTTCTACAAAGTATTGACTCAGGGGGCTGAATAATTACGCACACCCCACTTTTCAGTTATTTATTTGTAAAAAATGTTTGGAATCATGTATGATTTTGGTTCCACTTCTCACGTGTACACCACTTTTATTGGTCTTTCACGTGGAATTCCAATAAAATTGATTCATGTTTGTGGCTGTAATGTGACAAAATGTGGAAAAGCAAGCCACTGTAGTGGTTAGTTTAGTCCCTACAAGTTCAAGACCAAAAAGCTTTTGTTGTTTGGTACTGCAAATTTTGGTATTGATCCAATACCAAGTAAATACGGGGCCAGAATTGTCGATAGCAATACCAATACTTTTAACCTATAAATGCAGTCTATAGTTTCTATAGGGGAGCAGCGTGTTATGGTTTTTGAGTAGAATCATCATCATTCTGGTCGTTCTGAACACATTTTATTCACCACAGTGATTTTCACTTTTCACAATAACGAATTAAAACAACTGAACACACCTTTTAGCTTTTCACATATTTCTGAAAATCTTTTTTGAAATAAATGTGACATTCAGCACAAAATGGCTCAGAAGGTTCTTGCATTTTTCATAGTGCATGTTTGTTTTTATAAAATACTACTTTTTTCAAGTTGACATACAAGAGAATCACCAGCCCACCCCGACCTTTCCAAAACAGTCCTACTACATAGTAAATAAACAGTAATAGATTACGAAAAACGCACATTGTAATCATAATAATAATAATCATTGCAAACAATCATACCTTGCAGGTCTTTTCAAGTTGAACAATCATCAGCAGTCGTTAAGTTAATGATCACAGGTTCGGATCACTACCCATGCTAATCTGTTCATTCCTCAGAATTTTCTGGAGCTGGAATCCTACCTGTTGCTGCTCACCTGCTGCCCACTGCTGCTGGTATCGATGCCAACGTTTCTATCAATATTATGGATATTCCGATTGATCTGGCCACCTCTACCCAGCAAGACTCACTGATGCTTGTTTGGAGCTAAGGTTGGCCTGCTGTCTCACAGAGGACTATGACTGATAGAATTTACTTTAGCGATGGCAAAGCTGTGTTACACTGTACAAGAAAACCTCGGGTCCTGGCATTGGAGTCTATTTTTCTTTGACTTGTACTGTCTACTTCAACATAGCTGTAAACAGCATACACCTGTGCTCTACGCTCATATTTCCTGATGGCATCATGCAAAAACTGTTTAGGAATGGTTTAAAGGACATGACTAAGAGTTGACGTGTTGTTTTGGTCTTTAGATCCCTCCTGTCTTAATCCATTCATTTTTGTGTGATATGCTGGAAAAGCAAGTGTATGTAGACCCTACCTCTTAAATCAGAAGACAGGATATACTACATCTTGCATCCTGATACCACAAACACCTTCAGAGGTCTTCTGGAATTAGTGCCTCAGTGGGTCAGAGCTTGTTTTGGATGCACGAGGGAGCACATACAATGTGAGAGTGTTATTTAATGCCATGCTTCGTGTTTATATGTGGGTGGAGTTTTCCTTTAAGGTGCAGTTTGGCACTTGTAGGTTCCCCCTCCACACCAGAATTCAAGTATAAAGGACATCATTTTAGTTTGCAGTGAGATTTGCAGTGAGACATGTCTGAGTAGAGTTGGTAGCACCGCTGGGCACTTGTCAGAGTAGATTACATCCCCACGAGCCTAAAGCTAATTGTATTCATTTGTTAGTCTAGATGGGTTGCTGCTTTTAATCATTTTAGTATTGCGATTGTATATTTAAAGAAATACAAGAAAGAAATATTTTAATTATTGCTATTCTTTGTTCTTTTTTCTTCTGTTGTTGCAGTTCCAGTCTCATTTTGTATTTATTGATTCGTCAAATAAACTATTGAAATTAATGTGTCACACCTCTGCCTTTTCAGTAACGAGTCTGTGTGCTTTTGCTATCATCTGGTAATATAATTAAGGTTCATTACGTTAACATTTCCTGGGGTGCTATTCCCCAGGTGGCATTGTTGTTCTTTTTTTCTTTTCTTTTTTTTCCCAGTTTTCTTATTACTGCTCCTGCCACATTCGCAACTACTCATTATGGTGTGATATTATGAGGGTGTGCAAAAAAGGGCTAATGATTGATCAATTACCAGCTGTGACTCTGGTTCAGAGCTACTCCCCAGCAAATATGGTTGAAACCCCAACATCATCTCCCTGGTCAAAAGTGGTACGGCATCCATCACTAAACGGATGGATACCGAGAGGCCTCATCAATAGAGGTCGTGTCAGACTGTTTCCTACAGTATGAGCAGTATAGATTATTGCAAAGAGGGAATTAAATGCTTTTATGAGCAACTAATATGGTTTGTAAGTGGTTGTGAGAGGAAGTCCACATGAGGTCTTCTCCATGCACACAGACAAGTATTATTATTATTATTTTTGTCCAAATGATTTCATTCCATTTGTTGTATGGTATACTTAACACATCAGTCTTACAGTTATCATTGCTTTGTCAGCAATGTCTGCATTATGATAGAAGTACTGTCACACAGACAAGAAGACAGAGTTTTGATGATCCATTTTTAACAGCATTTTACTGTTTGTTTTTTTACCTTCCCGGCCTGCAGCTAAATCCGGTACAAAGCGTCATTACTTTTTATGTAATTAATGTATTGTGTACATAGCTCCTAAAAGAAAAAAACAAATTAATTATAGTTATTTCTGGTTAGTTTCTCATGTCTTTGTGCATCATGTTTTCAAGTGTCATCCTTTCATTATGACACTGGCGCTGCAGACAGTCAGTATAATCGGTGCCGTTGTCCTTTCTCTGGCCAATTTTTGTTCACGATCACATTAGTCCAGAAACACTTTCATCCTCAAGCTTTGAAGAAGAAGTGCACCTCTGTGCTTCAGTGGTTGACTATCAATTTTTTAATGGACTGTTTTTGTCTCAAACACAACACACTTATTAATGTTAACCACAAGTCTGGGTCAGTTTGTAATGCCCTTCAAATTGCGAGCATGAAGTCATCTTTGCACATTGTTACAAATAGTTGAGCCTGCTTAAAAAAATGGCCTGAAGGTAAACGGTGGAGTTGAGATGCTTTCCAGCTCATAAAGGCTGCCAATTCCTTCCTTGCATCTATCAAGCAACAGTTTGGTATCCTCACCTCCCCTTACTGAATGTCTCCTACAGCAGTTCAAACATTTTTCTTTTTATGTCGTCGCCGACTATGCAGCTAAAAAGATTGGAGGTAAGGTTGTTGTTTCTGCTTCTTTCTTTTTTTATTCAATTCCAACTCCGTGGCTAGACCTCAAAAACCACTTTCAACAAGCAATACCTGCACCTCAGGTTACCATGGAAACTCTTCACTTAAAAATAGACCTAGAGAAATGAAAGCTACGGGTAGAATATGCCTCCTTGATGTGGTTCAGGAAGACATACGATTCTGGATGCACCTAAAAACAGGTTAGCATCTGACTCTGCTTTACAGCATCCTTAAAGAGGTATAGTGAGGGCACAACTGGGTTTTGAAAGCAACAACAGCAATATAGCTGGTGTTTGCTGATGCAACACTTGTAAAACGAATTTATTTTGAAGGATGTAGGCAATGGACTTGTTACAACTGAGTGCTGAATAAGTGCCTATTGCCTTTGACATGTTTCAGCGTATTTACAGTAGATGACAATAACAAAAGTGTCAGTACAAGGTATGTTTTTCATCTCCGCACTGAATGAAGTCTCTACAGAATAGTGTTTTGACAGCTATGACAGACACTGCTTCACTTCTAGGATTTACATATGCTGTAGCTGTGAAGATGTCTGACAAGGTACCAGTGGGGTGTAATTCTCCTTTGTTAAAGTGCCACCACAGGGATGATTTTAAATTTGGCTTGTGCTGTGTTCTCATATAACTTTCCACCTTTAATTGAACATAAAATAACAGAAAAGCCACGCGGCTTCACACGACATATCACACTACACTTCCCCTGAGTGCATCTTGCAGACATTGTTTGGTCCCAAAATGTGTTCAGCAGTTGCCAGAAATTCATTCAGTTCACAAATTGTGTCAATGGGCTGATTCACAAGCAGCTGTGCAAAAGCTGTTCTGGTTCTGTTACATATAAGGCTCCAGAAAATCTGTTTATTTTGCATTTTATCCAGATGTTAAAACATGATGCAACCATTAAAAAGGAAAACAAGTGGACCAAAAAGGTGCACAAGAGCCCATGGCATTATAGTATTCTGAAATACCTAATTATTTTGTTGACCTTATAAGAGCCATTTGAAACCTTCATGAGCCTTGAGTTGTTGACACTGTTGCAGCATTTTAGGTCATATAATGCTTTGAGAAACATGAAGGATTTTTTTTTTTTGACACAAAGCACTACAGTACAGTTAGGAGTGCATACTAGCAGCACATTCAGCCTATGCATACTACAGTATATACCCCATTCTTCTTATTTTTTCTTTCTTTCATGCATAATTGTGCGTGTGAGCTTCCATGTGGACATCCGTGTGCGCATGAAATGTGGTTGTCCTTTTGATTTAGCCTGGTTCCATAAAATGATTCATAAATTGTCTGTGTCCTTTTGTTGTTGATCCAATTAAATGTGATTGACAGGAAGATAAACTTGGGCTCAAGTGGGTAGGGGCCTCGGGCTGTTTGCTGATTTACATTAGGTGCACTATTTCATACAAAACAAAGACAGAGCAGTAATTTGCCCATAATGAGGGGAAAACAACACATAGCAGCAGGTGCTTAAAAGGAGTTATTGAGACAAATATGGAGACACAAGCTGCTGTGGTCTGAAATAAAGCCAAGAAACCTTCTTAATTCTTGGAGCACAAGACAAAAGCAAATCCTGCAACATTCATGGACACACACACACACACACACACACACACACACACACACACACACACACACACACACACACACATACATAAAGCTTGCAATATTTGGGCTACAGTTACACCAGAGCTGTCTAACTATTGAAAACAGTTGGTAACCTGGTAACATCTAAATGTGCCATATTTGCTGCAGCATGTTTCTGTTATGTTGAGAGACTGAAGGATACAAGTAGATTTATCCAAACAGTCCAGTTTGCACAAATCAAAGAGAAGAGAGGTCTCTGTGCAACTGTAGTATATATAATTGTACATTTAATACATTAGCACAAGTCCTTACCTCTAACTTCATGCTGGTTCCAATCATGCAAAGAAAGGATACCTTAGAGAGACCTAAAGAGGAACGATGGCGGTCATTCCCTCTCCGTGGCCTCATTGGACTGGGGATTTGGAAGAGATATAGTTGAAAAAAAAAAAAAACAGAATTCCCCCAAATTAGATGGCACTACATGTACAATAGAAATATAGGTTATATTAGATGTAATAAAAATATAAATCTGATGTTGCCTTTAGTGAGCAGCAAAAATAAATAAAGCAACATCCTTCCCTTATTTTTCACTGACATGCAGCCATCCAGTAACCACAGACCGAGCTATCCAGTGAAGACCAAAAGGACATACTGTTTGAGTTCTGTACACCAGCAGTAGTCTCAATAGTCTGTATTGTAATGCAATGTAGTCACAAGACATGTAAGATTTTTCAGATTTTTTTTCTTCGCTGGGAAGTCATCAATCATGAATATTGCTTTCTCCTCCCAGATACACATAAAACCCAGCTGGATGCAGCATGGCCAGGTGAACTGACTGTATTATAACGACCTGAAAGGCATTCTTTGAAAATGTGAAAATATGAAAATTTTACAACATGCAAAACCTCAAATGTAAAGTTGTTTAAAAGAGTGAAAAAGATGCTTCAGCAAGAAATCTAGGATATTTCTGAGCACATCAAGAGCTAACTTCTCATCCAGTCAATGGTGTAGTGCATGACAATCACTGGTATATGGTGCCTTATTTTTTTTCTCTTAGCATTGCATGCATCTAAATCCCATCTGCTTTACATCAGTAATATGCTGCAATTGTCATTCTTCCCCAGAATGGACATTTTATTTTGCCTTTGATTGGATCGCACTTGTTTACAGTAAGAATACCAAAGTAAGTCATCACCTGTGGCTTGCCTCTAATAATCCAGGTAATATATGGCATTTTCAATTTTTTATTCAATTCAGTTTTATTTTATTTAGGGCCAAATCCCTACAACAGTGACCTCAAGGCGCTTTAAATTGTACTGTAAAGACTCTACAATAACAGAGAAAACCCCCCAAATCAGACGACCCTGAACAAGCACTTGGCAAGAGTGGGAAGGAAAAACTCCCTCCCCACTCCCACTCCTCCAGCAGAGCCTGACAGGACAAATGACACACTGTAAAATGAAATATTAAAAATTTTTCCTAATAAAGGTACAATCTTAAATTCAAAAAAGTGGAAATAAAAGTAAAATACAATGATTTGCAAGTCTTAAATAGAACTTAGAAAACATATCAGATTTTTAAACTGAGGAAGAAAAATAAAAAAAAGTTTGACAAGGCCATGTTTGCCACCGTGTAACCTCCCATCTTCTTTTAATACCAGTCAGTGGAAATGTCTGAAAAATGAGAAGGCTTTTCAAAACTTCCGGGAGAGGAAAGTTTTCTGATTCTTGTCTGATGTAGGATTGTAACTGCTCAACAGTCACCGTTTCAGCACCCAGACTTCTACTACGAAGGTTTTCTATTGTAATAGATGCAATTTGTCTTTTTAAAATATGCAAAACCTTTCCTGACAGAGAGGTCTGGATGGAAGATTGTATGGATCTAAAACCTCCATAAATCTTCCAGCATTGATGGCGACTTTCCACGTGCAACTTGCCAATTCTGTAGGCACTAATCCACCAGTATGGTCATGGATTAGTACCTATAGATGGTATGGTCCCTATGCTCTTTGGTTCGGGGTTCATGTTTTTTCAAAAAGAATTTAAAGTTTCAATTCTTTTCACAATTGAACAGTCCTACATGTTGCTTCAATCCATTTTAAATGAGCTTTGGCCCAGAGAAGATGGCCATGTTGTCTGGATGATATTCACATATGGCTTCTTCTTTGCATGAAAGAGCTTTAACCAGCATTTGTGAACAGATGATGATTTCTGGAAATGTTCCTGAGCCCATGCAATGATTCCCATGACAGAATCATTCCAGTTTTTTTTTGTTTGTTTGTTTGTTTTTTAAATCCCAGTGCTGCCTCAGGGTCCAAACTTCCCAGGGATCCAGTATTTATTTTTGGCTCCGCCCTTGCACACAAAGATTTTTTCCAGATTCTCCACATAAATCTTTTGATGATTATATAGACTGCAGAAGAGATATTCAAAGTCTTCACAATTTTAAGTTGAGGAACATAATTCTGAAATTGTAGACACAGTAATTTTACGGATTGTTAAACCTCTGCCCATCTTTACTTCTGACAAACTCTGTCAGTCTAAGATGTTCTTTTTATACCCAATCATGTAACTGACTTGTTGACAGTTAATCTAATTAACTGCAAGATGTTCCTCCAGCTGTTTTATTTTTAGTGTCACTTACTTACCAGCATTTTGTTGCTCCTGTCTCAACTTTATTGAGACATGCTGTCATCAAATTCATAATAGGCAAATTTTTCATGAAACAGTAAAATGTCTTATTTTAAACATTTGATATGCTTTCGATGTTCTATTGTGAATAAACTATCGGTTTGTGGTACTTGAAAATCATTGAATTCTGTTTTTATTTAAATTTTATAGAGCTTTTTTGGATTTGGAATAGGAGTTCAACAAATTGCCTAAAAATACAAAGGGTCTTGTAGTGGTACATCAGTGCTGTTAGTCGGTATCTCAGGTAATGATAGATTGTGCCCACTCAATCTCTGACCACAGAGTGGAGGAATGAAAAACAGGCAGGACTTACCATTACCATTTACATATATTTACAAAGAAACTGCTGCCACATAGACTTGTAAGGTGAGAGTCGCTCAACTTTCATCTGTGAAAGGAATAAGCAAACGCGACTCACTCATATAGTGCTGTAACCTTAAAGTCTGCTGGCCAGAATTAAATGTAAAATCTGCACCTCTTCTGTAGCTTGTGTTTAGATGTTAATGATCCTTACCTCATGAAGTTAGCAAAGTTCAGGGATAAGTGGCTAAAACCACTGGCCTATTTTTGAATGAACTAGATTTTCAGTCTTACATGACAGTGACTTGAACACACAGCATTTGTTAAAAGGACCCTTTTCTTCAGGCAACACAACACTATTGCATTTAATGTTAAACATTTGTTATTATTCCAGCTCATTGTCTATTTTCTGACCATGAAATGGATCCAGGTTTGATGCTTATGAATGATTGCTACAGTTAATTGAAACAACTAGACATCACCTGTCATGAAATAAAATGATCAGATAATTTGAGATTAAAACATATTGATAGGTCTTATTTAAGGTGCTATAGAATGATAGTGATGATCTCAAGGCTGAAGGTGAAAAAAGAAAACCTCAAAAAACAAAACAAAAACAATATCAGCCTTTAATATGTGAGCTGTGCTTCCAGAACACACCTAACCATAAATTTCATCTTCTGTTTCAAGAAGTGTTGTTTATGCACTTGCATATGCAAATGTATCAACACACACTGACCCAGATAAAGTGAAAAATGTAATCAAATTGGTTTATCAGACCGTGCAAAATATGGTGCACATAATAACAATAACACAAGCCTTTTTTAAGTGTCTAGTCTGTTTTCAGTCTTAGCAAAGCTGTTCTTATAGTCGCCTTAAAAAGAAAGTGCCCCCTTTCAGAGCTAAGGTTTTAGAATCAGAATATAGTAAAAATCATCTGGTCCTGAGCAGGTCAAGTGTAAATACAACCTCAGATAATCAACAACATATGACATATAACACAGAGTCGTCATTTATGAAGAAACATTGTGTTAAAAAAATAAGCTGCTTGCACAGAAATTAAAAGAGTAAGAAGGAGCCAGGTGCAGATTATCAAATGCACTTAAATAATAAATAATAAATAAGCATCTATAAAAGCAGAAATGTTAGTAGTTTGCTGGAAAAACACGAGCATTGATCTTAAACAAGCAACTGTTGCTGCCTGACAATCTGTGAAGGCTTAAAATGTAATTTATAAACATATTTAAGTCCATCGTTCTACAGTGAGACAGATCATTCACAAGTGGAAAACACATAAGACACTCATTAGTCTTCACAGGAGTGGACTCCAATAAATCACCCCAAGGCCAGACTCCAGTACACAGAGAAAGGGCAAAAAACCAAAGAGCTCAGACTCAGCAGGTCTCAGTTAGCATGTTAAATGTCACAGTTAGAAAGTACAATTAGAAAAAGACTGAAGGCTTGTCAGAAGAAAGCTTATTCTAATTAAAAGGAACCTGACAGCACAGCTTGGGTTTGCAAAGTTGCATGAGAACAAACCACAAGACCTCTGGAACAATTTTCTGGAGATGTTTGGATATAATACAAAGCACCACATTTTACAAATACCAAGTTTCAATCACAGAGATGGAAGGGTGATAAATAAACGCTATGACCCAGTCCAGACCTCATCCTGACTCACATGCTGTAGTGGGTCCTTAACAGACCTGTGCATGCACAAATGTATAAACCTCAGTGAACAAAAGCAATGTAAAGTCATACAAAAGTGCATTTAGTTTGAGTTATTACTAGTAAGTGCTTTTGCATTGCCATTTATCAGAGTTTTGATCAATTAAACAATGGCATGGTTTATCACCTTTCTTGAAGCATAAAGACTGCCAACCATTCTTGTTGTATCCCACCACCACATGATATATGACGTGATGCTACGCTAACTGATTACAGCAGTATAGATTAAAAAGGAGTCCTGGTTGGAGGCAGCTATGAGGTTCTGATGTCCCTTCTTTTTTTCTCCTAGACAGCAAGTTGGCACACTCCCTCCTCAGTGCTTGTGTTAACAATGCTCCTGAATTGCCAGAGCAGAAACTCTCTCAGGGAGAGTGAAACCACCCAGCAGGAGTGAGAGATGCTAGCAGTGACCAAGATCTGCTCCGTATCAGCCCTCCCACTTATTGTTGTAGACCCACAAACTGAACCCAAATCCCTGGAGGAGTTGCTGAGTGTTCTCCTTTCGCACCACCTGGATGCTTTGCTGCTTCTCTTTTAAGCGGAGCCATATCCATAGGCCTTCCAAACACCACCGTGTTTACACATTAAGGGAGCCATCCGGGCTTACGCTACTCCCTGTGTTTGTTATTAGCAAACAGTCATGCAAGAGCGTGCAATGAGGGGGAAAAAAACACAAAACAACAGCACATATTTGTCTTTTTGATAATCATGTTTAAGTCTGCCAGGAAACTTAAACACTTAAACTTCTAAATCTTTTTTTGATTACACATTTGCACTGAACGCGAAAGTTACAGAAGCCAAGCTCTCTCCTGATTGATTCAAAATTTGACACATCTGCACAGCCTTGTTTACTTGTGATAGCAAAGCGGTTTGATTGTTAGTCTCACAAGATCATGCAAAAGTGCCCCCAAACATATCAAGTGAAAATTTCTAGTAAAAAACCTTGACCAGTTCCACAGAGGAAAGAGATTAACTGCCAACAGGGTGTGTGTGAGTGTGTGTGTGTGTGTGTGTGTGTGAGAGAGAGAGAGAGAGAGAGAGAGAGAGAGAGAGTGTTTTTTTTTTAACATGAACTGAAACATTATCTGGTGCTTTTTTTCACCTGAGCCCTCTCCTTGTGGTTTTCCATGATCTCCACCAGCGAGATCAAAGGTGATCTTTGATGGGATGGACAATTCATTTCACCGTGACAGGCAGGATACAGTTCAGGCATGCCCATCACTCAAGCTCCCATCAAACTGTCAAAGGCGTTCCTTAATCAATCACTTCAAGAGGAGGAGTAAACTGGCTCTTTGACAATCTAGAGATAAACAATGATACGAGAACAGCGCTTCCCGTGAGACCTACATGCTCTATCATTCACTAGGCTTTGAAATTATTCATGCTCTGTTATAAACTTCTGCCTATTGGTTGCTTATTTCACATCAAATACTAATATGCCAAGAAATCTCTGTCCATCTATTCTTCACCTCATCTCAGCAATCACACCTTATGAGCAGCGGTCTCATTTTAGGGGTCAGCTCCTTTGCAGGGTTTGAGCTGAAATGGAATGCCACATGGATGCTTCTTTGCACAGAGACTGGCAACCATTGTAAAATGACAATAACAAGATAAATGCAGGCATTCTCATTACTTCGGGGCTCTTATAAATATGCATGACCTTAATAGTCACAAACAATGCAGATTAAGGAATGGAAAACATCCTTTTCATGCTGTGTCGTAGCTTTGGTGAGTCTAATTTGAGTCTAATATCAATTTGTGTCACAGAGTTCTTCCTGTAATATATGTGAGAATGCGGCGAGAGAATATTGTTTAATACTGGCAAGGCATTTGTTTGCAAGCCTGAAGTTCCACAATGAGCAGATTACTATACAGGAGTCATTAAATGACAATTGGGCTTTATTACTTAGTCAAAGCAATATGAAGGAGACATCACAGCGTAACATTTCATTTGTCTTTGTGAAGCTGCCTTTGAAATGCACATGTACATGCAAGCACTTATAAAATGCATGGGACACACACACACACACACGGTTACTTTATTAGGTACACCTGTTCAGCTGGTCATTAATGTTGGTTTGTAATCAGCCAAACACATGGTAGAAGTGACCATGAAGACATGGTCTAAACAACCTGCTGAAGTGCAAACTGAACACGGTGGTGAAGAAAGACGATTTAAGTGACTTTGAACGTGGCATGATTGTTGGTGCCAGATGGGCTGGTTTGAATATTTCAGAAACTGCTAATCTGCTGGAATTTTCCCACACAACCATCTCAAGGGTTTAGAGAGAATGACATGAAAAAAAAAGAAAATATCTAGTGAGTGGCAGTTCTCTGCTCAAAAATGCCTTTGTGATGCCAGATATCAGAGAATGGTCAGGCTCCTTCAGGCCGATAGGGATGCAACAATAACCTGAACCTTGGGCAACAGAAGAAGAAGCCCACTCTCGCAAAACAAGCAAATTAAACTACAATTGGCATGGGATTACTAAAACTGGAGAATAGAAGATTGGAAAAATGTTTCCTGGTCTGACGAGTCTTGACTTCAGCAGGAACATTCAGATGGTAGGGTCAGAAGTTTAGTGTAAACAACATGAAAGCACTGATCCACCTTTAAACCTTTAAACACTAGTGATGGGATTTCCGGCTCTTTTTAGAGAACCGGCTCTTTCGGCTCGGCTCACTAAAAAGAGCCGGCTCTTTCGGCTCCCAACCGGCTCTTCAGATTGTTTTTGTCATGGTCCCCGTGTCTGCCCGGCTGACTCAGGTTGGCTACATGTTTCTTGTTTACCTTTCACTCTCTCTCACGCTTGCCGTGTCTTGCCGGGGCGGCGCTCATTGCGGGCTCCCCGCCCCTGGCCCTCGCACCTGTGAATAATCACACACCTATGGCTCATCGCCTAACCAGCATCCACTACTTAAGGCAGTGGCTAGAAACATCTCGTCGCTGGACTATTGAGTAACCTCGGTAGTAAGCTCTGGAGTAGTTTCTTTTCGCGTCGCTTATTCCTGTGATTCATCGCTTGTTTTCTGTGAACAGGAATTCCTTTTCCCTTGGAGCCCTGGGTGTGCTAAGTTGCTGTTGTGCTGTGTTTCTTGGATTCCCTCGTGTGTGTGAAGAGCTCCTTTCCCGGATTCCCCTTGCCCTCTCACTTGTATATAGTCGCACCTGGTATTGTGTACAAACAAAAGGAACTGTATTTTAGCTGCCTCGTCTGCGCTTGAGTCCATCCCACATCGTGACAGTTTTGTTGCTTTAATTAATTTATCATTAACAACAATATAAAATTATGCACAAAAGGAATTACTAATGTAAAAAAAAAAAAAACCCGTGGTTTTATTTATATATGTTTATATATAAATATATATGGTGGCTCCTAGAGACAAAGCACGTACAAACTCCAAAAAGCACGTACAAACTCCAAAACACATTTCTAGCGTTAACTGAACTTCCAAAACAGAGCTACCTAGATCACTTAAATTACACAATTGAAACCATATGTGTATTGTTTGTGTATTTATACACAAACACTCATATATATTCAAATAATTTAAAAAAATGTTCATTTACCTGTTACTACCACAAACCAAATGTGGTCGTTGGTACTTCGTGGCTTGTGTAGCCCCTAGGTAACAAAAGCTCAACACTGCCCCCTAGCATCCTGGAGCACTGCTGTTGCGTTTTGTACGTGTTTTGGATTTTTTACGTGTTTTGGAGTTTGTACGTGCTTTGTCTCTAGGGGCCACCGTAAATATACTTTTATTTATTCACTCCACATAAAATGTAATAAATAAATCATATAATACAAAAAACAACTATTTACATTTCAACTTTTAACCATTTAAATTTTCAGAGGGTGAGAGAAAGAAAAAAAACATCGACTCACGTCGTTCACTTCAAAGAGTCGGCTCTAAGAGCCGTTTTGTTCGTGACTGACACATCACTATTAAACACCCCAGTCTACCTGAGTAATGCTGTTCACCATGCCCATCCCTTAATAACAGTGAACCCATTCTCTGGTGACTGTTTCCAGCAGGCTTATGTGCTGTGTCACACAGCTGAAATCATCTCAAACTGGTTTCTTGAACATGACAGTGAGGTCACTGTACTCAAACAGCCTCCATAGTCACTCATTTCAACAGAACACCTTTGGGATGTGGTGGAACAGGATCATGGTCTGTGCCATCATGTTAGTATGGATGATAATCTCTGAGGAATGTCTTGCCATGAAGTATCATAGAAGTTCTGAAGGCAAAATCAAATTCAACCTGGTTATTAAAGAAGGGGGGGTGAGTATGTGTATCTTAATATACAATATTTAAAAACATACTAATTTGCCAGATTTTCCTTGAACACTCTTTGACTGATCTGGATCAATTAAAAATATTTAGGAGTAAAATAAAATTAAACCCTGAAATATTTCAAAACACTGAGCTGTGGCATGTGCGACCTCCTAATCTCTCTTTTGTCTCTCTAAATTCAGAGATGTCCTGAATTCAGGGGTTTCTTCCTGTAATTTAAAAAGAAATGCTAAAACTTGTCGATAGATTCGATGGCAAGAACTGTAACCTTAACTCTAATCAGCACAGAGTATAAAAAGCACGACTAATGTTAGACATAGTCAAAGTCTGTGGCCACATGTAAGGTACACTGCATAATAATGACCACAGCAGTACCTGAAGGGTCGCCAATGGCATATTACCATTTGAGGCTTCAATGGCCAGGCAAAATGTGAAAAAAAGAAAAATACTGAACTGGCATTTGAAGGCATTTTTAAATTTTAAACAAAAAGGTTAGGATGAAACTCTGCCGGCATGTTTCAGTGGGATCCCAGGAGATGATAGTAATTTATTCTTTTTTATACTCCTATCATTTCAGCTATATTACTGTGATAGCCATATCCGCAACCAACCACCCGAAATAACAATTTGGTAATATACACCCACTCTACACTCAACTCATCAATCAGACATACAGGTTTATGGTTCCACAGTCTATCCCACATCGCTACCACATTTAACTTAATTTAGTTGCTTTCACTGGAGTAATTGGGATTGGTATACAGTTAGACTGCTTTGGTTGAATTAACCTGGCTCATTTGTTTGAACACATTTCATGAATTTAAACTGTAATTTAAACTATGGTGGGCACATTTGGTTTAGATTGTTTTACCACTGATTTATAAAAGTTTTTTCTAACTTTTTCCTAGCTTTGTAGTTACCTGTCTGCTCATCCAGTCCTTTTCAGTTAGACAAAAGAGGAGGCTGAGCAAGCTGAAGGTGGAGCGAGGCTTAACCACAAAGGTCTAAAAATATAGACTGAACCACCTGCTGGGATACCTTGTGGTGAGTTCATTTATTGTGATTTTTCTTCTTTGTATTTATAACAGTTTGTTCTGGTAGATTATGGTTGAGTTCTCGCTCATTCTGTTAAGTTGGTTTATTACTTTTTTAAAAAGCACTCTCTTTTTGTTGACCTCTTTTACAGGCCCACTTTCCACTTTCAAATTTCATTTCTTGAAATAACGTAATTATATTCCTATTTATAGTGAATGCAATTTTGGGGATATTGTGAGGTAAAATAAAACCCAACTTTTGAACAGCACATCTGTGCCTGTGTGTCCTTTGTACTGTTTTGTGTGTAAATACTCAATATAATGCTCTGCAAAAGTCTTGAGCCACCCCACATTTCAGAAAAAAAGGGAAATAGATGCTGTAATTCATTAAAACACGTGCAAACATGGAAATATTTAGACAAAAAAACAGTTTACTGTCATCTAATGAACTTGAATGTCAATATTTGGCATGAGTATTTTTATTTGTTACACAGCCTGAACTCTCATAGGCAACTTTCTTGTAATTCATTTAAGTGCTCCTCAGGAATAGTCTTCCAGGCTTCTTGAAGGACATTTAAAGCTCTTCTTTGGACGTTGGCTGCCTTCTATACCATGATAGAGCCTCCACTATGGTTTACAGATGGCTATAGATGGTCATTGCTGGCTGTCCTGACCATCTCTGTGCATATTGACTACAATTTGAACCACACATTTCAAACTGGGATTCATCACTCCAAAAGATTTTCAGTCCAGTTCTTGTAAAATCTTACATACCTCAGCCTTTTCTCCCCGTTTCCCTTCCTAAAGAGTGGCTTCTTGACAGACACAGTTCAACTGAGAGTATTTCTTCAGCAAACAATAGAAGGATCAACTCAAGAGCCAGCTGCATCTTTCAGGTCCTGTGTCAGGTCTTTGCTGGATTTTCTTGTATTTCTTAAGGACGTGACTTTCATATCGTTTGTCTGCTATAGATAGCTTTTTATGCTTGTTACTTCTTTTCCACGTCTCCCGTTTTCTCAAATATTTTAAGTACACACTGCACACCATACTGAGATATGCCAAGTTTCTGGCTAATAGCTTTTTGAGAATCACCTTGTTGGTGCAAAAATACTAATTTATGCCTTTCAAGCTGCACTATGTTCAGGGTGTTTTATGGATTAAAGACATATGAACAAACTGTGCCTTTGTGACAGGCTGCTAGTAAAAAAATACCAAAAGGCAGAATTTAAAATGAAATATTTCCTAATATTTCCTGTCTTATTTAATGAATCATTTCAATGTAAGCAGCTATCTCCTGGAAGTTTTCAGTCTTTTGAATATGTGGCGTTACAGCTGAAGGCTCCATCCAAAGTTGTGTTTCTTAATGTTTACAGGCCTCCCAAATACTGCACAGACTTTTTTATTGATCTCAGTGAACTGCTGTCTGTGATCTGTGTTGATTTCGACTGTGTAATTATTGTTGGGGATTTTAACATCCATGTGGACAACCCTCAGGACAAAGGGACTAAAGACCTGAGTAACACTCTGGGCAACTTTGGGCTGACTCAGCATGTAACAGAGGCCACACATAATAGAGGACACACTCTTGACCTACTGATCTCCAAGGGCCTGAGCATGTCAAAGGTTACTGTGTCTGATGTGGGCCTGTCTGATCATTACTGTGTTTTCTTTGAAAGTAA
Organism: Pelmatolapia mariae; assembly: GCF_036321145.2. Lineage (NCBI taxonomy): Eukaryota > Metazoa > Chordata > Actinopteri > Cichliformes > Cichlidae > Pelmatolapia > Pelmatolapia mariae. Next base: position 14,702,663 of record NC_086238.1, on the reverse strand, counting down.
AATCTCAGCCCACACAAATATATCAACAGCAGTGATCACAAAACTGTGTATAACTGAACACAGTAGTGAGATCTTTAACCAGGTCTTTCCATTAACACCTGACCTGTCCAGAGGTTCAGTCAATGAGCTCGTCACTAGCTTCAATGCTAAAATGTTAAATGTAATGGACACTATTGCTCCCATTAAGGTGAAGGTTATCTCTGGAAGGAAAAAGTCTCCATGGAGAAACTCCACACTGGTGAAAAATGAAAAAAGAGAGTGTAGGAAAGCTGAGCGCAGATGGAGAAAAACAAACCTCCAGGTTCATTATGACATCTATAAAGAGAAACTTCACAATTATAATTTACAGCTGAGGAGTGCAAGGAGGTCCTACTTCTCTGACATCATCACCAAAAACAGTCATAATGCTCGGGTCTTATTTTCTACAGTTGACAGGCTAACAAACCCTCCTGTGTCAGTGGCAGCTGAACTTCATTCGACCATGGCCTGCAATGACTTTGCCAAATTCTTCACAGAAAAAAATCCAAAAGATTAGACAAGCAATTGGTACATCAACAGCAGATCCAGGATATGTACTGTGTCCACCGAAAAACTGTTTAAACACCATCAAACAGTTTCACCCTATTAACAGCAAAGACCTGGAGGACATCTTAGGCCAACTGAACTCCTCCTCTTGCTGTTTAGATGTCCTGACAACAAGTTTTTTCAAAAAGGTCTCAAAGACTTTGGAGTCAGACCTGTTACAGATCGTAAACTTTTCTTTAATGTCAGGTGTGTTCCCAGAATCACTAAAAACTGCTGTAATAAAACCTATACTGAAAAAGGACAATCTTGACAAGACACAAATGAATAACTACAGGCCGATCTCAAATCTCCCATTTTTAAGTAAGATCATTGAAAAAGCAGTTTCTCAACAGCTCAATTACTTCTTAACACAGAATAACTGCTATGATGCCTTCCAGTCAGGTTTTAGACAGAACCACAGCACTGAAACTGCTCTGACCAAAGTGTTTAATGACATATGTCTGAATACAGACAGTGGAAAAATGTCAGTCTTAGTTTTACTGGATCTCAGTGCAGCATTTGATACAGTTGACCACAACATATTACTCAAACGACTGGAGAACTGGGCAGGTCTTTCAGGAACTGTACTAAACTGGTTCAAAACATACTTAGAAAACAGGAAATACTTTGTATCAATAGGTAACTTCACATCTGAGCAGACAAGTATCAGATGTGGAGTTCCCCAAGGTTCCATCTTGGGACCCCTTCTGTTTAACATTTACATGCTCCCACTGGCACAGATTATAAAGAACAACAAAATAAACTATCATAGCTATGCAGATGACACATAGCTATATATATCACAATGTCACCAGGAGACCGAGGCCCTGTACAGGCTCTTGGTAAATGCATTGAGGAAATTAATGACTGGTTGTGCCACAATTTTCTCCAGCTAAACAAAAACAAAACTGAAGTAATAGTCTTTGGAGCCAAAGAAAAACGATTACAGGTCACCAGAGAACTTCAATCTATACACCTAAAAACCACAAACCAGGCGAGAAATTTGGGTGCAGTGATGGATGCAGACCTAAACTTAGAAAAGCACATTAAGACAATAACAAAATCAGCTTACTATCACCTCAAGAATATTTCAAGGATAAAAGATCTGATGTCTCAACAGGACCTGGAAAAACTAGTCCATGCATTCATCTTTAGTAGGCTTGATTACTGTAACAGCATCTTTACAGGCCTACCTAAAAAATCAGTCAGACAACTACAGCTCATTCAGAACTCTGCTGCTCGAGTCCTCACTAAGACCAAAAAAGTGGACCACATCAGTCCAGCTCTGAGGTCTTTACACTGGCTGCCTGTCCGTCAGAGGATAGACTTTAAAGTTCTGATGCTGGTCTATGAAGCTCTGAATGGTTTAGGACCAAAATACATCAGTGACCTCCTGACCCAGTATGAACCTTCCAGATCCCTCAGATCATCTGGATCCGGTTTTTTATCAGTTCCGAGAGTCAGAACCAGACACGGAGAAGCTGCATTCAGCTTTTATGCTCCTTATATCTGGAACAAACTCCCAGAAAGCCTCAGATCAGCTGAAACACTCAGTTTATTTAAATCCAGGTTGAAGACTCACCTGTTCTCAGCTGCTTTTGAATAAAGCACCAAATCCACACTTTTAAGCTTAAATTTCAAAACTTACATTTTAACTACTGATTTTATCTACTGTTCTGATTTTATCTACTGTTCTGATTTTATCTACTGTTTTGATTTTTGATTTTATATACTGTTTTTTTTTGTTTGTTTGTTTGTTTGCTTGTCTTAATCAATTTTAAATCATGCTTTTTATTTGTTTTTGTTTTTAATGTCTATGTAAAGCACTTTGAATCAGCTTGTTGTTGAAATGTGCTATATAAATAAACTTGCCTTGCCTTGCCTTGTCTAAATTGTGTGTTATGTGTAGACACAACACTTGTTCCTGCTTTGACATAGGTGCTTTTTTATGCTTGAATGATCTATAAGTCAGTGTTAAGTGGCTGAAAAATATATCTATATATGTATATGAAGAAAAGAGAACGAGTTTGCACAGTACTGTTTAGTCCTAACTCTCTGGATTAAAACTCTGTGCTACTTTCCATGTAACTGCACCCACGCTAGCATGGGTCGGGATGCTGCTATGAACAAAGTGTGATCTGTTATGCTGTTGAGCAGACATAGTTATTATCCTTTGCAGATACTATCCTCCAAAGGGCAAACAGATGACCTCCCTAAGTAGTCCTCAACATGGAACCTTTTGGGTTTTTTTTTTTTCTCATTTGTAGACATTTTCGCTTTTTTGAACACGGCAATAGTTAAATATAAAATAAGGGACACAATTCCAACATTGTTTGTAATAAATGCATGTATTCATGAAAAAATAGTGGCCCAAATATAGGACAAAATTAAATACAGCATTGTGCGGTTAGGCATGCTATCTTCGGAACAATTTAAATGAGGCTGGGCAGGAATAAATTGTCATGACAGCAAACACAATACCTTAGTCCCAGACAAATACACTGGACAAAGTTTCATTGCAGTAGAGTGGAATGAAAAGTCTCACCTCTCATGCATTAAATCTCATATTCTTGAAGGGATTGATGCTTCTAACAATAGTTCACTAAGCCCAGCTTGTGGAGCCCCTTTAGCCATAATTGCTTGTAGCAGCAAAATTTCGCTGCAATAGCAGCTTGCTATTGTGGAAAGGAGAATTAGAAAATTGTCAAAATAAAATATTTACTATGCCTGGCAGTCAAAGAGGGTAAATACAAACACAAAGTGATGGACTTGGAGCTGTGTTTCCTATTTGGAAGAGCCTTGACAGTTATTAAAGAGACATGTTCCCCAGTTTGAGCTCGCACAGGGTCACCTTCAAGCGTCAACTGCGCCATTAATGATCAACAACATCAGTGAAATCCTGACTTGCAGGAAATTATAAAAATACCTCCAGATTTGTGTGGGTGACATTTACTTTATCACCTTTATTTGAAGTACATCAGTACTAATGCTCATATCCTCAGCAAATTTAAAAGCATCAGCTTCAATTTGATAACCCAGCATGCCTTGTGCCCTGACAATATGCCTGCGAGAAAGGGTCTAGGAAAATAAGAGCAGCCAACAGGGAAGGTATATATTTCTTTTGTTGTGGTTTTGATAAATGCATATTAGAGCAGCATAGAGGGGAGAGAGATTTGTGAGAGAGGGTATGATTTAGCGGCGAGTGTGACTGCAGCACTGGCAGGAGTCAGAGTGTCCTTCCTTCTGTGTGGAGCCAGCACAGTTTGCACAGAGGCAATAAGAAGGATGGTAAAAAGAAAACACAAGACCCTTAAGACTTTTGTTTGACACTGTGGTTTTGAATTTGTGAAATGGCAGCAGGATGGTTGAGAGGCTCTGAGGCTCGTTCAGAGCTGGTTGCAGAAGTCTAGACAGGAGATGATTAAAGCACAAGGAGGTGGGAAGACTTGCTGTACAGAAACCGCCCAATGCAACACGTTTCACAAGGTTCTGAACTTGATGATGTTTGTTTGTCTGGTTCTCTGCAGTTTGTTTACTCATTAAAAGTGTAACTTTGCGCATAACCACAATAATTTGTTAAAAAAAAAACATGTATGGAAGCTTGACACACTGTGCTCCTTGCCACAAATAAATGTGTCTGAACGAGCATTAACAATCTATTTTAAGTGCCCACATCAACCACATAACAACAACAAATTAATTCACAGATGAGTGCAATATCATCTGCGAGGCAAAAAATCTAGTCAGGAGTGAGAAAAATGAGACTGTCGCCCATTAGAAGAACTTCAAACTCCATGCAGCACTTACTTACTCTGTTCCCCAAAATGCAGCCTTCAGATCTGAAGGGATGGGATGACTAAGAGAAAAGACACACACATACAGAGATTCCTTGATGTATCTGTTAAGTCAAAGCTTTATCATCATAATTCATTTTTAACACTCAAGCTTGAGTGAACAAATTGATATACGCACTCAAAGCAAATAAAAAAATTTCCAGACAGAGGGCCCAGAATAATGAATTCCACGCTCTGACTCAGTTATTTTAACTGTTGAGTTTCCTGAAATGTACAAGATCTTAATTTATCCTGCATGGATCAGCGTTTCAGCCTTGTAGTAGACTGGTGACCTGTTAAGGGTGTACCCTGCTTCTCACCCTGTGACAGCTGGGATAGGCTCCAGCCCCCACCTCACGACCCTGAATTGGATAAATGGAAGAAAATGGATGGTTGGAAGGATGGATCAGTGTTTTTTAACATTGCACCAGAGTATACAGCAGCACAGTGAGGCTGTATTAACTAAATGTTAACATCAGCATGTTTCCAATGACAATGCAGGCAAAGCAAGATGCTGATGTTTAGCAGGCATAATGCTTATGTTCACAGTTTTAGCACGTTAGCATGCAAACATTTGCTAATCATGGCTAAACAGATTAGAATATCATTAGTTTTGAAGGAATAACAAAAACTTGACCTGAGAAGGGCATTAGATCAAAAGTCAGTCAACAATGTGTGTGCTACTTTTCATAGGTTTCCATCCAGCAGCCATAGTTTTTAAGACATTTTTGCTAAAAACAGAAGCATTAGCCAAGAGATCAGGTAGGAGGATTATTAAAAGGTTTTGTGGAACCAAATATTGTGCCAGTCCATCACGATTTTCAAATTTTTGACCAGTGGTGATACTAGAGGAAAAGGCTGCAGCTTAAAGCTTTTACGGTATTCAGTCTTACGCAGCAGTTGTTAAGACATTTCAGCATGAATCAGAGTGGGGGATCGACCAACTGCCAGACAAACAGTGCCAGGCCTAGAGCCATGCCAGTTTCAATTTGACTGTATGCTTGCCACTTTTCCTGTGTTTATCAGAATTTTAGATGTTATTAACATGGTTATTACTCCTTTTCCAGGAAGATAAAACACTATACATCATTCATCGGAAGAAGTGCGTGATGCATAAACTGAAAAAGATAAATCAAGATCTAACAGGGGGGGAAAAAAGAGTTCTCCAAGTCAGCCTGTGCCACAGCGAAGAGGCAGAGAAAAAGGAACTGGAGGCTGAGGACTGCATAAAAAGTATGTATTTGTAACGATGCTAACAGTTGTAATGAATAAATAACCAAAAGTTGATGTATTATGTATGAAGCAATTTTTGCAGCTGGATTGAAAACGGTGTTAAAGTGGAGGAAGAGGGGTTTTAGTTTTCAGCATTTCTCCGGTGGAATGCATATTAAGAGACAGACGTTAGCCGGAGTGCCATTGATCTTCTGCGTGTACTAGATTCACAAATTAACTTGCTAGTATTGCATGCCACTAATCACATCAGTGAAACAAAATATGCTGAGTTTGCTGCGAGCTCGCTATTAATTGAGATAAATTAATTAAGACATCAATTTATTGAGCTATGTTATCTGCTATTAAACATAATAATTGTGTGTATTATTTCATACAGAAGCAATTGTTATTCCACTTTATCATATTCATTGCTTAAATGCTTAGACATCTGCAGCAGACCATAGCTCACATTAGTTTAATTAGTTCCCTTCACTTCGACACCTCTAAAAAGAAAGGATGCTAAAGGAAATTTAAAACAAGCCGTTTTTAGTGCTTTCCTTTCCTGTCCATCACTGTCACATTCATTATGTACATGTGTGCGTTCATGCGTGCATAAGTTAACCTTGCATTGTAAATGTGTCAAAGCTGCAAATGTTTCAGATTTCTGGCGAAGACAGTTAAAAAGTGAAAGAGGGAAATCAAACTCGATTAGCTGATGTGAATGTAGTGTTTAGGCTTTTAAAGCCCTCTTTAAAAAGCTTTTATTTAACGACATAATGTAATCAAACAATTCAAGAATCTTTGAGGCAAAACAGATACACGATTACACCAATAAAAAAAGGTTTTCTGAAGCATACAGGGGTTGTTTCTTTTAATGTAAAAAAGCTTCAAAATAAACTACAAGCTCAACTTATAAAAGAAAATACTAAAAAAAAAAAAGAAAACAAGAAATGTCCCATTTAAAGAATGCATCGCCTGCAACTCTGATGCGTCTACAGCTGAAAATTTAGTATTGTTGGTGACTGTGTTAAGAGAGTCTGCAGAATTGCCTCATGTTTTTCCAGGATTAGTCTCTAAACTCATTCTTGTGGCACGTAATCACACCACAGGACAACAGCAGTCGGCTCTAAAAGTACTCAGCGCCCTTCGGCAGAGGTTCAAATCAAATGCAGCGAGGAGGATAAAACATGCAGAACACTTGCAACATTATTAAGCATGCATGAGAGATTATGAATAAAAATCATTTCACATTAACAATGAAAGAAATTTAAGGTTAGAATTTGGAATGCTGAACTGAAAGTTAAAAAAAGAAGAGAAAAGTATAAATTTTTCATGTTAAAACGATAACAAAATAGGAAAAAACTTTCTCCCAGCTGGAGATCTTTGAGAATTGCTAGGATAATGTTGCCCAAAAAGAAAAGTTTAAAAAAGTTAAATTATTCTTGGATTAACTTCAGATAATACACTGCATGAGTCATTAAAGTGCGTGTCTTGTCTGGGAACTAAATATTGTGGCATTAGACAGTGTTACATCCAGAATTAATTTCCAGAGTTGGCCCAGATTCACATTTCCTCCTGTCTCATGTGTAGATCTGATGTTACTGAAGGCTGTCACTACTACTCAGCGGATACTGTGAATACATTACTGTTTAAACCGAGTACCTTTTTAATAGTGGCATGTTGAAACTGTCATTCTCACTGCTGAATCCCAGGGTGCTGCAGTGTATGCTGAGCAGCTGTTGAGCTCATGTATATATTACAAAAACTGTGTAGAGAGGAACAAGAGAATTAAGGTTGGTCATTTGCTGCATGTGATGTAAGAGTTTTCAGGGCTTGTGCAATTCTTGGCTCACAGGACGTGCATAAATGTAATGTGGTGGGTTAAAAATTGTTGGGCTCTTTCACTGTGATAACTCAAAGTAAGTTGTCAGTGTGTTTCCATTCTGTATAAAAGTCACTTCTTCATCTTTCTGTCGTCACCATACTAAACAACAGATGGTTCTGTTCGTGGTCTCAACTGACTACTTCAATTAACCACCATTGATCGCCATTCGTGTCCTCAACAGCTGGTAGAATATTTGATAGCTATAAAAGCATGTTTCAGGTCAGTTAGGAGCCCTAACTGCAAAATTCCTTCATGGATAAATAAATGAACTGTATTTGTAGTTTCTGTTCATGGAGTTTAGCAAGTGATTAATATTCACATGCACTCACCGAACACATTATTAGCTGTAAAGTTACCAGGTTGGATTACTTTTTACCTTCAGAACTACCTTAATGCTTTGATGCACAGTCAACATGCTGCTGTAACCATTACTCAGAGAATTCGGTCCATACTGACATGGTAGCATCCCATCACCATCACAAAATTGCTCTATTGAGATCTGGCAACTGTGGATACCCTTTCAGTACTCACTGTCATGTTCAAGGATTCAGTTTGAGATTTGTGACATGGCATGGCAAGGCAGATGCCTGCTTTCACCTTGTTTTATCAAAAATCAAGATTCGTCAGACCAGGCAATAGTCTTCTCATCTTCTCTTGAGCGATTCTGGTGAGGCTGTAGCCTCAGTTTCCTGTACTTAGCTGACAATATCGGCACCAGGTGTGCTTTTTTGCTGTTGTAGCCCATCTGCTTCAAGGTTCAACGTGCTGTGTTTTCATAAATGCTCTTCTTCATAGCTTGATCGTAACAGCTGGTTATTTGAGTCACTGTTGAGCTGATTCTCTGACCATTCTCCTCTGACATCTGAGATCACCATACGTTTTCATTTTTGCTGCTTATTGAATATTTTCTCTTTTATGGGACCATTATCAGCAGTTTTTTCAAAATAAAAACTGCACCAACAACAAAGCCACATTTGAAAGCACTTCCCCATTCTGATGCTGGGTTTGAACGTCAAACCGTGTCTACATGCGGTTACTTTGAGAATTTTTTTTCATTAGAAAATATATTAATATAGAGTTATTTAGAATTATCAGACCAACCGTAAAGATGACAAAGCTGCCAATAATCGCTTCCATGACAACAAGTAAGGTATAGATTGGCGACTGAAATAAGATCATAGACAAAAGATTTACTAACACAGACTGCACCGTGGGTATTGGGGTCAACTTGATGGCACAATTGAAAACGTGCTAAAGCAGGGTCATCATTCAAATGTTTCCACACACTCATACAGCTGAGCACGGACACATACACACCCCACACACACACATTCAAAACAGACAGCTCTCTGGTGTCTAGAGCACAATTTTAACCTCAGTCTACAAGGTATAAACTACATTAGGTCAAGGTCCATTCAACACTCATACATTAATGCCACACGATTATTCAGATGTGCGACTGTCATCACACCTGTCATTATTCTGCTGAGAGTATACCTCTGCGGACCCGCTGCTGAATGATGTATCACCTGTCGGTTTAGAAATCACCAGCACTTCCATCACACGCGCTCGCTCACCTTGGAATGCTGGAGCATCAGTGCACAGGTGTGGTAACTTATAAGAATTCATGTTCCCCTCCCCTTCCACTGTATCTTGGCAGAGTGCTGTCATGGCACCTGTCATCACCAGTATGTCAAATTTCATTAGAGGAGGGATTCGCTGGACTCCTTGCAGCACATCAGGCAGCAGGTGGCTTGGGATACTAACATCAACTGTCCTCTCTCCGTCTCCCCACGGGCCATCTGAAACGCTCAGAAATGCTTTCTTTGCCGTAATAACACCAGCGCAGCCCCATTACATGTCACTGTCTTTCGTGTCAGGCATCAAAGGTCACACTGCTCATCACAGCAGCACCGGCGTTTTACTCGTGCACCTCAAAGCTAAAGAAATACATATACAAAAAAAGAAAAGACAAAGGATCGGCGCACAGCGCTGTAACATGTTTTATTCCAGCAGATTTTACAGTGTCTTAATGTTCAGATGAATTGTTGCCTCACATTATTTCTACATGTTCGGGGATAATTTGAACATTTACTCTCATTTCAATTCTGACATGAAGTGAAAACAAAAGATAGCATCTGTTCTTGCTGTGCAATTACAAGGTGAATCTGAAAAGGCTGGCTTTTTCTATTAAATCTGGAGCAGCCGCCAAGGAGGTGGGTGCAGAGATAATTTCAGACAATGATACACTGAAGGTATCAATTGTGCAACATGATACGCAGTGTTAAGATGTTCATAACAGTTAATGGTAATTTAAAACCTTAAAAGGCTATTCCAGCAATTTAGCTTTCTGCTTCATGCTACCTTCATGACAGGAAACGCCTTACATCCCAAGTTTCACTCATGACAACTTTGTGGACTGCTTAAATGCCTCATAGTTCAGAGCTCTCAGCAGTAGAGATTTGGTGGAGCTATAAAAGTTGTGATGTCAACCTGCCTGCTTTTCTAACAATTTGTCTTTTCAGAGTAAGTTAGTTAGCATTTTGATTTCTGTCAATGAAATACATGAAATGTTTGAAATATAGTCCCCGCACTGGAAACACCGGAGTAAAAGAAGACACGGTTTTCTCCTGGCGTGCTGGTTGCATCAAATTCCCGGGAAATTAAATGAATAGCGAGTTTCGTTCGATACGTATCTCAGGGGGAACGGTCATATTCTGTTTAGTGAGCATGCTGAAATGAAGGGGACAGAAACACATAAACAGAAGGAGACAGATTATTTCTGTACTTTGTTTCCGTCTCTGCTTCTGCTAGATGTCTGGCTGCTGCGACTCACTCTTTCTTTCTAAATGTTGCCGGAAACGAATCCTGTTATTGATTTCTACTTCTCTCCTACTGATTTCAGATAGAAATCTATATGCCCAAGTTCCTTGTTCCTCCAAAGTGAAAGTGAGCACTCGACAAATGACAAAGACTGATGACAGAGACGTTTTTGTAGTTATTGAAAGAAAGCCTCATCCTATAAATATTTAATACTACCAAGAGTCCTTCCAATGAATCAAAATCAGTGATGGAGTATCTTATTCCTCACTTTATTCTTATTGTGCAACGTGTGCAACGTGTGCAGCGCGGCGGTGACCACTGACCAAAGTGTTCTGTCTCTGAATTGAAGTACAGCAGCGACGGGAGCATATTTTTGCGATTTGAAAAAGCAGTCGTGGATTAGAGTCTAATTCAAATTCAGAAGAGAAGATGTTAAATTAGTTCAGGGGCCACCTCCAAGGTCTTCTGGTGCTCCCTATTATTTACTGCCTGCTCACTTTATCTGTCAGCCATAGGCAGGAGTTACAGCTCCCAACTCTGCTGTGCAGCTCCAGCATTGTAAAGCACAGTCTCTGGCTGACTTCTGAGCCAAATATCCTCCATCAAACTGATTACAGTTGTTCACCTGAAGCTTCATAAAACTCTTACAACACAGCTAATAGAGATGTTGAGGGACAGATGAGCAGGAAATTTGACAATAAAAAGTAGCGTTCATCAAAGGTTGCGTCATAAAGAATGCTGTGAAGTAAAATTAAAAACCTATTGGGGAACAAAAAAATCCCGGCACATGAACGCTCAACTTTACAGTCCTCAAGTGGCCCATTTCTGTTGCGTTACCTTCAGAGCTTGACCTTGGTGGTGTATGTTGGAGGCTGGCTCCAGCTGTTCCAGCAGAGTTTATCTCGGGCCATAATTACCAATGACAGTGTCTCAGGGAGGGAGTTGTCTCCTTGACAGATAGACAGGAAAACACAGTCGACAGTACGATGAAGGGCTGAGGCCGTTTTATCGCTGAAGAGGGAGAAAAGAAAAGGATGAGATGTCAAACTGGACGAAGACATAAAAATCACACTGTACCGCGCAGCGGCGGGGAGTCACAGTGAAGGCAGCATGTGCATTCAAGGATATCCCCTGATTCAGTCATGGGTTTGTTAATGCAGTGGCAGGTACAAAATGAGGGAGTGGACAGCCAGCAGCTGAGTCACCACATAACTGATCTCAGAGCCTGGTGTCATATGACAACAGCTAAGGCTTTGGGATGAGTGTTCACGCCAAGACTTTCCATTGGAGACTGTTTACAAAGGCAGAAATGTAACAATTATATTAAAAAGTTGCTTGAAAAGTTTAAATAAAACCCTAGATGATAGTGTAGAAGTTGCATTTTCAGCACATGTGCTAATATGATTGATAGATGAGAATGGTCAATACAACTCTGACTGAAAATTGACAGCATATGTAAATCAGAAAACTTCCAGGTCTTAAAATCTCATTGCTTGCCTTTGGATCACTGCATATTCATACGAAGATGTCAGTTTGTAGAGATTTCCACATGTCTCGTGGAATTTGAGCTTATAGAAACAGTGCAGCACCATCTCAAGACCTCATATTCAATCAAAGTCACAACCCTCTATTGGGAGCACGCTATTACTATATATGCTAATTACATTTACCATATACAGAATCCAACCACAGGCCCACTCAAGGCCAAAAGCCTGTGATTAGCAAAAAGAGGCATCAGGGGCTTTCATAACTAATAACTCATGAGGAGTGGTGTCTAAATTGATATTGATCTCTTAAGGGAATTCACTGCTTAATAGTATGCCGGGGTGATGCAGAGAGTTCAAGTGACAAAAATCTCTAAGCAGCTCGACTGCACAGAGATGCGTCCTTGTAAATATCTCCACAATCACGGCTGCTTTTCGACACTGTAAGCAGATTAGGAAAATGGTTGCATCAGCACGTAAGCACGTAGAGATGTGATACACTGGTTAATATCTGCTCTGGGCCTCTGCGACTGTTCATTTGATGGTTAGATTCAGTCGTCTGCAGCTCGAGAACTCGTGACTTAAATGGTGCGTTTGGTTAAAAATGAATACTTTGTTTTTATGAAAGTGCTGCCAAAAAAAAGCTTATCTTATCTCCTAGTGGTTAAAACCTGCTTCTTTTATTATATTAATAGTGAGAGTGTGCCCAGCTGACTAAACCAATTACCTAAAAATGAATATTTTTAACAGGAGTATAAGGGCTGGCTGGCAGTGGTGGGGGATGCAGTGATTCATGTGGTGTATGATTTATTTATAATGTTCACCAGACAAACAAGACAGCTGACAGGCTTGGTTTGGTAATGATGAAGGGAAAAATACACAAACATAAATAAGTAAATAAATCTAATCAAAAGAATACAGCATGCATTTAGGCACCATTCCCCCAGTCTGAGTGGATCTTATTGGGTTACAAAATGATTTTTAAAAGTATGCATTTATTTATGGACGACATCACATTGTCTGACTCTGTGGCTTTTTTGTGTCACTCTAAAATTCCCAAGAAATCTTTATTAATGCATCCTAGAATCATACGTGTTATTAATCTCTGTCTCTCTTCCACAGAATGTCTTTTATCCTATCTTCTTTCTCTCTCCCCATCCGGTCGCGGCAGATGGCCGGCCCTCCCTGAGCCTGGTTCTGCCGGAAGTTTCTTCCTGTTAAAAGTGAGTTTTTCCTTCCTACTGTCGCCAAAGTGCTTGCTCATAGGGGGTCATATGATTGTTTGGTTTTTCTCTGTATGTATTATTGTAGGGTCTACCTTACAATATTAAGGGCCTTGAGGTGACTGTTGTTGTGATTTTGCGCTGTATAAATAAAATTGAATTGAATTGAATTGAAGATAAAGATAAAGATTTCAAACATGCAGCACAGCACACCAAAGTGTCCAGTTTACCAAACTAAATAGCTCTCCAAAGTTTGAAAATTGCACTCAAGTTAGTAGTTATTAAGTCTTTTTTTTGTGCCTTTCCACTGTGAAAATTTTCATTTCCACTGTTCATCATTTGTTCTAAAAATGGATCCTCAAGTTAAATGAGAAAAAAGAATTCAAAAAGAAATAGTGTCTTGTGTTGTCTGGTATTTATTCTTAGGGAGTGGGTTGAGAAGTGTCTTTCATTTGGGCTTATGGTTTTAGCTCTTTTCTATTTCTTTAATCGGGCCTATGGCTCAGGTGAATATTTTCAGAATGGACTTCTATAGACTTAAAGAAACTGTGCTGTGTGTAGCCCCAGAACTTAAATGACACCCTGCCATAGACTATATAAAAAGATGGACATGGGGTCCTAAGGGTGATGCCAGTGCAGCAGTAGCTCATGCCTGCATTCTTTCTAATGGCAGAAGAAGACCAATCACCTGGTTACAAGAAGAGGTCTGGTTGCATAGATGTCTGTGACCCCTTATCACTCACACCTACTTACATGTAACACGTGCTGACAATATTAGCTTTATTAATTTTAGATGATTAACCTTTAAAAATGCTTCTTTTAAATACTTTTAAAGTACCTAAAAAACTACGAGATCTCCATCAACCTCAGCTGTGCTTTTATTGCAGCTGTTCAGTGATATTCAGTATGCTAGTCCTAAAACAAACTTGCTAAATATTACCTGATTCAACATCAACATGTTAATATGTTGGTACTGTTATCGTCATGGTGACAAAAACAGCATACTTACACGAGCTTTTAGCACCAAGAGTTTAATGGCTAGAGCTTTGCTTCTTGTTAGGCAGAAGTAAGTCATATTCAAAGCACAGCTGTGACCAGTCACGAGGGGTCACGAGTTAGTACAGCTTCACTGTAAGTCGACATGGAGGGTGTCAGGCTGTTTGCATCATGGTGGATCTGCAGTGTGCAGCCAGGATTAGGGGAATAACGGTCGACTGGAAAGATAGGACAATCCCAATATTTATTTTCTGTACCTTTCAGCAGTTTATTCAGTCACAACACAACAAACATGCGATCGTCACATAAGCACAGTAACAATAGAAAAATCTCTTGTTTTGACATGGAGGTTGACAACACTGCAGTATAATAAGCTGGCATAATGTCTGCTACAACAAAGAATGACAGGAGATGAAAGAAACCATGGTTCTGGTTTCACCAGAGAAAAGTTAGAGGAACTGCTGGAGCTGTCGCTGTTTGCAAAATATTACACCACCATTTACTGACATTTGTAAGAATGAGCCTGCATTATTTTCCTTCAACAAATTTTACAGTTATTTTCTTTTCCTTTGACCATGATGTTTAGACCTAAAGCTTCTGACTTCTGAAATGATTTGATACTTACCCTTTGAGAAATGTCTTTTTGCTGGAGGTTTTTTTTTTTTGGCAAGAGTTTCACATTCTTCCTTCTCCATTGGCTCATCCACAACTGACAGTTTTAGCTACCATCAAACTAAGGCTCTCCCTTTGATCTGTTGATATTTTCACATGATTTTAGTCATTTAATCTTTCATAACTGGGAAATGCCTCTTAATCAGGTTTCAGCTTAAAACTTGTGCTAATTTGCAATACATATGTCTATGTATATATGTATATATATATATATATATATGTGTGTGTGTGTGTGTGTGTGTATTGAGCAAGGAAATTTCAGTGGAGCTTAGCTGAGTGTGGAGAGATGTGCTTGGGGTATTTTATTTTTAATAGGGCATGACAGTCACATCACTATAGTATGTTTTTAAGTGTGAAGAATGGTTGCAAACAAACCTTTTTTATGTGGACTGTAATATATACAGTCTTCTACAAGACATCGTATTTAAAATACGTTAGCATTTTCAATTTGGTTTTGATTGGAAACTTTGCATTTGATCAGCTTTTATTTTGTAACTGAAAAAGATTGATGCCTACCTAAAAACGGATGAAAGCGCCGGCTAGATAGTCATTTATTTATTGTCAAACGGAAGTGACACATTGTAATTGCAGTGCCATCACTGCATCCTCTACCACTGATATCTTGTTCTCCTTCCGAAGCATGCAGCATTTTATGGACGTTTTCTGTTTGTGCATCATCACTTTTTATTCTCCTCAAAATTTAAACCTCTGCTCTGCTTTGCTGTGAAGTTTTATGCATCCTTCCCCCAGAGAGCTATAAGACATCTTCACAGATAGGTGTCAGGTGGTGATGGAAAACAGGAGCGCTTGGACTCACACCCCACCTGTCAGCGACATGTAATAAACTCTTTGCATCTCTGGAGAGATCTCAGGCACTTGCAGTAAAACGCAGACAATATCAAGTATATTGTTGGTTTGAAAGTGTTTTATATGTGGGCAGCGCAATCATGGGACTGAACACCAAAAGTCCTGCTACACCATTCATGTCCTTTTCACTCCCATCCTCTCTTAAAAAAAATCAGTTATACAAATCTGTGTCTCAGTGAGGCCTTCATCTGAGTGATTTTGACGCTTCTTACCTGTCAAGGATGAAAATGTTTGTCTCCCTCTCCTGTATGTGCTAAGTCTTTTACACTTGTCAAGTAAGGATACAGAAAATATCTCACAGACTCTTAACTGTGTGAAACTTTAGATGTGACAAAAAAAAGTGCCAACAAAACCAAGAGAATATTTCAGGACCCTCTCAGAATAAACAACTCTCGTTATTATTAAATCACTGTGCATGTGTCTAATTGCACAGCGGTCAACAGGGTAAAACACAGAGAGGGCAGATAACATGATGACTATTAAAAGATTACATTTAATTGGAGCTTTATCAACATTTGTAATGATTATTATCAACAGACATTATCTACTTGCAAAAAGACCGGCGAGTAAAGTGAATGAAGTCGTTGCAGAAATGCCCTGGATAAACATTACCTTCAGTTCTTACCGCTGAACTGCTGTAACATTTGAAGGCTGATTTTACAGGGTAGCTATCAGGGGAGTAACTATAATATGAGTGCAGGTGGCACTGAAAAAAAAGAAAACAGGCCCAGCCAACTTTCACTTTATAAATACAGGTGAAAAATGAAAAAGCAGAGGGGAGACTGCCGAGGAAAAAAGAGATGTCATAGTTCAGAGAACAGCTGCACTGTTGACATAGCGAGGAGCTTCTCCTGCTCAGGCCTGCAGCTAAGGCACTATTGCTTTGTAAACTGATAAAACAAATAAAAAAAAAGATATCAAATGACTAAAAAGACAGCATGTGGAGAAAAGTGAGAGAAGAAGAACGCTACGAAATAGATTAAACTGAGCAGTGCTGCAGAGCCAACTGTAGAGCCCAACTGTGCATTTGTGACAGTGATGTAAGTCGTTATCAGTGTATTTAAATGTCATCTCAGCTCATTGGCTCGCTAATTTACAGTACATTAGTAATGGAACAATTAGCAAACTATGTGCGACATCTGATATTGAGACGCACAGTATGTTTTACATCATGATTTAAAATTTTAGCAACATATATCTCATAATCACTGTCACAGCGGTCCGTTCCCCTTCGTCGCAAACGTGTCTCTGGAAATCACTGTTAATTTTCGCAGATTTAGTGCTGAAACGCATGATGACTTGCTACTAACTTCATCTTCTCCCTCTGATTGCACTGACTTTAAACATTGCTTTTTACAAACACTTCAGCAGCCAAGTAAAAAAAAAAAAAAAGAAAGAAAGAAAAAAAAGCCACTTTTCAACCAAAGGGAGGCGAGAGTGTGTTCCCCCTCTCGTTGAAAAATAAAATGTTGGTAGCTTCATCAGCATGTTCAGTGTCTCAACCTTACACTCTGATGAAGTGTGAGGTTCCACCTCCGAGTTAAGAGAAATCCAAGGTTGGTGTGAACCGTGTCAACGGATTGGTAAAACATCCTGTAATCTCCATTTCTTTTTTAGTAACCAAGTCTCCCAGAAATGAACTAATGCCTTTGAGCAGACAGGATGCTGCAATATTGGATCAAGGACAATGTGTTTTTCTGCGGGGTTATTTGCAGAGGTTGTTATCAACACAGTTGGGGGGAGGCTGCTGTTGGAGCAGAATTAGAAGAAGCAAGAATGACAGAGCTGGACAGAGAGAGTGAAAGAGAGAGAGCGAGATAGGGCTGCAGGAAGAAAGACAGACATTAAAAAATTATGACAGCGCCATTGTTTTCTTCCTTCATAAAGATATCTCCATTATGCAGCTTTGTTGCATGCGGAACCCTTGAGTATTTTAAGTACTTGTGAGGTTTCTCTGCAACCTGCATGGATTCTAAAGCAGCCTGAATCAATATTTTCATATCAGCAATGAGTATAATGTCAAGTTTTCCTTTAGAGCTCCTCTTGTCTTCTTGTTTGAGCTTCAGCCCGTTCTGTTGGTCCAGTCACGTACCTTTGTTTTCTGCCATATCATGCACCTGCTTTTTTGCAGCAACCCCCCCCCAAAACAGTTAAAGTCACATACTGTAGATCAGTGACTCTGAATAAATGCAGACTCTGTATCTGCTATTTACAACTCTCTTTTTCAGTGGTGTTGGAGCTGTTACGTCAAAGAAAAAAAAAAGTACACATTACTCATTATTACTCTATAAAGTAATGCAGTAAGTAACTCGTTTCACAAATCATCAGATTACTTTTCCATTACTCTGTAAATTGACCAGAAAATCTTTGTCACTTGAACATTTGCAGTTAACAATATAAACCTTGGTCTACAGTTCCACACACCGACATGTATCTCTTTCCTGATCAGGACACACATGTAATCTTTATTTCAGTTTCTGCATATGAACAGAAAACCGACAACACTAACAAGCTGAAAACCAGTTACCGCCACTATGATTCTACTGTAGAAGCATGCACAGGTAGTAATGGAGACTGCGATGCTGCAAACCTGACTCCTCAACACTGCCTTTGTTACCTGTTGAAGATCAGGCTCTTCTGCTGGGGTGGGGTCTGCATACAATCAGGCTGAAGATTGCTCTGGGTTCTTGGCTAGCTTTGTGCTAGTAGGTTGTCTGTGCAGATGCTTTTCAGTAATGAAAATAAAAGTGATTTTCATGTCTCCACTCCTCAAACGCTAAAGACTGCTCCACCATTATCCCCCTTCTTTCTCCACATAAACTAAAATCAGCTGATTGTTGCACAGGAAGAAAAAAAAAGGATGAAACAACCATGCATTTTTTTCCCCCTATCGATTGTAACACAAGTAACAAGATAGTTTTAACTGTAATGTAACTACTCAATTTACTACAGTAACGCATTGCATTGAAGCTTATGAAGCAATTCAGATATACAGAAATGCACCGTGTGATATTAGCGACCTACTGTAGACTTCTCTTCCATTACTGAAAGTTGATGGCTGTAAAAATTTAGTCACTTCCCATCATGGCTAATAGCATAGTTATACTTCTCTAGCACACAATAAAAATCTAGTATCATTTAATCTGAACCATGTTCAGTTTAAAGACCAGCAGGTTATGCTTAACTGTGTCTTACAGGGAGTTACTTGTCCATCATAACTTTGAAACACATACTGGATCTGGTGCTCCTGTGTCAGATCGCAGGTACAAATATGAATAACTTACCTGGTGAGTAGCAGAGCCTAGACAGTGGCTAGGTAACTGTATGGTGGTGACATTGATACATTTGCCAATTTGTTTGAGGCTCCCTTCATTGTACAGTTTTACAAAGGCAAGGGGAAGGGTGGAGAAGGATGTTTTTGTTTCTCTCTCTTTTTTTAAATACTCCAACAAGTACAATTGGCTGCAAATCAAATTTATTTTTAGCACAAAACAAAAGCAGTGTTGTTTTAGATCGACTTAAAATATGAGCTAATTGTTTCAAATGAGAAAATGAAACCCAAATGAAAAACTCAGTGTTTGCTTGTGCTCAAAGTCTAATTGCACTGGATTTTTATGTTTTAACACTGCAAGTTTATTACTCTTTGTTTTTCTTTGTTTTTCAAGGATGTGCCACCGCTTCATAAAAAAAAATTGGTGATATGTTGGCACATTTACACTCAATTTAATTAATCTTCTCTTATTTACATTTTTTTGTGCTATCTGTATTATTTTACATGGAGGCATCTCGGTGATAAACGAGTTTCACACTTGGCAAATGGATCTGAAGAAATATATCTCAGAGATTCCTCATTACAGCGACACTTAATGGAGTTATGGAAAGATGGCTCATTTTCCTTGTGTTCTCTGTCAACTATCAAAATTCACATGCCTGCACTGCAGAGATTATTGCAAATCTAGTATTTAGAATCAGCAAAGCACTGTAAGAAATCTGTAAAATGCACAACACATGCGTGCCATAGGCTATACGTGTACATGTAAACAGAGTAATTGGCCAATTTTCAATATATTCTAAATCTGTCTGCCAATGTTCTTTAATCAAACTCCCACTTGGCTGTTTGAGAATATTTGATTTTGTTTCCCTCAGCAGTCTGACCCACTGTGGCCACCTCAGCCTGCAATTGTCAACCCTCCAATCACCAGTCAATGATACACTTCTTAGCCATCAATCAGTGAAAATTGCATAGCGATAACAGAAACACAGACTGGAAAAGTATTTTAAAAGTCTGAATATTCTGCTACTCAGTATAAAGCTTAACCAAAACTTTTCTAGTCAAGAAAATACGCAATCTACTTCCTGTGTTCATGAAGAGCGATTATGTTCATCCTAATTGCTCAGCTTGGTTGGCTGCATAAACATTTACAAAAAGAATAATGTAGTGCTTCACCCCTCACCAGCAGAAATGCAATATTTAGAGCTGGTTTTACTTTGACCTTCAGTTTCTAAACCAGCTAAACATATTGTGGGTCTCACACTTACGTCCTTCTGCAAGCTCAGACATTCACTGGTATACCCACATAATGAGATCTCAAATTCCGCCACCGTAATCATTTTCAACATCATATTCTCAAGAGGCGGTTTGCCAAAATCCCTCTTAACACTGGTGCATCTAGTAGTAGTTTAGCAACTTTAACTCTGTAACAAGCAACAAGCCTTTTAACCTTTGGATTTCTTTGCATTTCACTTACATTCATGGGGCCATAATAAAACTGGTGCTGTATTCCTTTTTTCCACAGAATTTGGAGATTAATCTCCTTTTCTAGCCTTTTCTAAAGCTCCCAAAAGCATTAGCAAATGCTTAAACAATTATTTTAACTGCTTTGACATCAGCAGCAATTGTAGCGTATTAGTAATTTAGGATTATACTCATGACTTAAGATCACAGGGTAAGGGAAAAAGAAAAGCGCTCTTCACAACTTGCACATCCGCAGCACAGTATTTCTATTCCTGGATGCTCTTAAAGTTTATTGTACTCTTGTTACACCTAAACCCTCCCTTATATTGGATTTGGAAGTTTGAATTTCAGGAGTCCCAGCCAACATTATTGGAAACCTTGTCTGAACACAGAAGTTGCCCAAAGGTCTTAGACTGAAATGCTACGAGTTCAAAGTGATTAAGGGACATCTGTGTATGTGAGGTAACGTACAGTAGACGTGCATAGAGAGAAAGAGACATAAGATTCCAAGGACTGTTGAGTCTGTGAAGCTTATCCTAGCTGAGAGGACAGGCGGCCGCTCTATCACAGGGCTGACATGGAGAGATAGGCTCTCATTCATTTAATTTAAATCACCAGTCACCCTAATATACATGTCTTTGGACTGTAGGAGGAAGCTGGAGTACCCACACAGAACACATGCAGATTCTACCCCACAGAAAAGTCTCAGATTCAGACCCATGGACGTCTTATTAGGCAACAGTGCTAACCACTATCCCACTGCGCCACCCAATGCAAATATATAAACAGTTAAAAAGACAAATAAATAATTTAACCTTAATTTTCACAGCTGTAAAATTTGTCAGTCGGTGTCACCTCACGTTAAAAGGGAGTTTTTCCTTCCCACTGTTGCCAAGTGCTTGCTCATAGGAGGTTGTTGGGGTTTTCTCTGTCTTATTATAATGTCTTTACCTTATAATATAAAGCACCTTGAGGTGACTGATGCTGTGATTCGGCGCCATAAATAAACGTGAATCGGATATGGCGTTGACCACATGCAGACAATCACACAGAAAGAAACATAAACACCTGCCACAGTACTCGTATCTGCCTTTGTTTGAGTTCCTGTTACAGTAGCTGTCTCCAGTCCAAATTCTTGCCATGATGACACACACACACAGACAGAAAGACAAAATCACAAGGTGAAAGCAATCCCCTCCTCGCTGTCATGGCTGGTGAAGAATATGGGACAGGAGCATAAAGTGGAGGTAGGGGAGGGAGGGGCTGGCAACAATGCTAGACACGCTATCATGGTTGGAAAAAAATCAGGTCAGTATGTGGGAGTGTAGCTGCTAGTGGGGCATCAATCTCACTATTCAAGCGCACCTTTCATTCCCACTCCGAGGGCACGCTGAAATGTACAAACTAAATGTAAACATGCAGCTGACAGAAAACATTTTTAACAGAGAGCCTTTAGAAAACCCATTTACATTCAGGTCAGAGCCATAAACTGCTCGCATATCCCCGTATCCATTTTGCCCCCCCTCCATATCAAAAGCTGACTCACAGCAGTGATTGTCTCTATATGTGACACACAGAGGTTCACAGAGGGGGGTTCCTTCTTCTTTTTCTCCTGCTTGACTCAATTCTTTGTCACTACCCACATCCAGAACAACACTTCTAAATAGATTCTGTGCAAATTTGGCATCTCAGTGCACATGAGTTGTGCAGGGGACACTTCATAGTACATTAACCCAATTTCAGTGGATTAAATCTTGCTTCGCTTCCACCCTTAGCCCCCCCTACTCCAAGGTTTCCACTCACCCCCTCTTGCCATGTCAAAAGTCATGCTCCATTTCATCATTTCATAGCTGTTGTGTTCTCTGTCTGCTGCTCTGGCCAGAGAGATACGAGTGAAGGAGGACATGAGTAATAACTAAAACCCCAATTTTCTTGTTGGAGACGGCTTTAAAACTCACAGCATGAAGTGCAGTTTGGGTGTATCATTAAGCGTATCTGGGTCTTGTGCAAACCCCTAGGCAGTATAAATGAAGCCTTTCCTAATGGTCCAGAGAACCATTTACAGCCAACAAATACATTGTCGATGTCAACTAAAGGGAAATTTGAGTGTATCTGTTGAGTCTTTTCATTTTCTACTGGTCATAACACTGTTTATCTACAAATGGACCTATACAATAAAATGATCCTTTCAAAGGATAATCATGGGGTATGGGTATGCTTAGATGTGATTTCTTAGATACTGCTTTTGCACAGCACAACCTAAATTGGGTTCTGGAAACTGAACGAGACCATTTTTTATTTATTTTTTCCATTTACTCCTTATCCAGAAGGGTCAAGTATATTGTATAACCTCACTAACAAGCACACAGCAGCTATTTTATTCACATTTCACTTCTGTTTCTTATGTCTGTCTAGCAAAAACATTTTACATTCTTAGATAAGGATAAATCAGTCACTGCGATGGTGTTAAATGTACTTTAAGCTACTGATCAGGCAATTAACACGTCTCGGATAGAAAATAAATGCAAACATGGCCAACAAAGTCTTCGACATTTACAACAGAAACAGCAGCTTTAGTGCATTTCTGCCTCTTTCTTCTACTTGCAGACCTCTCTGAATCATGCAACTGTCCAACAAACAAGCATGCTACCAAAAGGTCTGAGAGCAAAATCAAGCAACACCCTCACACACAAACACACTTTGTGATGTATGTTCTTCGGAGTCAGTCGGAAATTCAAGAAAAACCTGCACAGAGTCATATTTGCTGGAGTATAAACTTTTTTAAATCTCTGTGGGCTTGACACCACCTCTCACTGTTCCATCAGTCCTCCCTCCCAGGAAGGCTGCTTGACTTGCAACAGCAGATTATTCTTGACTCTTTTGAAAAAAAGTTTCTCAACAATGTATTCATACAAGAATAGTTGAAGTATTAGACTCCAATAAAAGGTTGAATGTACTGTTATGCATTTTAGCAGATTCTTCACCCAGTTATTCTTCTATTTTAATGTGCTACAATCTACAGGGGTGTATTATTGTAATACCTAAATGATAGAAAAATAGATATAAGTATGCTCATGTTCTCTCTTTTGTTTTCTTTAATGAAAACATGATGAGTAGTAGAAAGTAGCTTTTTTTTTTTGCTTTCATCAGCATTGTTTCCAGGCTGTAGGCTGCAGTTTACAGTGAAAAATAAATACACTGTCTGCCTACTACCCAGCATGAAACCACAGACGTACAAAGTTCATGAACACAGTGGAGCATTTAGCAGTCAAAGAGCCCGTTATTTCCCACATGAGTTGAAAGAGAGCAAAGCCGTGTCCAGAATCACCTCCTACAGCGCGAGTGTTTACATTTTTAGTGTGAAAATGTACAGTGTATACATAGTACCCCTCAGAAATTTTACAATGGAACAAAAGATGTATTCTCCATGGCACGGACCACTTTGTACTAACAGTCCCAGGAAGCAAGTGCAATAATGGCAAATATGTTTACAATAAAATCAACTAATCAGTGTTCATTATGCTCAGTGGACAGTGGTGAATGCAGAAGCAACAAGGTGATTGGTGGGGTACGGGAGCATAATAGGGACTATAATATGTGTCTTTGTCATTGTAGCATAGTAACAAGGCAATATTACCATGTCAAAAAACATTTCTTTATGACATTTTGACTTTTAGAGTAAGAAAAATGATTTGAGGAGTTTGGTGCCTCATTAAAGTTGGCAGTTTTACCCAAATGTGAGTCAACTGCTAAACCTAAACCATAATTCATTTTAATATACACTTCTAATACCATTATATTAGACAGAACTGCCTTGATTATTCATGGGACAGATTCAATAAGATGCTCATCGATTTTGGTTTATATTGACATGATAGCGTCACACAGCTGCTGCAGATCCGTCCAGCACATTTTAAAGGTTTTCCAGTGGATTGAGATCTAAGTGCCAAGTACACATCCCCCACACCATTACACCATCACCGGCCTGAACAGTTGAAACAAGATAAGAGCGAGCCATGCTTTCATGTTGTTTATACTAAATTCGTACCCTGACCCTCTGAATGTTGGTGAAATTGGCAAATGAGAGATTTTTGTTAAGAAACAGTTGAACAGGCATACCTGATAAAGAGACTGTGAGGGTATAGTTTTGTGTTTTGTGTATTATCCATACTGATCCCATACCTATCAAACTTCTATTCTCTAAAATGACACCTTATATTAAATTTTCTACAAAGATATTTATTAACCTAACAAAACTACCACCTATATTTTACCATAGGTTTTGTAGAACTCAGTAGTGAACTGAATACTTATTTGATTTATAATTCCACCATAGATTTTTGTTTGTGTCTCTCGCTTCTTTTTGTTAGTCCTTTGTTACAGTATATCATACATGAAAATGATTTGAACAGAAAAATCAGGGCAGGGAAAGTCAAGTAATCATATTATCTGTGAAATACTGCAGGCAAGGAGAAAAAAAACATTTGATTTTCCAGATGAGATAAGCCATCTGCTGTGAAGCAACTTTTGCGTCTTTGTTTTTTAGTTCTATTTAGTTATTGATTGATTTTTTTTTTTTTTACTGGAGTAGGATGGGTTTTAAAGTCTCTGTTTGGTAAGACACTGAAATAAATTATCTGATAATATCTACAGTACTGTGCAAAATTCTCGAGTCATCCCTAATTTCTTTATATTATGCTTCCAAGGAGTCAAACTTTTTTGTAATTTTTTTAAGCAGTCCTGAGCAGCACTTTCTGGTTGCCTTTTCTAAGTTTTTCTTTAGACATTGGCTTTTTTTGCTCTTTTTCAGTCTAAGAGATGAATTAATGGTATGCATACAAATAGCTTAGAAAAGAAAACATTTTAAACTGTATCTTAAGGCACTTTTCTACTAGCAGCGTGTCACTAAAATGCAATTTGTTCCTATTTCTTAAGCTGGATCTACAAAAATCCCAAGGATAACACAGCTTGACTGGCATAGTATTTGCAAAGAGCAAGGTGATTCCAAAAGAGCTATTGGCTGAAAACCTGGCATATCTTGGCATGGTTCTCAAAGAGTTTTTAAAAAAATTAGAGAAATAGCACAAGTGGAAGACAAAAGATAGAGTAGAAGGCCTAAAAGGTGTCTAAAGGACATGAACAGCATTTGAAAGTCGTGTATAAAAAAAATTAAATCCAACATGCAAGATCTGATATGCAGTGCCATCTGGAAAGCATTTTATTGGTAGTGACTTCAAGGACTGCCAATGTAGTAACATATACCTCTATAGAGAATCACAATGGAGCTCCATCAGTCATGGATTGGCCTCCCCAGAGCTCAGACCTCAACCTTATTGAAACAGTGTGGGATCATCTAGACAGAGAACAGAACAAAAAGAAGCCAACATCCAAAGAAGAGCTTTGAATGTCCTTCAAAAAGCCTGGAAAACTATTCCTGAATGCTATTTAAAGAATATACAAATAAGCTAAGAGAGTTCAGGCTGTGCTGAAGGATAAAGGTTGTAATATCTAATATTGACTTTCAAGCTTGTTAGAATAATATGGTATGTTTTTACCATGTATTCTGTGTTTCAATGTGCATGCAGCTATTTCCCATTTAATAGAAATTAGGGATAACTCAAGACTTTTGCACAGTTCTATACATGTATTAAGGATAATGTATATAAATACTAAAAGCCTGGGGAAAAGTGTGGAAGTGTATTTAGTCCAAGTACAACACCTTTTATTTAGATTTGTTGTTTTCTACTTATTTTAGATTAACAGATACAATATCTTTAAAACTGAATTTCAATTTGTGAGTTCATTTTCCTGCTATCTGACCTACTGATAGCCTCCCCCTCAAAAGTTATAAAACCTTGAGAAGAATTTATATCCTGGTAAATTGGAAATCAGTACAGACTATTATGAATGTAATTGGCTGATTATACTGCTCATTATAAATGATGAACACTGAGCGGCAGTATTAATTTGACTCCTGAATGCCACCTTTGTATAAACAACACCAAGAGACAAAAGGGAGTTACAGCAATGTAGCAGCCAGTGTTTCACTGTGAGGAACAAAACTGTGTTATCATTGTGCAAATGAAAATCATCCCAAGCTGTTCTGTTCAATACTAATATTATAAAACTCTATTACCTGGAAAAGTTTAGTTTTGTGTTGAGTCAATTTCATGCTTGTACCGATGGTGTCTGGCAATGGCATGCTTTAAAAAAATGTTTCCATATTCACATGCAGGGGGTAGACAGTGACATGAAGATCTGTGCAACTATGCTGCAAAAGTACACACAAACACACACACAGAACCTATGCAGGTGTGAATAATGTATATAACTGTGACACCCATCTTCAATCCAGTGTAAACAGGATTTGTAGATTTGTAGAGAGAGCTATAAAGATAGTCGAGGAAGCAATGCATTTTTGAACGGCTGGAGCAGAAACAGTAGCTGAGAGTGAATGGGTGAGTTTGAGCAGTGAAAACCAACAGAGCCAAACAGAGCAACTACAGTACCTTTCATTTTTAGAAACTCTATACTCAAGTTATCTGTAATAAACTGAGTACAAGATGCAAGGATGACATCATAAACAAGAGCATTTTACCAAAAAAAAGTATATTAAATGAAACAAGTACAGAAGAGCCGTGCTTATATGTAGTGTAAGCCTTAGTCTTTACACTGCAGGGGTGTCCTAACTTTTTTATAAGAGTGCCATGTTTATTAATGGAAAATCACCCAGGGGCCAACAATCCTCATCTTTTTTTGAAGCATAAACATTTTTTAACATTTTATTTTCAATAACACAAGAATTAACATTATGGTGATCAGGTGTTCAAGCCTTAACAAAATAAACCTGCTTTTCATTCACGTTTGGAGAGTAAAATAATGTAAAGATCCACTGAAGCTGCTGAATATCAGTATCTCAGGTTCATTTTAAATGGGACTTACTGGTGCTGCTACCATGAGGTGAAGAGAGAAATGACACTTTTTAAATTCTGTTTGTGTTGGCGGGCCATAAATAATACATTTTAAAAGTAGGAGCGAGGGGCCATATGAAATCTGACCTAGGGCCGTGATTGGCCCCCAGGCTGGACTTTGGACATAGCTGCTTTACTTGTCACAGTGTACTCTTTCAGTATGAAAAGCTTATATCATGTAATATTTTCTAACAGAAAACTATACAATATATATATAATAACCAAGACAGCCACTTAAAAACTTCAAAAACAATATAAAATAAATCTTTTGAAACCTCATATTTCTCATATGTTCAATGAGCCCTCCGCAGTGGTTTCACCTCTTTCTGTATTGTGTGCACATTTGAGTCCAATAATTAAAACTGTCACGGTTCTGGGTCATTTTGACCCAGCATTTTCTGTTTCTTATATTTTGGTGTTTTTCTAGATTATGATTTATGTTCTGATTCTTGAGATGTGTTGTTTTGCTTATTATTATTCTAGGTTTCAGTTTGGTTCTGGTCACGAGTTTAGTTTGATGTTAATTCTTCTTTAAGTCTCTTGGGTTCCATGTGTTGTATACTTTCAGTCTGCCTTTCAGTGTCAAGTCTGCGTCTTTGTGATTTGTTTCGTGTTTTATTTTGATAGTCCCAGTCTGATGTCAGAGTGTTTAGTTCTACTTTTCTCCTGTCTCGTTAGTCTAATTTCTCCCAACTGTGTCTCCCTCCTGTTTCCCATTCCCTGATTACTCCCCAGTGTATTTAAGCCCTGTGTTTTCTCGTGTGCGTTGTTGGTTCGTCTGCGTACTCTCCCTCCGTTGTCTTATGTTTTCTCTCCGTATCGCCCTGCATTTCTGTTTTTAGTTTTAGGTTAGTTTTGTTAGTTTTTTCCAGTTTAGGTTTTATTCTCACCTCACCGTTTGTTTGTTTTCACCCACCTTATAAAATAAAGCTCACTCTCATCAAAAGTTGCATCTTGGGTCCTATTCTCCAACTCCGCACGTCTGCCACGCCAGACGTAACAAAAACTAATTGCTTGTATCTGTTTTTCCTTGGTAACAAATGGCTGCAAACGCATTAACCAGCAAAAGCACCTAAGCTAGCTTAACGTGGCTAGCACAACACTAGCCATATTGGAAAAATATGTGCTTTTCTGTTCTTCCCGTACTGATCATATATTTTGGATACAGAATCAAATACATTTTAGGTCATCCGTCTTCTGTTAATAATTTTTAATTATGTTTTTCCTCTTTAAAACTTTCATTTAGCATGTTAGCGTTTGATAATTTATAGCAAACCAAAACTAGACAGCAGAAGCTGATGGAAATGTAATGAGATTTGTAGACTGGCTGTTGGGTCAAAAAACAAAGGATTACCAGTGTCATAGTTGTGCCAAATGTCAGTATATGTTAAGTCATGTGGTAAAACATTTAGCAACCATCATAACTGAAAATTGTGACATTTGCTTTTATGGAATGTTGTTTCATAAAAAACAGAAAAGACTACATATGATGTAAAAAGTAAAGTCCCAGTATCAGATATAAACACTTGATGGAGTCAAAACAGTGTCAAGTTTAAAGTGAGAAATCAAGTGATGTCCAGCACTGTGGGGGGATTGTCAAACCAGAAGGGATCAGCTGTCAGGTCACCAAAGACTGTGAAACAATTTACAAACTTTCCTGCAACGCGTATCTAGGCAACTCATGCTCCCTGTTGGCTGGAGAATAACATCTTCCTGAAATCAACGGTTTCATGTTTTTTTCACTCTGGTCTATCTTTGCTGGGGTTTTTTCTGCCTCTCTCTTCTTTATACCCATATCTGTCCTGTGCAGTTAGTCATGCAGGTGTTTCCAGTAAATGTTGAATGAATGAAAATGAATGGTTGAGCATTTAACTGACCTTCAACATATTTATTACCCTGTAGGTGCAATAAATATTGGGTTAGGTATTTATTTTTGTTCGTTTGTCTTATATATTTGGCCTGCAATTGTCTCTCTTTAACTCAAAAGGAAATTC
Organism: Pelmatolapia mariae; assembly: GCF_036321145.2. NCBI lineage: Eukaryota > Metazoa > Chordata > Actinopteri > Cichliformes > Cichlidae > Pelmatolapia > Pelmatolapia mariae. The sequence goes on along the minus strand of NC_086238.1, from coordinate 14,673,404 downwards.
TGAAGCTCTCATATTAAATCCCAGTCTGTCCCAGTCCTCTCTTAATCCAGTAGCTGAACTGCACATCTTAATCATGAAGCCCTGATGCTGACGATATGTGAGCAATCCACCATGTTTTACAGCATCACAACCAAGTCGATTGGTTCCAAATCATAAAGCCCTTTGATGCGGGAAGTGATATAGTCCCTTTGGCTGGCAGTGATTGGATTAGGCAGTCCTTGACTTTACATTTTATTGGTCACTGGCACTGATCTACAGAGAGATCAATAATTGAAAAAGACTGACCTTGCTGGAATCATCCACCATGGGTTCTTATGAGTGTGAAGATGCTGATGTGGTGCTCTCTGGGTCAAAGGTTAACACTAAAGTATAAAGCCTAAAATAAATTTTAAGAAATAGTTGGTTCATTGCACAAATATCCAAGCAGTCAACTATCAGCTACAGGAAATGACCCGTAGTGTTGTTTCTTTACACATGCTGTATCACGTAGAGGAACAAAACCATATCTAGAATATTTGCATGAGAATGCTCTATATTTGTTGTGGTAATGAATTTAACAATAACATCATCTTAATATTGTTTACAGCTAAACAACTACACAACTGTTCGTGTGATATGAAACTAATTAAAATGAAAGAATATTTATAAAGCATGGGCGTGGCTAAGTGTCATGCTGCCATTTACCTTTCTTGTGTAGTGTAAATACTACTACACTATTAAATATGATTCATCAAAATATGACTTAAATGACTTCTAATCAAGAGTTAACGTGAGTGTGCAGCTTTCAAACTCATGAGGCTTATTACGCACCAGTAGACAAAATAACTGGATAGATGCTGGACAGGCAACGTTGCTATTTTCAGACCTTCATTACTTCAGGAGCAAAATCATAAAATCTATATAA